>NC_056725.1:204611174-204616174 GCF_019279795.1 Protopterus annectens | reverse complement strand
AAACGATTTTACTAGCCTTCAAGAAAACAAACCAATTTGCCTGGAATAATAAAAAAATTGTCATATCTCAAGACTTGCCCCTGAAAATAAGCGAAAAACGACGTTTGCTTTCCCCATACTGTGCCGACCTTATCTCCCGCAAAATTAAATTCCAAATGAAATTCCCTTCACTACTCTCATTCACATATAAAGAAACAAAGTTCCACATCTCCTCTCCGAAAGAAGCAGACTCTATTTTTATGAAATGCTTCGGTACAATTCCCTCTACTCGGGGTAGCACTTAACTAACGCCTTCTACTCACCAATGGTTTTTGTAGTTGATCTAATCCAAAAGGTGGTCGCTATGTCTAAATATGTATGAAAAGTATTCTGACTTTATGTAATTAATCTTTTTGAGTCTCCCTCAATAGGTCAGGAACCTATACTGTGTTACTGTTACCTGGGGGATCTGTTTTCATGCAACTATTGGAGCGCTAAATAGCTGCACTCCTAAAAAACGGAAATTGAATGACTCATATCCTTTGTGGTCCTGAAATGACTACACAGCACGAGGATTGATACCAGCACTCAATAAAAAGGTTGATGATGCCTGAAGGTTGGGGACTTTGTTTCCATCTGGTAGATTAACCTGAAGATATACATTCGGGTATGTGAAAATCAGCTTACTATTACTTTGTCGGACTGGAGCAGCGAATCCAGTAACCTGTATCCCTTAAAGACAAACTGCATCTTGACTTGACTGAAACATGGCAGCTTAGAATCAGTAGATTAGCTTCCTCTTGGAAACTGCTGTATCCTGCTGATTTAATTGACCGCTGGGTCGGGAATATACCCGTTTATAAATACTTTAGTAGATACTCAACAGGAAGCACAACTATTAAGTGAATCGCTCTATTGTAAACTCATATTTACATTTTGAATATTAGAATACTGGTTTTTCCTGAAGTTTTTTTTTTTTTTATTTTTATTTTTTTTTAACCAGTGATTATTTAAAAAGTACAAGTTCTTGTCAATTTTATTTAACCTTTCTAGTATTAGGTATCTCTGCTGTTTTGGGATGCTGTTTGGAGTGAATATATAGGGTTGTAGATGGCCTTGTTGGTAACTAGATATATGATGTATAATATTTGTAAATATTCTAGGTTCTTTATTTCTTTTTTGTTGCTACTAATTGTTGAATATATGATAGACTATTGCTCTTCTTATTGTTAGTTTTATCCCTCAAGGATAGAGGTGATGTGGATAGGCACGGGATTAGCACTGAGGGTTTCTTTTTTTATTTTCTTTCTTTTCTGTCATAATACATATGGTGCTGTTACTGATAATACATATGTTGGATGAAGAATGGGTCAAAGAGAAAAAAAGAAAATGGATTGCTGACATTATTCCCTCGGGTATCAGCCATAACTCTAAGGGAGTGGCAATTATTGTCAAAAATTCTTTTAAACCTACAATTGTAACTAAAGGAGCTGATCTAGAAGGGAGGTGGTGTTACTTTACATGCATATCACATAATTTAAATAAACCTGTACTCTTTTTAAACCTTTATGGACCCTGCATAGGACAACTAGAATTTTTCATGAAGATTTACAACTTCCTACTTATGTTCCCAAATCACTTAATTATCTTGGGAGGAGATTGGAACTTGGTTCAAAACCCCAACATTGACCGCTCCACTAAAACCAAGATCTATAATAATCAAGACTCATTAGCCCTATCAGAGTTAAAAATGGATTTTGACTTAATGGATCCTATCTCATTCGGATCTGACTTGGGGAAAAACAATTTTTTCACCTACTTCTCAAAATGCCATCACTCCTGGTCCCGCATAGACTTTTTCTTAATATCCAACACTTTAGCTAAAAGGCAAATTAAACTTACAACTGAACCTAGATTCCTTTCTGATCATTCAAGATTAACCCTAGAGATAGATTTTGATTATAATCTGGCCTCATCTCATAAAGCGTACAACTGGTCCCTAAACAGTAATTTACTAAAGATCCAATCATTAATTGCAGAAATGAACCATACCTTAAAAGAATTCTTCACTTATTCCTACAATAGTGATATCCCTTTTGATGTTAGATGGGCGGCATGTAAAGTGGTGATTAGAGGCATCCTTATTAGGAAAGCTAGCTTTCTCCAGAAAAAGAACAAAGATAAATTAACTAACTTAACTACAGAGATTAAGACCTTGGATAACAAACTGCAAGAGAACTACTCCTTAGAAATTGAAAAAGAGCTGCAATGTAAACAAAAATAATTGTTTGAATTCCATCAATCCATCATATCACTACAAGAATTGCAATACATATCTAGATACTCCAAATCCTTACAAACTCCTTCTAAAGCCCTCGCTAGGCTAATACTTAATACACCTAAATCACCCAGAATCGACTATATCTTTCATAACAACACATTATATAAATCGATGCTCAAATTTTACAACTGTTCCACCAGATATACTCAGATATATATGCTTACAATAACATGCTACCTAAGTGTAATGAGATGGAAAAATTCCTAAGCAAACTTACCTTTCCTAAATTAAATGACTCCCAGAAATGCCTTTTATCTTCCCCGATTACTCTACCAGAAATTATAGAAGTCATTGACAACCTTAAGAATGGTAAGGCTCCAGGTCCAGATGGCTAGTCATCTGACTTCTACAAAACATTTAAAAATATCCTTGCTCCCATTTTACTCAAACTCTTTGAATCTATTGCTAATAAAGGCATAACAGACTTGTACATCAATCATTCGAAAACCATACTAATCCCCAAAAATACCTTGGATAAAGCTAACGTAAACAACTATAGGCCCATCTCCTTTATGAATACAGAGATAAAAATCCTCTCAGCTGTTTTAGCGAACAGACTTAAAAAAACAATGCATGCCTTGATCTCTTCAGAGCAGGTGGGCTTTATGCCTAACAGGCATACATGGGACAACACTTTGGCGTTGGAAACTATAATTAATCTCACCAAAAAGGATAAGAACCCTAGGTATGCTCTGGTGCTAGATGCTTGCAAGGCTTTTGATCGAGTAAACTGGAATTTTCTGTTTTTAGTCCTATCGAGATTTGATATCCCTCTTGATTTTATTAACCTGATCAAAATACTGTATACTAGTGCATACAATCGCTTATATATAAACAAGCAAGATTCACAACCGATAAAGATCGCAAATGGAACAAGACAAGGATGCCCTTTATCTCCCTTATTATTTAATCTATATTTAGAAACCTTTTTCCTGTTTATATTGCAAAAAACCTATCACTCAATCCCTAGAATCTTTAACACTAATATCAGCTTTACAGCTTTTGCTGATGATCTAAATCTTTATTTTGAACTTCCTATGTCTGACACTAAGAAGATTACTAATGCTTTGCACTCCTTTACCTCTATTTCAGACTACCAAATTAACCAAAACAAATCCTTTATTTTCCCGATCAATCCCCTAGCTCATAAACAACACTTATTCCCTGAATTTGCTTTTCGTATAGACTATTCTTTAAAATATCTAGGAGTTTTTTATGATCACTCTTCTTCTTCTCTTTTACAGACAACTTATCCAAGATCTGGTCCTCTATCACCCAAGACATGTCAAGATGGCAACACTTAAAACTTCCAATGCTAACAAAAATTTCCATTATTAAAATGAATATACTCCCTAAAATACTTTATCATCTTAACTCTTCTTTATCTACGGTCTCAACCCTTTTTCTCAACAGAATTCACAAGGCTTTTGCAAAATTCATTTGGCACCCTAAATCTGTTAGGATTTCATATCAAAGGCTTACTCTATCTAAAGCGTTAGGGGGGTTAGCATTGCCGGATCTCTTACTATACTACAGAATTATCCGTGCAAATCGGATACTTACTATTGCTAATCATCGTCCGAACCCGCCTACTTGGACCCCCTTATGGATTAAAATATGGTATAACTATGCCGTTAAACATGACTTTAACCCTACTGCCCTGCCTTTCTTAAACAAATCTAATCTTAAGAATCTAAAATTATATCACTCTTTAAAAAGACTAATTAAGACTCTACAGGAACTCTTCCAATCTATTAACCTAAGTAATGCTCTTCTAATATTTCAACCTATCCATCTTAATCCAAACTTAATGATGAGTGTTAAAATGATCAACTTAACTAACTACCCACATATTAGGAACTTAACTCTATGGGATATGCACAAACTTAACCATCTTTCACTAACAGACCTCAGAGATACTTGGGCGTTGCCCAAAAAATATGTCATTATTTTAAGGCAACTAAGGGAATTCGCCTCATCTTTCTTTGTCAGATACCCAAGTTCTGAAGCAGACCATAATCGTGTAGCAGATTTACTACAAAACTTAAGGACTAGAAAACACATGACTTCTATAGCTTATGAAGCCTTTTCTGTATCTCTGAATCAAGGGAAAATTATGTTTGCAGAGTACTGGGATCAACAGAATGCCAACTTAACTCTACAACAGAAGACTCTCTCAATAAAACTTACCCTTAAGTATCCTCCATTTAAAAAACTCATGTACACACAATTCATGACCACCAATAACCTATATTTAACTCCGGTTCGTATAAATAAATTTAACCCAAATGTCTCTCCCTCTTGCTCCTGTTGTTCCTCTCCCCAAGCTGATATTATCCACATTTTGTGGTTTTGTAGATACTCTCACAGTATCTGGTGCTCTCTCAAAGTAAGGCTCGATAAAATGGGATATCATAAATCCACCTTGTCCTGGGAGATGGCCTTACTACACATCACCAGTCTTGAAATGCCTAAGCTGAAACTTAGAGCTCTAATTACACTCTGCCTTCTAATAAAATTTTATATTACTAAAAACTGGATTGACCGCTCTAAATTGACATGGAAGAACTTTAAAAATTTGGCAGTCAAGTATATTACTTCCCAAAAACTGATAATAATTGATCCCCACAAATGAACAGCATATCAGGAATTATGGGACTTTATTTTTCTCCTTTTAACT
>NC_056725.1:204433674-204608674 GCF_019279795.1 Protopterus annectens | reverse complement strand
GCATGTATATCAGGGGAGGGATTGTGAGACAGGCAAGAGCTGCAGGAGTTGTTAATGCAAAAGCTGGGTGCATGAGGATATATTGTAGTCATGGATAATGATTTTAGATGACTTCCAAGAGGTTATCACAAACCACCTGATGACCGGGTAGGTACTACCCATGCTGTTCTCAGAAAGGATGTAAAAAGTTCTCCTTGCCAAGGGACACAGTCTGGTGTTGGAATGCATGCTTAGAAGAACATCTGAACATGGTGGATGTGTTCTCCTTTATGAAAGTAAAGAAGAAGGAGAGGCCCAGTTATGAAGTATAGGAGTAAACAAATCAAGGCAAATATCCAGAAAAAACGTAACCCTCTAATACTGCAAAAACCTCAGTGAAGGAGCAAAAAACCACTGTAAAATCCAGTATAAATCCAATGCTCTTTAATGTAGGTAAGCGCTTTCGCACTTCCTCAGACCAAAGATTATAAAAAAACTTCATACCAAACTTTAAAAGGCTTGAATCCTGTGCCACATGACTATGACCAATTAATTAATTAAATGAGTTAAAAGAACAAGTACATTCAAAATGCAAATACACTCAGAAAGCACAAAATTTCATTCAAGGCAATATATAAAAAAACAGCATATAATATAATGTAAAAGAAACATACAAAGAACATACATAAAAATACTATATATATAAAAATATATAAAAATAAAAATAAAAATAAATAACCTGCTATACTATCTAACATACTAATACTACCCTGTCTGTAAATCGCTAATGAAACAGCTTTCTTCCTAATATTCAAAAATACTGTATGTATAAAGAAAAAACATCTAACGTATATTATATTATATTATATTATATTATATTATATTATATTATATTATATTATATTATATGTTGTCTAATCATAGTCTAACTATAAAAATGCTGTTATAACCCTATCTATAAATCACAAAATTAAACAGCTTTCTTTCTAATCTTCCTACCTTTCAACACGGGTTTCAGAGATACATAATCATTCAGCCCAGGTAGCTTATGGACTGCTAACATAAAAATCCATCTCAGCTCCCTTTGTTCAGTTCTATTATTTAAATATCCCATCCTAATGGTTTCAATGACAGTGTCAATAATAGAAAAGTAAAAATAGTGATTCTCCCCTTGTTGTAACATGTGTTTAGCCGGTGCACTATGTTCCTGTTGTCTCCTAAAACAGTAAAGGTGGTCACAAATTCTCTCCCTTAACCATCTGTTGGTCTTACCAACATAAAACGCACTGCAGCAGGCACAGTGGGCTAAATATATCACATTCCTATTCTCACAGTCACCTGAGGCCTTAAACTTGAAGGATTTCCCACTTAATGGATGGACAAACATGGTGTTAGTTTCTATATACTGACAAAACAAGCATGTATTACATCTCCTAGTCCCATAGTTCATAATGGATCTATGTACTAATCCATCTGTATAGCAGGGCATCTGCTTCAATGTTTTTCGATTTTTATAAATAAAACAAGGTTTCTCTCCTACTATTGCACTTACCCCATCATCAGCCCCAATATATACCAATTACGATATATTATATCCTTAATCAAACGAGTATCAACTGAGTGTGTAATACTAAACTTCACTAATTGTTCTCTGCTCTTCATTCTTTTAAGGGTCATTTCCACTCCACCCATATTGGGACTAGAAAAATACGGTTTCCCTGTGGTGTTCCTTTTAGTTCTGGCTTCAGTGCATGCCTCACTTACCTCTCTTTCATGGTAACCCCTGACTAGGAACTCATCCCTCAGGGTCATCAAACTATTTTCAAAGTCCTGCTCTATTGCATGTAATTTTGACATGCATATAGCTTGATTATTGATGACGTTCCTAAAAATATGGGGAGGGTGCACACTAGTGTGGTGAACTTAACTATTACGGTAGCAATCCTTCTGATACAATTTAGTATACACATTACCAGTGGTTCTATCCAACTGTATTTTTATATCTAAAAACTCATTGTGGGCACAAGATCTATTCATGGTAAAACCTAAAAAATCACTACTTTTATTTAAATGCTCCACAAATTCACATAATCTTTCCTCACTACCCCCCCAAAAAAGGAACAGGTCATTTACAAAATGATGAAAAACTAAAATGTCACCTTTGAAAGCATTGTCATTCATCATATAAGTTCGCTTCCATTGCGCCATCACCAAATTGGCGTAGCTGTTGGCTGTAGGAGTCCCCATAGCTACGCCTGATGTTTGTAGGAAATATTTCCCATCAAATGTAAAAACATTAAATTCTAAGACAAGCTCTAACACAAAACTAATCAAATCAACCTTCTCTACACTAAGTGAGCCTTCCTGTAGTAAGAAATCTCTTAGATAGCATATTCCTTTCTCATTAGGAATGCTGGTAAAAAGGGATATGACATCCAAAGTAACTAAAACTCTTCCCCCGTAAGCCTATAATTGTTTAAAAAGGCATAAAAATCTCTCAAAAAATGTTCTGAGTCCCACAGTATCAAGTTATATTGTGTTATTAATGGTCTCGGTTTTTCCAGATATACTGATACTGGCTCAATAATCCATCCTGCCCCCAAAACAATCGGTCTAAAATGGGGATTCAGCATGTATTTGTGAATTTTTGGAAGCCCAACAAAACTAGGAACAATGGGACATTCAGCAATAAAATATTTAAGCAAATCTTCTGTTATATAATTTTCCAAAAAAAACAATTTCTAACGACGGTTAAAACTGTCTACCAGCATACTGACCTCTGTTACATCAATCATCCTATACACATTCACATCTAACAGTAAATTATTTATAGCTTCTAAATAAAACAGTCTCTCCATTACTACTACAGAATGTCTCTTATCAGCAGCCTTTATAATTATTTCTCTATCATTCTTGAGTCTATTTAGAGTTTGTTTTTCACTAAATGTCATACTGTAAAATTTCCTTTCCCTCCAATTAGAGCGAAACAATTCATATAACTCATTTTCACAAGCTTTCAGAAAAATCTTTAAACTAGAAGGAAGAACAGGCATAAAAACACTAGGCTTCTTGAATAAGTTCTCTTCAATATTATTTGTATTACTTACACCATATATTACTTTTAATGCTGTGTTGCGAGCAAAAAGTCTTAATTCGGACAGTGTATCAGGTAAATCTGCCTGTGCTGCAGGAATGAAGCCCAAGCCCTTGTTCAGTACATCAGCTTCATCTTTGTCCAGTATTCTGCTCAAAATATTATAAACTAAGTGTTCTGCCACATTTTCTTCAGGGTCTGCACTTGTTCTTCCCCTAGCGATGGTTTCCTTTTGAATCTCCTTCCTTCTGGCTCCATTTCTAAGCTCCTCTTTGAACGTATGTTGAAGGGGTGGGGCAGGACTGGAAAAGAACATGCCCGGTTGGTAGAGGATTCAGGTTTCACTATAGCCATCTCTTTATTGGCTGTAGTGACCTTCGGTCTTACTGTTTGTTCAATTGTCGAACCTAACAATGTATTCACATTAGTAGACTCTATCCCTTGCTGTAGTGATTTTAAAGGGATAGTATCATTGACAGATGACAAAATGGCTTCATTAGAGGCAGATGTAGTAGGTTGAAGTTGCTGATCTCTATTCCTAACCATATTGACACCTCTTTCCATCTGGGGAGCATTCACTCTCTGTTCTTTCGGCCATGCAAAGACATTGCCCTTTTGGAAATTGCCTACATCTCTTTTGAGTTTCTTCTGTTTCGTTTGTAGCAACTTGCACTCATAAGAGCTAATCTGTTCAATTAATTCAGAGATACAAACAACTATCAGGCTATCTTGTGAATTTGTATACAATGTTTCTTGTGCACTACTTATTTTTTCATCTAATTCATTTCTAAAGGTGAAAAAAGTCAATAATCAGTTGCATATATTGAATGCTAGTGTCTATATTCAACTATTGCCATTTAACTAATAGCTCAGGATATAGAGTCCCATAAGATGGCATATTTAAAACACGTAAGCCCCTAGGGACTACTTTAAGTTTTATACTGCCTTCCATATGCATCCGTTGATATTGCAGTCTCTTCAGCCAGTATAGGTCATTCTCTAATGTCTGTAATTGCTGTTGAATATCCATATACTCATGAACCTCATCTCTTTCATAGCCTACAGGAGAAGTAAAGTCACCTTTCAGAAGGGGATTAGAGTCCATAGAAAGCAGTTGTGTAAAACTTTGCAGGCATACATTCCCATCATGTCATTTAGTAGAAAAATCCATATTGTCAGCTCCTTCTGTCATGGTTAACTAGGCTGGAACACCACACAAAATACACAGTAAAGAAGAAGGAGAGGCCCAGTTATGAAGTATAGGAGTAAACACACCAAGGCAAATGTCCAGAAAGTGTTGGATGAGGCTACCTGTGGGACTGGGTCCATTTCTGTAGATTAGTTGACTGCAGCAAATTTACAGTTCTATCATGACAAAAAACAAGGAAATTGATGAGACATTGAAGACAATGCTAAAATGTGTTAAATATCACTTAAGGTGTAATGTTGCATGAAAACAAATGTATTATTTCTGGACTGAGTGTGTGTGTGTGCATGTGTGTGTGTGTGTGTGTGTGTGTGTGTGTGTGTTGCAAAAGAGCATATGCTCATTTCTATAAAATGAGCTAATTTAGCCCTCTGTTTTCCAGAAGGAGACAAATCCCTTAAATCCTGTTCTGGAGGATTCACACCCACAACTCCCTTGTTCTATACCAAACAACTCTGAAGTACCATGAAATTGAGAAATAGGAGAAACAGGTTGTTACCCAATTAATTTTCACAAAAATTAGGATTTGCTCCTTTAAAATTCCTTACATTACAGGACAGCTTCTTCAGTGCAGTGAAATATCATATTTAGTTACTTTTCTACATGTTATAATACATTATTTCTTGAAAGATACTTTTGTCTGCATTCTTATTGCATATTTAAGATAAACAAATCAAGTATCTTTGTGTATACTTTTGTGGCCCCTACTTTTATTCTGCCTTCTTCCTCTGCATTCTTCTCATGACTTCTGGCCCTTGCCATGGCCAAAAAGGGTCCTTGGAAAAGCAATTCAATCAGTTAACAAATAGGTTAATGAAAATAAATCCTTTCCAACAGACACTGTAATATTTCCAATAAAGCATATCTCTTTTCAAAACACAATAAAAACCCTAACACTATTAAAGCCATAAATCACACTAGAATTCAATGTGCTGTGCGTATTTCAGAATTAAACTCTCTACAGTGAAGTGATACTATGTATTGGAACTGGTGATACCTGATTCATGGTCAGTTTGGTAAAACCTGTTGGAAAGAGTAAAACAGATCTAGAGGGACAGATTCTTTTAAGAGATTGATTTAGTTGCAAGTCTCGTGAGCCTACCACTGGTGTGTGACTGCAGTGGAGTCTGGATTAGATTTTTTAATTTAATGTTTGTTACAAATATCTCAACTTTAAAACAGGTACACAGAGTTTTGAAAAGTAGGTACATCCAGATAAAAATCTGGGAAAACTTTAGCATAAAATTTGAGTAACAAATGACCGATAACTTTCCACTTCCAGTAGGATTGTGAAATACTAAGAAAAACAATTTTATAAAACAAAAAATAAATAAAAAATATAAAAAGAATGCAAAATTACAAGCAGATTCTCAAAAGCAGTGTAGAATTTGAAAAATTTGATGAATGATATTGCAGAAATCTACCTCACAAAGTCATTTATTTTACTTCAGAAAAGGGAGCTGTAAAATGTAGGTCTTCTTCTTTAAATTATTGCAGACACTGCGGTGGTGGTGCTGCGGTAGCGTTGTCACTTCACAGTAAGACGTCCTGTTCGATTCTCAGCTAGAGCGTCTTCTGTGTGGAGACGTGCGTGAATGGGCGTACCTTCATTGAAGGTTGTGCGTAAGAGCTGGCAACTCGGCACGTAAAAATCTACTGCCAATCATTAGCGGAAAGGAGTTCTGCTGTGGCGACCCCTAACCAGGAAAAGCCGAAAGACACAACAACAACCAGTATGTTTGTGATGTACACTGGTTTCTTGTATACTAAACAACTTCAAAATTGGGAACCATTTGAAATGTTGGGATCTGCTATAGTGAGTCCCAAAATATGGAGACTGAATGGCCAAAAGAATGTAATTACATATGCTAAGTATACATATGTCTCGGATTATTCCAGTTTCTCTGAGGTATGGCAATCTCAGCCTTGGTCTAAGTTTGGCAGGTGGGGGGTGGGTTGTCAAAAAAAGAAATTTAAAGGAAGAGTGATTTTGAGATTTGCTATTTTCCTGTGTTTTTAGTCTTTTTTTTCAGCTTGCTGACATTCAGCATTTTTAGTGCTGACATTTCAATAGGGAGCCTTCAAAATTATGTGTAATGAAGGAGATGCAGAAAATCATGTGAGGGGCAAAATTAAGCCTGAAAATAGGTACAATCCTACAAAAATTGGTCCATCATGAAAGAAGTTACTCAGACCTGATAGCAGATATGTACTTCCTTTATAGAAATTTTTGAGAAGTCTGAGTTTGATACTTCCTTTTTTTGCTCTTATTATACTCCATTTTGTTTTATTATAAGTTTTATTTTAACTTTTTTTTTTCCTTGAAGGTTCAAACATTATTGACTTGGATCATTTGAAACAATCCTTTTACATTTACTGAGAATTAAATAAAGCTGATCAGTGGGAGGAGATGAGAAGAAGGATTTCTTACTTATACTATTTTGCTGCCTTCTTTTTTAGTGCAAGTCCTGTGAGAATACTGCTGGTGTGTGAATACATTGCTGGCTTTTGAGCTGCTACCCCTACTGTAAATTTGATATTGTAAGCTTCTTCCAGCCTCATTTCTCATCTTGCCTACTTATTCTTCTGTGCACTGAATGATCAAATTGGCAAGACCTTCCCCTTAGACTCTTTAACAGCTTGAGTTAGCCACTATTTTATATCTTTCTAATCACGTAATGAACACTGCTATAATCAGAGGATTAATCCCTTTTCCATTTTACTTTTAAAACAGGTAACATCTGAGATTAGACTACCAGTCACTATAAAGTGTAGGATCTGCTTCTCAGGATTATGCTTGACATTAGCGGTGCTGTTTTGCTTCTTGTGAGAAAAGGAATACAGAGACACTTCCTAAGCTTCCTAGAGATTACCAGTCACTGGAAAGCCTGAAAACTGTTTCTTAGGATCACATTTGGGATTAATGCTACTGCTTTGCTCTTATGAGAGAAGTAACACAGTGGCAATGATTCCTAATTGTCACTGATTTGGTAGTATATTTGGGATTTCAGTGACTGATTTGGTTGCACTTTGGGTGAGAACATTTTCAGGGCCTTTGTACAGCTTTGATTTCTGTTGCAGTCAGCTGCTGTAGGTGTTATCAAGGTTATTTTCCAAGAGAAGACTATAACAAGTGTTATCCCAACAATACCTGGTATAATTGCAGCTGTCTTTATAGCCAGATCAGTTGAAACAGGCATCTTCAGACAATGTAGCAATTTTCTCATGTTACTGACAACCACCTACTAAAATAAAATCACACAGTGTATGAGAGATGCAGTTTTATAATGTTAATGGAAGCAACACTGTCACAACAAATAACATGAATGTTGTCAGTACCACACAACACCACATTAAAACCACTTGCAGCTCAGAACAAACACATAGACCTACATATGCTAAGGCTCTTAAAAGTAATCTAGCTAAACCACAAATGCCTCCTAAATGCAATGTAAAAATAACTACCCTCAGCAACCTCACAAACACACAACACAGACAGCACCCACAATGAAATATACATCTAAGAGTCACAGTGACTTAGTTCAAAAGGTTATAAGGCAAACTTCAGCACAATCTAATATCCTAGTCATAGATGACTTTTAGAATAGATGACTACAAACGCATGTATCTACTGTGTTTCCCCCTGGGCTGAAACTGAAATAGGTCCATTGGGATCAGTGCTCTATCCTGGTTAATAAATTCAAAATAAAATAGAATAGTGGGACACCGATCCACCACTCCTCAGGCTATGCAAAGACTGGGTCATGGTCATTGGTCTATTAGGTGCCAAGATTCCTCACATCATACATGCATCCAAGTCCTTGCATAATCAGTACACAAATGACATAGTCATAGCGCACTAGGTATAAGTGACTTGAGACATACCTTACTGGACCACTCTTAGAATATGTGGAGCTAGTCTTAAGTAGCAGCCTACTGTCATCAAGAATGATGTCACAATGCAAATAAAATATTATTGACTTTAACAACTGGCTTAGCATATGGTGACATTCAACGGGGAATGGTACAATATAAATATATATATTTTTCTCTGGGAAATGAAACACTTGGCCAACAATAAAACTAAACATACATCGCACTATGTTAAACCCACCTAGGTGTGGGGGATATGCCTCAAACCCCCTATACCCCCATAACTAAATATACCAATTCCAGGATTGTACTACAGTGGGGAAAAGGGCATAGTTCACCACGTTGGCCTACTGTTTTATTTACTATAGGTTCATAGGTGTGTACTAGGCTAATGGCCCAGGAGCCTTTACAAGCCTAGCCCATAGGATTACCTGTCATCTTGTCACCTGACCTTAGTTCCAAGTGCCTCTGTTGAGTAGAGGATCACATTTGGGATTAATGCTACTGCTTTGCTCTTATGAGAAAAGTAACACAGTTGCAATGATTCCTAATTGTCACTGATTTGGTAGTATATTTGGGATTTCAGTGACTGCTTGTAGGGAGTGTAAAAAATGTTGGTAGTGTGTATTTTCAGTTTACTGACAATTCAATATTGTCATCTCAATGAAAAGAAATTTGAGTAAGTGAAAATTTGGTCTGTGTGTGTGTGTGTGTGTGTGTGTGTGTGTGTGTGTGTGTGTGTGTGTGTGTGTGTGTGTGTGTGACGACGTGTGTGTGTGTGTGTGTGTGTGTGTGTGTGTGTGTGTGTGTGTGTGTGTGTGTGTGTAGATATATACATATATTTGCATATCAGCCTGGGGAAAGATGGTAGACAGTCACAGTCTCAACTGTTTTGTCAAGAATATCCTGCATTTCTTCTATCAAGAAAATGTTAATATTGGCTAAATCCTTGTCCACCCCATAGTACCTATTTTAGGCAATGTCAGTATTCTAAAGCTTCCAACATAACTAAACAAACCCACATAATAAAAATAAGGTATTCTGCTGAGAGTATCGAGACATAAAATAACAAAAGTCCACTCCCTACAAGCAATCCTTACCCTGGAAAATTTGATATATGCAACTACCCCTCTTTAAACTGGAAGACGTATAAATTCTCAAACACATATGCCCAGAGATTTGTGGACTCCATCAGTACAAACTCCCAGGACCAGTTAGTCTGCAACCCATCCAGGGGCTATAAAATCTTAGGCTTATTCCTTTCTGATATGGGACAGATTTTCTCCCCACCAAATGTAACTTTCATCTTGGTCAAATCAGACCACAAGCCAGTCACATTCACCAGAAGACTAAAGCCTGAAGCATCTTCTTGCTTGTGCTGTGTCCTTACTGCCAAATTCTGTGCACATGTAAATAGCTGCATAAACTCATCTTTTCCCCTCAGAGATGAATACAACACCAAATTCAGAAATAAACTCCCATGGTGGAACTCAGATATAAACAGGCTGTATAATAAAATAAAAAACCTCATTACACATGAAAATAAATCTAGCTCTCAAGATGCCAGAAACATTCTTGCTATGCTAAACAAGGAACTTTGGACGCTGATCAAATCAACCAAAGCCAGACATCTATCTGTCTATCTATCTTGCTCTTTCTCTCCCTATCGTTGTTTCCTAGGAAATTCCAACTGGGATAGATACCCTTTTTCAGCAGAGGCCCATACATAGGCAATATACAGTATATTTTCATTTTCCACACTGTATATAATATCTTCATCTTTGATACATATGCATTTTACATACATAATTAGGTGCAACAAATTAATGCTAACCTTGCATCATACAATTTGTAACTATATGAAGAGGAAAAATAACAGATTACCTGTGCATTTGTATAAGGCTGCAACAGACAGAAATAAAAAGAAAAACATCGGGAGACAAATATTGACCTTTGGGTTGAAATTAGTAAGGAGTGGTACAGTTAGGGAGAACAAGGATTAAGTAGAAATAGGTAGTTAAGAAATATAATCTGTTAAATGTTTACTTTAGTAGATAGATAGAGAAAGTGTAATAATAACCATACAGGAATTTAGTACAGAGCAGCTATCATATTGTCAGAGGTATTACAGCTTATTTTTTTCTTCAGCATTGAAAATTATTCAGGTGTAGAGCAAGAGCAGAGCCAGGTGCCTGTTTTAGCAGACATTTAAAGCATTTGTTTTCTGAAAGTTTTATCTCTAATGGGATGGAGTTCTGCAGTTTTGAGACACAGTGAGAATATAATGTGTTTGTGGCAGAGTTTTTGAGTTAGTTACAACTAGGAGAGATTTGTTATTGTTATTGAAACATAGTGTTCTGTTGTTGCTGTATGGTAGTAATATGCTTTTTTAGAAAGGAGCAACTAACTGTCTTGTAAAATGTTTGTGAGCAGTGGTGAGCTGAGAATTGGTTAGGTGCTTTGTAAGTTTTAGCCAATTTAGGTCCTTCAGGGCTGTGCAGTGATGGGTTTATGACATGAATATGTGGCGTGTTTTGTTAGTTTATTATAGCACTAATCAAGCTTGGACTTGAGGGTACTGTTATGATTAATGAAGATCAGTGATGCCTACAATAGTTATAGGAGTAGGTAGGCTGTTGCTCTGGAGTTTCTTGTGGATACTGTAAGATATTTATTTGCTCTATATAGGGAGCCTAATTTTTTGTGTGTATTTTTTCAGAGTTTGGAGGATATGTTGGTCATATTTCAGTTTGCTATCTAGGAGTACTCCAAGTAATTTGGCTTTTGTCACAGTTTCAATTTTTGTATTGTCAGATGAGACAACATGGAAGTTGTACTTTTGCATATTAAACTGTTTTGGTAAAAAGAGCATTCATTTAGTCTCTTTTGCCTTTAGGAGTGGGTTTGCAGTGCCTTGCCAGGATTCGACAGATGAGAAAGTCTCTTGTGTTATTTCCTCGAGAATCTGCAATGTTGGGGCAGAGCACATGAGGGTTGCATTATCTGCATACTGAACTACATTTGCTTTTTTTGTGGCAGTATATAGTTTGTTTACAAATCTATTAAATAGAAGTGACCGGGTATTGATCCTTGTGGGACTCCAACTCTGACAGGAAGAAAAGAGGACAATTCCTGTTTCCATTTTACTGATTGTTGTCTATTTGTGAAATAGCCATGAAACCTATGATTTATTTAGACCTAGGAAGGAGAGTTCACTGGGAAGATTTTGATGGGAAACTGTGTCAAAGGCCTTTGACAGATCCAGGAAGAGAACTGATGCTAGGTTGACATTATTTCTATTGGTAAAGCTAATAAGAGCAGTAACCATGCTATGACTGGGGCGGAAGCCATGCTGAGTCATGAAGAGAATATTATTTTGGGTAAGATATTCGAGGAGCTGGGAGTAGATATATTTTTCTAGTATTTTTGATAGTGGTAGCAGTATAGCTATGGGTCTGTAGTTGGACCGGTCAGTTGAATTTCCACTTTTGTGGAGTGGAATTATGAAAGATTTCTTCCAGATGGCTGGAACATGGTTTTCTGTTATGGATATTTTAATTAGTATAGAAACAGGGAAGGCCAGAGCTTCAGAAGTGAATTTTAGGTACTCGGTGGGCTGTCTACTGCTAAGGTTGTTAGTTTGAATTTATGTAGGGATTTTTATGGTGCTAGTTGGGGCTGATTGGAAGTAAAAAGATATAATATTGTTATTACATGAGGCAGGGTAATGAGGGTGGTAGGAGAGTTTTGTTTAGTAAGAGAGAGTAATGAGTTTATAAAGGGGGGGTTGAACTGGGTGGCTGTATTATCTGGGTTGTTAATGGTTGTTGGTGTGGGAGCAGTTGTTTGGCCGGGCTGTAGTAGTTTGTTTAATGAGGACCAAAACAGTTTGGTATTGTTTTTGGTGTGTTGACTGAAGGTTGGTGAAATAGGATCTTTTGTCATTGTTTTAACATTTTTGCAAGATATGCAGTAAAAATAGCCACCCAGGCAAAAGATAACCACAAAGCCTTCCTTAATTACATTAAAAATCTCATAAACAATGCCTAGCACTGTATAGAGCTTATGTTAAATTATATCACATCCCCGGACTCAGAGGATATAGGCAATCTACTAGATGACAAATTTAGCTCAAACATCACCTCCTCTCGCCTCCAATATTCTCAGGTCACATACCTATATCAACACACCTTCCAAAATATCCCAAGAATAAGTTTGCATGTTACTATTACAATACACTTTATTATCCTGTATAATCCATTAAGTGGCATGTGTGCTTTCTCTTTAGTGAATTCCACCTCTGTAATATCTTAGACTGTATATGTATAAATGTAACTACTCTTTCTGTATAAATGCAAATAGAAATGTAACTAGATTGTGTTTGACTGGGACTTATAATATAATGCAATGTAAGCAAATGGAGCTTTTCTTCCCAGGCCTACATTGAAAATGGATATTATACAGTCGGACTTTCATGGTAAACAAAGACAAATAAATAAATAAATACTATCTAAGGCCAGAAATGAAATATTTTGGGGTCAGATGTAATACCAGGCTGCCTACTGGACAGTCTAAAACATGACTTGTTCTATGAGATTTATGCAGCGCCACCTAAGCGCTTATCCTAACCATCGGATTATTTCATAATTGCTTACTCTACTGTTAAAAGCCACTAAACGTCTGTTAAAAATACACTATCTCTGAGTGTGCCTGTTCTTTATTGGGCATTTATCATGCAAAAAGGTTTTGCAGTGCTACCTAAGCACTTACCTTTACCAGCGGATTATTTATAAATCGACAGCTACTGTTAAAGACAGTAAACGGCTTTATAAAATACACTATCCTTGAGCGTGCCTCCTCTTTCTTAAACTTTCTAGTGTATAAAAGGTCCATGTAGCACCACCTAAGTGCTTACCCTTAACAGAGGATTAGATAATACTAACTCCACAGTTAAAAGCCAGCAAATCTTCTTCTTCTTCTTCTTTCGGCTTTTCCCGGTTAGGGGTCGCCACAGCGGATCATCTGTCCGCTCATGATTGGCAGTGGAGTTTTATGATGTCGAGTTGGTAGCCCGGTGCCCAACCTTCCACAGAAGGCATACACATGCACACACTCACACCTAGGGCCAATTTAGAGTGTCCAATCCACCTACTGCATGTCTTTGGGATGTGGGAGGAAACCGGAGCACCCGGAGGAAACCCACACGACCACAGGGAGGACATGCAGACTCCGCACAGAAGGCACCCCAGCCGAGTATCGAACTGGAGAACCTCTTGCTGTGAGGAAACAACATTAACCGCTTTACCACCGTGGCCACCCAATTCTGAGCCTGCCTTTTCTTTATTGATCATTTAAAGCAAAAAAGGCTAATGCAGCGCCACCTAAGCGCCTACCCTTACTAGTGGATTGCTATACATTTCTAACTCCACTCTTAAAAGCCAGTAAACGGCATTAAAAAACACAACATCCACATAGACAATCTTAAAGGGCCAGGGCTAAATGTATCCCTCTCCAGCGGTGCTTACAACGGGGCATATAACTATTTGCATATTAGAGTTTGGTATTGCTGCTACCAAAGAATTAGATTTATATTTACAAACATTATTATAATTAGTTTAAGACCGCTGCTGTTAAGTAGAGTGGAATTTGCTTTTAACTGCTTTCTTTATTTATACTGCTAAAAAAAAAAAAAAAAAAAAGGGCACATAACTATCGCATTATAGAGTTTTGCATTGCTGCTACCAAAGATTTGGTAATGTTTCACCGCTAACCAGAACTAATGTCCCTGTGAACGACTGTCTAATTTAATGTTTTTAGGTTTTTGGAAATGTATACAGGATATTGAAATATGTGTCTCTGGGAATGATTAGTGTTATTCGGAGTATATATAACTCTGCTTTGTGATATCTCTTGTTTCTCATTTCTACCTTGTCTTTCTTGCCTCCTAAAGTTACCCTACTCATCCTGTGCTTCCAGTGCTAGCCAGCAGGAAGCTAAAGAACCCTCTCCAAATACCGGCGGGTCACCTCATTGCATAACTACCCCACAATCCCTCTTTCAAGGAAACCAGTAAAGTATGTCTGCTGAATAATTCCTACAAGAAAGACTTTCTATTTATTGTACCACTAGCACAAGTGTTAAAGCCAGTCCTGAGCTAGGACAGCCAGCAGCCTCTACTCCCCTCTCTTCTGTATCTTCACTACCTCTCTCCTCCTACCTGCATAGATACCCCTCTTGTCTTACACATACTGTTCCTTGCTGTCTACCAACTTACTCCCTCTCATACAAGCCTGCAATACTTGAACTGCCCACTGGGTGGCACCCTTATTCCAGCCATAATCTCCTCTTACCCTTTTCACATGACCAGCTACTTACCCTAATTTCTTCAGCTCAGTAGTCCCCAAAGTGCTATTTAGTCCTCTCTTTTTTCCCACCACTTCTACTGTCCACAGACACATTTCTAGCCTCTGTACTATTCCAACCTACCACCTGGAATTAGTCCAGCTGATTGTTTTTCGCTAACTGCTTCATTATCTGTGTCTGCCCACTCCATTCGCCCTGCGGGCACACTCCACTCCTCTCCCTATCCCCAATTCCCACCCATCCCCAGGGGTCCTACCCTTATACTTACTAAACCACACCTCTTCCTCTTTCCATTACTCTCTAAACACACCTCTTGCTCTTACCATTAATCTTCAAACACACTCTTCCTCCTACCTTTACTCTCCTAACGAGCTCCAATTACCCAATTTCTTTCATATCTAACCACTCACCTCTCCCATTTTAATCATACCACAACCTTCTCCCATCTTTCATCCTCACCCTTTTTACTTCTATATTCTACCAACAGATAATCTATACATATTCATACAATGTTTAAACCACCCACCCAATCTTATGTCCTACTCTTATTCATACTCTCACTACTACCTCCTTTAATCTTCACCCATCTACTCACCTCCTTTGAACACCCACTATGTCCATACCTAAACTACCCTAATAAGGAAACTATCTCTCCAATCCCTCCTCTCCTTTTTATCCATGCTAATATAACATCTTCACTTAACTGCGTACTCCCTAAGTATCATAGAACACTACACATAAAATACAACAATCTATATCCCAGGAAAGGCCTACTTCTACACAGCAATTTCTCTAACCCAAACTATCTAAGTCCACTACTTTCATTAAAGGATAGTGGCATCCACCCTAACCCAGGCCCAACAACTACTCCTTCCACTCTTCATAACCACAAACAATCACCTACTCATGCCCTCTCTAAACCATCTAACTCCCTCTTAATAGCTCATCTTAACATACGTAGCATTAACAATAGTAACTCAACTCCAAGCTCTAACTGAAGTCTACCTTGATTATAGCAAGCTCAGATGCTCATAAGCCTAGTACTTATTATACAGCAGGAACCTCTTATTGTAACATTTGTTAATGTCTGTTATGTACTTCACAGATAAAGGTTCTAGTTGTCTACTGATGTACTATGTTCTTCATCTGTAAATATATTGTAAGTAATTGGTATGTAAATTGTTAATCACTATGTAATCCAATGTAACTACTGTCTGTTTATTTTAACTGTGGAGCTTTTCTCCCCGGGCCTCCACTGAAAATAGACCTACGTCCAGTCGGACACTCCCGGTCAACAAATATAAATACACAAATAAATAAATAAATACATTGATATTCTCTGTTTAACAGAAACATGGTTAAAACCGGTAACCAAAGACAATGAAATCATCCCACCTGGATATAATATCCTGAGACTAGACAGAGTAACCAAGAAAGGTGGTGGGGTTGCTATTCTATATAAATGTAGCTTACAATTAACCACTTATGACTGTAAACTACCCATAGACTCCAATGCAGAAATTCTTATCTCCAAACTTCATCTTAACAATGCCAAATCCATCTATATTATCTGTATGTATCTACCACCTGGTAACAACACTGCCACCATGGAAAATATACTTTGTTGGCTTTCCCAACACCTGCCCCAAGAAACCATAATCCTAGGGGACACAAACATTGATTGGAACTGCCACTACAGTAGTCTCCTCACAACCCATATTAACCTATATGGGTATTCTCAAACCATTATCTCCCCCACCAGGATAAATAAATCTAACAAGAAAGAAACATTATTAGAATGGATTCTCATAAATCATCATCCTCATATTTATGAATCTGGAACTCTCCCTGATGATTTAAGTGACCACTTACTTACCTACATCATCAGACATAAAACCAATGCTCCCATTCCAACATCTGTTAAAAACATCAGATCTAAAAAGAACTTTAACCCTGAACTATTCCAAATGGAACTAAGAGCTTGCAACTGGTCTCCCTTACAACACCTCTCTTTAGATGAAGCCGTTAATTACTTTAACTTTAACTTCCTTGCCATTCTCAACCACCATGCTCCAACCAGATTAATTCAAATTAAAACCAACTCTGCTCCATGGCTGTCAAAAGAAACCAAGCACAAAATAAATCTTAGAAATAAAATTTGGGCAAAATGGAGAAAGACTAAAAACCCTGTAGATCAACAAACCTTTAGACAGCTAAGAAATGATACCAAGAAAGCTATAATTTCTGATAAAAGAAACTACTACCTACAATCTCAACAAGCTAATCAAAACAACCCACAAAAATTTTGGGCTAGCATTAACCAGCTACTCCATCCAGGTCAATCTACTACTCCAAACCCTCAAAATACTGACCACAAATATCCAATGCATACAGCCGATGCTTTCAATACCTTTTTTACTAATGCTATCCAAACACTAGCTAGTCAACTATCAGCTAATAACTTTACTCTACCTTCCTATAAATCAACCTTACCTCCTCCTTTTTATATTCAACCTATCCCAATAACATATATTCTAACCCTACTACAGAAACTAAAACCATGCTCTCCCTCAGCAGATCAACTACCTGCTGAATTCCTACAACAATCAGCCAAAGCTATTGCTTATCCCATTTCCATTCTGATCAATAGAACTATTACCGAAAGTAATATCCCTAGCTTATGGAAAATTTCCCATATTATCCCCGTCCATAAAGGTGGACACTCCACTGAACTCACCAACTACCGCCCTATTGCCCTTCTCTCTCCTTTGGCAAAGATCATGGAGAAATGCATTCATAGACAATTACTTGACTATCTAACCCAAAATAATTTACTTTCCAACTGTCAACATGGATTCAGACCTTCACATAGCACTACCACTGCCCTCCTTTCCTTCACAGATTGTATCAATAAAAAACGCAACCTTAACAAGCTCTCTTCAGCACTATTTATTGACCTGTCTAAAGCTTTTGACATGGTAAATCACCAGATTCTCATCAAAATACTTACATCCCTGTCACTAGATACATCTTCCATAAAGTGGTTCCAGTCCTACCTGGATAAAAGACAACAGGCTGTACTATGGCACAAGTCACTATCTACCCTCCTGCCCGTTAACCTTGGTGTCCCTCAAGGGTCCATCCTAGGACCTCTACTTTTTTCCATATTTATTAATGACCTTCATCTTGCCATCCCCCAAGCCACATGCATACAATATGCTGATGACTCCACACTGATATACTCAGCCACTTCCTCTTCTGAACTTCACTCTCTTACCCAGAAAGTATTTAACATAGTTGAACAATGGTTTACACATAGGTGCCTTCTCCTAAACCTCAAAAAGACCAAACTCCTTTTCTCTCCTACCCAAAAGTCCTCTCCTCTTGATTTCTCAGTTATCTCAACCAATAAAACTATTATATCACCAGAACCAACCACCAAACTATTGGGTATCACTATTGACAACAATCCGAACTTTGATATCCATATTAACAATACTATAAAAACTGTCAACAAAAAACTTGGCTCTCTCTATAGGATTAAAACATTCCTTTTACTATAGGATTAAAACATTCCTTTTACCTACAGCTAAATCCACCATAGCTCACACCCATCTAATCTCTACACTTCTTTATGCATCACCCATTTTTACTAAGCTATCTAAAAATAACCTTAGCAAATTGGAAATGTCCTACAATAACATTGCCAGATTTGCTACAGGCAACCCATTTAGAACCCACCATTGCATTAATATAAAGCAGCTGGGGTGGCTGGAACTACAAAACCTGATTAAATTCCATCAACTATCTATAGCCCACAACACTATTTACAAACCTTCCAAAACTCCTATTCTATCCACACGCATCACCCCCTACAAAAATCTGAAATCATTAAGATCTTCTCACAAACTTCTAGTACTTCTAAACCAAACAACAAGGTTGGCGACTCCCTCTTCTCTAATACTGTTGGAAAAGCCTGGAATCTCCTCCCTAATGAACTTTCCTCACTTCCCTCGCTATCACTCTTCAACAATAAATTGAAAGTGTTTCTCAGAACACACTGGTTATGCCCCTGTAATAACCCTGACTAGTTATGTGTCTCTTCATACTTTGCTCTACCTCCCCTTTCTACCCATAAACTGTGATTCCTTCCTTTTGACCAGAATTCTATCTCCCTCTAGAACACCACATAGTGTACCAGTATGCTATATAATGCCTGCACTCAGCACTGACGAATTTACTGTGTTAACCTGTAATATGCATTGTAATTATGATTTTTGTTTAATGTTACCTATTTGTTATGTTGCTGTTTTTCATTGTTCTGTCTTGGAGCTTATCTCCCCGGGCCTCTACTGAAAATGGACATGTATCCAGTTGGACTAGCCTGGTAAACAAATGGAAAATAAATAAATGTAAAATAAAATAAATAAATTCAGTATCAGACTCAAAACAGGATTCATGTCGAATGAATGGAGGACAGCAACAGTCATTCCCTTGCACAAAGGTGGGGCTTCAATGGACCCTGGTAATTATATATACATAGGCCTGATTAGTATAATCTCTAAGTCTATACAAAAGATTAATATGGAATTAATAAATAAGGATAATAGATAACCTACAGACTCTCAACCCAGCCCTGTCTGGATTTGTCATGGTCTTGTCCTGCCTACTTAACTTGGTCAACTTTTTTGAAAAAGTTACTAATGCAATGAATGAGGGCAAAACAGTGCACACTGCATGTCTAGACCTTGCAAAGGTGTTCAACACCATCCCACATTCAAGTTTTAGAAATAAACTCTCACGGCTAAAGATCTGTTCCTATGTCATTTTTTGGATAGGAAATTTGCTCCAAATAGAATACAGGAAGTTGGAGTGGGCGGTACTATCTCCTCCAAAAGACCTGTCATTAGTGGTGTACTCCAGGATTCAGCCCTTTGACCACTACCATTTGGCATTTATTGCTCATAGTTCAAAGCTAATGTTAAGATTTTGTGGCTGACCATGTTTGCCGATGCAAACTTGATACTGCTATAAACTCTCCAGAGGACAGCAAGATCCTCAAAGAGACCTTATACAAAATGAATAGCTAGCTTTAAAACCACAGACTAAAGCCAAGACATGTATAATCATATCCTATGGCCAGTATGACTCTCCTTGTAACTATGACATTGACAACACACCCCTGAAAATGTATCCCATAGTTAGGGGTCGAGGGACCTAGGTCAACAATGAACTGTCTTGTGATAACTATGTATCCGCTGTTGTAAGGAAGACATTTTTCATTATACAGCTAGTATCAAAAGTATTATGCCCATATCTGGATGTAAGTTATATAACACTGAAAACTCATTTCACTGAAACCCAAATGGTTGAACCCATTTCACTGCAAACTCATAACCTTCAAAACACATAACACTGAAAACTCATTTCACCAAAAACCTTCTCCACAAGAAATATATACTAAAAACATGTTTTTCAGGAGGGCAAGCCCAGATAGTATAGTTCAACTCCCACTTTATAAGCTCATTACTCTCCCATACTAAACAAAGCTGTCCCTCCACACCCACAACCGTGGAGAAAAGAGGAAACACCACACACCATAGTGAAACAGTGCTCAAGGGCAAACACAGACACCTCAAATCTTTGGGTACAACATGATGCTGACCATCGCAATTAATACCTACTCTGCTAGACCCACTGCCCTACTAATGCCAATGATTAGAAATGACACCATCACATACATTCTGCACAGTTCTTTACAGTTCTACACTTTTCGGTGAAATGAGGTTTCAGTGTTATGAGTTTTCAGTGAAATGGATTCAACCATTTGGGTTTCAATTAAATAAGTTTCCAATGTTATAATATGGACCCAATTAATGCACTGTACTCAGCACTTATTAGGCCAACCACTGAGTATAATGTACCTGCCCAAACACTTGTCACTACTGGAATGACCATAGTGCCTTCTCACTAAAATGTCAAGCATCTAAACTGTAAAAACTATGCAGACCATCTCAAAGACTTGCCCATCATCTCAGTATCATACAGGGTGCTGAGAGGCAGCCTGCAGCTCATGTGTAGAGCTTCAACATACCCTATACTGTCAGACCTATTACACTTTGACAAGTCCAGTGGTATAGATGTGCTCTCAAGGGATCTGGATCTCTAACAAAATAAATAGAACATATTAGTGGGATAGGCATGATTCACATAGTACAGCCATCTTCTACCCTGCAAGCAAAGTACTTCCCTTACTTTATTTAATTGTAATTTGGACGAATGGTTGGGTAACCACAAATGCATCCTACATTTAGCACCTTCATCCCAAGTGGATAAGATAAACATGTAAATATCCTAACAAATTCTTGTTCAGCACTTTTTCTAGATTATTCATATAGGAAATATAAGGGCTATTACTGCTATGGAAATTAAGGTGAGGTTTCTTGGGATCCTCACAGATCAATAGGCTAGTCAGCATGAATGAACCTATTATGTGTTTATTGAAAAGCAGAATGTGAATGGTTTGGAAAGAATGAAAACATCTTATATGTGGAATAGATGCTTCAAAGTGTTAGGATAGCACAGTGACAGAAATGGTTAGAAAAATAAATAATATTGTTATTACAGAGGGAAAGAGTGCATGATATCTAAAACATTTGCTTTCCTAAAGAAGGCTCAAAGCATAATTCTTTGGATCACACCTGAGTGAACAAAAAGTGTCGATTTACTTTATCAGTGACCTTGAAACATCTAGAAAAAGAAAACAAAAGTGCTGTAGTTGTGATTGTGTCATAGTCACTGCAGCATGAAATAGAAGAAACCACTTGCAGTGACACTTTGCTAGTAACTCATTAGCACAGTAGGCAAAACAGGAATCTGCAGTGAAAATGAATAGCAATTCAGGTCTCCATGTAGCCCTACTTTGTAAACATATTTTCATTTGTGCAAAAATATGCAGACCCATTCAGTAACACGATGACAGACGATTTCTACATTAGCATTATTTTCCAATTATGTATTTATTCATTCATTTACTTATTTGTTTGTATGTTCATTTATTACACCTTATTCAGCTCACTAACATATGTGCTTTGTTTATTATTTCAGAGATGGCTGGAGAATAGGAGGGACTGATGTTCTGGGATGTTGCTGCTTCTGCTCGCATATTTGTAGGACTGCTGATATTGTTGCTCAACAACTTGTGTTCTCCAAAGTGTGACTCAAAAAATTATACTTTGATCTTTTCTTTACTTAGGATCCAAAACATTAAACTCAAATTCCATTGTTTAAGGTTTATTTTTAAGTGTAAGAACCTGCCTCTAAAATAACTGTGAATCTGCATATGGAAACTGCATAAAGGCCAGCCAACATTAACTTGATAAGGAAAGTTTTCCTTGTCAGCATCAGAAAATGCTAACCAAGGCAGATAATAATTTATATGTTATTTTATTTGCACTTTCACTGCAGTTTTTTAATACTTTTAAAAAATACTTACATTTACAACTTATGTACGTTTTAATCCTAAGTTTAGTTATAAAATGTATAAATACAGAAATGTAATAGTTATTTTGTTAGGGTATGTGTTAGACTTCAGTGAACTTGTTGCAATTAAAGAAATGTTATTAATGAAGAGGGTAGAGAATCCAATCATTCATTGCACATGCTTCGTGTGTGTGTGTGCGTGCGTGTGTGTGTGTGTGTGTGTGTGTGTATGTGTGTGTGTGTGTGTGTGTGTGTGTGTGTGTGTGTGTGTGTGTGTGTGTTTATTTAATTGATTCTAATTGTTTCTGTAGTTTAATTGGTTATTTACATACGTCATACTTACCTCCATGACATAATTCATGGCATGCTTGATTCTATGTGGTAGCAATGAATGCAAAGGTCCAATCCTCTTTTCTCATTTACTGTTTCATTTCAAAGACAATTTATTCTTACAACTCAGTTTAAGGGCCGAAAAAGCATCACACTGTATTAACTTATTTTCTTATTTCATAGTTTGACAATTAGTATTTTTTACGCAGACACACACACACACACACACACACACACACACACACACACACACTTATTTTTTGCATGCAGCCCAAAACAAGGCATTGAACTGTAAAGTCTGTTTAGCTCCTTCTCGTATATATCATTCCTTCTGCTTCTAACATACTAGAAAACCTGGAATTGCAATTCTATTGAGAGTAGACAGGTAGCCTGGTTTGTCCAAGTTGGGAAACACACAAGGTGGTTTAAAGTGACAATTACTTATTGTAGCTAGTTGGTACCTTTTCACTTTTGGCTAGCCAAAGTGTGTTTTTACAGTAAGAAGACCGGGACTTCTATTCTAGTGGTATTAGAAAAGGATCCTGGTTAATCCAAGTTGGGAAACATACACGGAGGCTTAAAGTGAGATTGTTTCATTGGCCTGAGGGCTTTTTGGGGACTTAGTTAGGTGTTAATCTGCACTTGAGAGCTAATTTTGCTGTGCTTTTACATTAAGAAGTTCTAGGATTATCCATTTGTCTGGTATCTCTGATTTGGGAAGCACTCCAGAGAGCTCAAAGCGTAGAAATTTATTAGCAACAGGGCATAGGAGTTAGTTTTCAGCTTTTTTCTGTCTGCTATAAATTAGGCATGTTTTCTTAGAGCTTTTCTCTGTTTAGTGAAGGTTACAGTATGCACTATAGCAGCAAACCAATAAAGCTAATACTTAAGACTTTAACTCATAAGACAGAAAGGTTTTGCATAGAGCTAAGCTTAGAGCAACTAGTTAGAACATTATACAGCAATAAGATCATAGCACTATATAACATCTAGCCATTCTGGTGTCCCTTGTAAAACCAAGTCCCTAAACCAAAGTAGCCTAACCTTAGTACATGTCCTGGCAACATGGATTTGCAGTTTATTAATGTCTCTGTCATCAGCTTGGCTGATATGGACATCTTCAGACAATGTAGCAATTGTGTCAAGTACTCAGACAACCTTTTAAGCCTTAAAGAAACTAACACAGTTAGCAAGAGATGTACATACATAACTTCCTTGAATGAAAAAATCTCATTTACAAACAAGGATGTCAAGAACACACACTACATCCTTCACACATACTGTTCACCACACATACATAGACCTTCTTATACTGTGGCCCGTAAAAGAAACCCCTCCATATCTCAGACCTCCTAAGCCATCAAATGGCAACACCTATCTTCAGCAACCACTAAAGCACACATAGGCCAACACCCAATGATCCCACAAGAACAAAGCCCACTAGGCAAGACAACACTTCACCTAGTACTTGTCATAGGAGATTCTGTTGTATTACATAGAGATAGTCTTCTCACCAAGCTGGACAATGCGAAGATATCGGTTAGTTGCCTATCTGGAGCTGGGATCTGCACTCAGGTTACTGCACCACAGGTACCAATATGATTCTATCACAGTCCATATGGGTGTAAATGGACTGAGGCATACCTCACTGGACTATATGAAAAGACATTTTGGATCTCTTCAAATATGTATGCATTCTACCTTCACCAAGGATGATGCCAGAGTATGAACAGAAAATGACTGATTTTAATAAATGGTTTAGTTTCTAGTGTCACTCCAGGGAATCCCAATATTAAACACCTTGGCCAGGTCAAGATAGGTGGCATGTACTGTTTTTCCACTCAGTGCTATCAGCATGGGAGTACATGGTTAAAAGACCACTTTGCTTTGCCAAGGATGGACTGCACCTGTCTTCCACGGGCTTTCAGATATTGGGAAAAACTTTATCCAACCCCTTAGAACCTTTTTTTAGGCAATGTCAAAATGACAAAACTACCAACATAGCAAAAAAAATAAATAAATAAATAAATAAAAAAAGGCGACCTTAAGGTGTTACTGTTCAGTGCTAGGAGCCTAAACAAGAAACTCTACACCCTACAAGCTCTCCTTACTCTGGAGAATGTGGACATCTTTGCTGTTACCAAGACTTGGTTTAAAGCGACAGAAAGTAACCCAGCAGTGGAAGTCTCCTTATTTGGATCAAAAGCAGCACAGTCAGGAGCTTATGGTGGAGGTGCATTAATCTACATTAGCAGCAAATGCAACTGTAGGTTGGTTATAAAGGATGATACCCTGGAGTTCATCCATACCCGAATTCCATAGACAAGGTTCCATACCATGCCCTGTCAAGCTACAGGTCACTCTCTATGACAAACAAAGCTCACAACTTTTACCTAGACCTACTAACTGTGCTAACATATCAAAAAAAATGCCTTATTCATGGAGACTTTAATGGCCCTTTTATAGACAGGGAAACCTACGCTGCTTCTAACTCACAGGCAGAGTGTTTCCTGGACTTCCCCATGTCATGTCCTCTTCAGTGAAGTTGGGCCACAATGCTGTCTCCCATGAAATAAAAATTAGACTGGAAAACCCAAATAAACCCATAACAGTTAGGAATTATTCTAAAGCAAATTACATCATATTAAGCAACAGCTTGTCAAAATTCACAGCTCTCCCAAACCCCAAAATACAGCTACCTATGCAGAATTATTTACAGAAACCCTGTATAAACATGGAAATTGTTGTATTGAGGCTGCTGTACCTACCAGAAGTAAGGGCAGAACAAACACTAAAAACAAACCACACTGGTGGAATCAAAGTCATGACTAAAATCAGAAAGAGCAACTCTCATAAAGATAAGAGCTCTCCTGTTCAACTAAACAACTTATAAAGTCTAGCAAAGCTAAGGACAATCACAAAGCCTTCTTCTGCTATGTCAAGAACCTCAAAGGTAATACTCAGCAGTGTGCAGAACTTGTGGTAAATGACTCATCCTTCACTGACCAGGGTGACAAAGCAAATCTCCTGACTGATAAATTTAGTTCTAACTTCATACCCTACTCCCCTCACTACAGTCTGTGAAATTACTTGTAGCATATTCACAAGGAGCAGGTTGACCATCAACTGACCCTGGAATTACAGATCCATCAGTCTGAGAAGTCTAATATGCATAGCCATGGAATGAATTATCATTTAAATGATCAGCAAGGACACTGGCAATCTACAGACACCAGAATCATCCAAGTTTGGCTTTGCTTAGGGACAGTCTTGCCTACTTAACCTTGTAGACTTCATCAAGAGGATCACCATAGCTATGGATGAGGGGAAAAACAGTATATACCACCTACCTTTACCTGGCCCCCTCTATGACCCAGGAAACCCATACCATGTATTTAAACTTATTAGAAACACTCATCATGCAACCCAATACCATATTCATGGGTGACTTTAATTACCCCACCATTAATTGGCAATCCCTTACAACACCAAACATACAGACACAGAGATTCCTGGATTTTGTAAACACAACTACCTGGACCAGATAGTCAGTACACCAACCAGGGGTGCAACCATACCTCTCAACCTCTTAATGCAGGACATCTGTACAAAACCTGACAAAATGGGGGAACAAATGCCCAAAAATAGGGACATATTTTAAATATTGCTCTTATAAACTTAGAACATTGCTATGCTAGAGTAGCATAGTTTATTCTAGCATAAATTTCCTGAAGGATTTGAAGTCAGAAATTCAAATATATGTCATTATTCAGTGACTTGAGTCCTCGGATCAACCCAGCGATTTGCCAGAAAAACACAAATTTTATAAGGAACAGCCAGAAATATGAGCCAAAAATATGGACATTCTGTGAAAATCTGTACAGTTGAGAGGTATGGCAACCATACTGGATCTGGTCCTCACTAATACAGGAGAGTGCTGCATACCACTACTGTAATGTCTTCCCTTGTAAGGTCAGACCACAAAATGGTCTACTTTGAAGTAAAAATAAAATCTGGACCTCAGCTAAACCTGGAATATTCAGGAACTACTCTAAGGCTAGCCTCCTGCTATTAAGTGATAACCTGCAAAATGTCAAGCCTCCCATAAACCCTGAGAACACTGCTATCTATACAGAATTGTTTGTAGAAACCTTGTACAAGCATGTTAATAGCTGCACAGAGGCAGCTGTACCCACCGGAAAGAAGTAAAGAACTAACTCAAAAAACAAGCCACCCTGGCGGAATCACAAAATCAATAGGCTGTATAACAGAAGGAAGCAAATCATGCAAAAATTAAGAGGTGCAGTACCCAGCAGGATAAAAGCACTCTCATCAAACTAACCAAGCAACTCAGAGGATGAATAAAGACTACAAAGCCAAATTTGAGGGTCTATATTATATTCTCGAAAGCTGACAATGTCGAATGTGACATTGTCGACACGAGAATATTGAACACTCAGAATCTTGAGCGTGTAAATGGAAATCTCCGTAAGGGGAGATTTCTGTTTAATGCAATGTACTGCGGTCTTGGAGTTGGTATATTTAAGTAGCGGGGGGTGTGGGGGGTGCAGGGGGCTTGCCCCCCCTGCTTAAACCCGTTAGGGTACTTATTTCTTTTTTTTTTTTTTTTGTCTTTTTATAAGGTCGATGTTTGAAGACATTGACCATATGGTGTCGACCATATGTTGTTTGATGTTTTCAAATGTCGATCTTATAATATAGACCCAAATTTGAGGTAAGTTTGGCCTCCCAGGCCAAGGATAACCACAGAGCATTATTTAGCTATGTCTGTAACCTCAAAGGCAATATACAATTGTGTGCAGAGCTCATAGTAAATGAAATCACCTATACTGAATGAGAAGATATGGCAAACCTCCTGGCTGATAAATTCATCTCCAACTTTACTCCTCTCTCCCCCTCAACCTTTCCTCAGGAAATACAATAATATATAACTCTCCCTACTATCACCAGGGAAGAGGTCCCTAATGCTCTCTCCAAGACCAAGAACACTCCATCAGTAGGCCTAGACAATAACCCAGGATGCCTTCTAAATAGCATTAAGCATGACCTATCAAGGCCTCTGGAATTACTATTTAACTGTAGCTTCCAAACAGGCTTCATGCCTCATGAATGGAGAACAGCAACAGTTAACCATCTGCACAAAGGTGGGCCATCTGCAGACCCTGTAAACTACAGACCCATAAGTCTTACTAGTCTTATATGTAAAGCCATCGAAATAATTTTCATGGAAATGATCAATAGAGATATAGTAAACCTCCAGAGAATGGACCCAACACAGTTTGGTTTCATCAAGGGCAGATCATGCCTACTCAACCTGGTGGACTTCTTTGAGAAGGTAAACAAAGCAATGGATGAGGGAAAAATGGTTCACACAGCCTACCTTGACCTGGCAAAGGCATTTGACACAATACCCCACTTGCGCATTGTTGACAAACCCAAGAGGTTAGGTACAAACTTGTATGTCACCCAGTGGATAGCCAACTGGCTCACAGACAGGACCCAGGAAGTTATAATTTGGGAGCACACCTCTACAGAGAGGCCAGTCACAAGTGGAGTCCCTCAGGGATCAGTCCTTGGACTGCTTCTTTTTGGCATTTACTTCTCTGAAGTCAAGACCAATGTCAATGGTCTCTGGCTGACTAAGTTTGAAGATAATTGCAAATTAGGAGCTGTTATTGAATCCCTCACTAATGCAAATGTTCTCCTGTAAGGGTTGACACAGACAAACAACCGGTGTCAGAGCCATAGACTAAAATTAAATGCCAAGAAATGCATAATAGTATCCTTTGGGAAGTCATCAACACCTGGTAATTATCATATTGACAACACGTCCCTTAGAGTTGACTCAGTAGTCAGGGACTTGGGGACACACATAGACAGTAATCTAGATTTTGACCATCACATGACTACAGTAGTGAGGAAATCATTCTATGTTGTTTAACTTATAAACAAAGATATGGCATCTAAGTCCGAGGAAGTCATTGTTCCACTCTATTTGGCATTCATCAGACCTATCATTGAGTACAATGCTCCACTTAGTATGTACCTAACCAGGTATATCCAACAACTGGAAGGTACACAGAGGTTCCTCACTAAAAGAATATAGGTTATAAGTAAATTTTCCCATGCAGACTGCCTTAAGGCCCTATCTCTGTATTCTGTCTCCTACTGGCTTTTGAGGAGAGATCTATGCCTGGCATACAGGGCATTGTCAGACCCCACTCTGATGGACCTCCTACATATCCACAAAACAAACAGAACCAGAATTACCCATTCTAAAGACTTAAACCTTGCCTGTGATATAAATAGGACCCTGTCTATGAAACAGCACCCCATTCATGTGAAGCAGAGTTCCTCCCTAATCCAATTCAAGTGCAACTTGGACAATAGGATGGGGAACAGGAGATTCATCCCTGGTTTGGCACCTATGTCTCTAATGGTCACAGGCAACCTGCAAATGGCTATCTCCCAGGCTCCTGCATGTAAATGTTTCATCTCCCAATCCCATGCTTACACTCATTAAGGGTATCAGAATTTGTCAGAGATTTTGGATGCATAGCTAGGCTTAAAAAGGCCCTTGTGGTCATTAGCCTAGTAAATACCTATGAACCTATGATACAATATCCTACTCAGGTCAACAGACAAACTCTCAGCACTAGGCATAAATCCCTCCATAGGTAGCTGAATTGCCAGCTGGCTCTTCGACAGGACACAAGAAGTCAGGATCAGTGAGACCACCTCCACCAACAGACTGATCACCAACAGAGTATCCCAGGACTTGGTGCTGGGCCTGCTCCTGTTTGACATCTACTTATTAGAAGTCAAGTCACCAAGTCCGCAGATGACTATAAATTGGGAACTAACAGATTCCCCCCAACACCAAAATCCTACAACAGGTTCTAACACAAACAAATGACTGTTGTGAAAGCCATGAATTAAAACTCATTGCAAAGAAATGCATTATAGTGCCCTTTGGGAAATCATCCCCCTAAGCTACTTATTTCATCAATAAAACATCCCTAAGACCTGTTAGTTAGGGATCTGGAAACATATGTAGACAGTAATCAGGCATTTGACCAACATGTAGCCTAGATAGTAAGAAAATCATTGTATATTGCCCAGTTCATTAGCAGGGACACATGGATATGTCATCCAGGTTCAAGGACGTAATAGTACAATGCTTACTTTGGCATGTACCTAACCAGGCATTTGCAACAGTTGGAACAGCCTCAAAGGTTCCTCATCAGGGGAATCCAGGGTATGAAATCCTGTCCTACATAGATCATCTTATGGTCCTATCTATGTATGCAGTCTCCTACAAGTTACTGAGAGATGATGTATTCCTAGCACAATAGGCATCCTCAGATCCAGCTTTGATGGTTCAGTTGCACATCCACAAGACAGACAGCACCAGAAACACTAGATCTAAGGATGACAACTTTGTCTGCAACATAAATAAAACATGCTGGAGGAACTGATATGTGTCTTAGAATATCCTTTGCTATGACATAAGCATCCCATCTACATGAAGCAGAGTTCATCCATGACCGCATTTAAAGGAAACCTTGATTATTGGATGAGAAATTACAAATTCACCCTAGTCTGGCCCCAATTCCTCTGATGAACTGAGGCTGACAGTAAGTAAATTAATCCCCAACTAACATACCTTCCCACCACATAACTCTTGGCTACCTCTTTACTAACATCCCTAACCATATAGACAGCCAAGGAGCTCTGGGACAAAACTGAGTTGGGTTGCATGGCTAGGCTAAAGACCCTGGTGGTCATTAACCTAGTGTAAACCTATGAACCTATGAATTTTATACATGTATATTTCTGCAAAATTGTAACCAATATACAGCCAGGTAAACAGCAAAGTGTCATGTAATCCACTGTAGGCCTTAAAATGATCATTGTGGGATCATAAAATGATAATGTAATATCACATTTATTTACTTCCCACTGCATATGATCAAAATTTTAAATGCTGATGAGAATGAATGCAAGAACGATTATATATTTCCAAGGGGTAAAACTGATTGATTAGCATGCAGGGGTACAGTTAGTGACTCCTTATGTAGAATATTCTCATTATAGCTTCAGAAAATTAAATCCATTGGGGAAAAATTATTGTTCTGAGATTGACTGAGTGAAGATTTTCATGCAAAACAGCTCCTTGAAATATAGATCATTCTGAAATCTTGAAGCTGAGTTTGCGTCAAAATTGTTTCATGAACCTTTATGTGCATTTCAAAAACATATTAAAAACGGTTTTGCAGTACATTTGCCTGATAAAAAAATCATTGCCAATACAGCGCAAACCTATAAAAGAAAGGAATATACAGGGGCCATAATTTTAATCAGGTTAATTCTGTTTGCCCTCAGCAGTGTGTTCTGTGAAAATATTGCTAGTTTATTCACATGACACCTGCTGCATGAGAAAGAGAAGCAGAAAAATGCTGCCCATTAATTTCAAAAGGAACAATCCTACCAACCAGCTTCAAAGAAATATTCTTCATAAGAATTTAGGTTTTGTTAGTGAATGGTGGGAAAGTTGTTGTGGAAAGTCACCTGCACTCCTCCGGATGTGCCATAGGAGCCTTACTGCTACAGCAAAAGTAGATGGAGGTTCAGTTTTCTTTAATTAAGCACAGCATACTTAGTGCACTGTTTTTCTTTAGTCACACTTAGATAATAGCTGCCCTTGCATCCAAAACACAGATTATACCTCTTAGGACCAGAGGCGAAAGTGATGGTGCTACATTGACATTCTAGCACTATTTAGTGGATTATTAAACAAAGTATAACAGTAACGAAAATCAGCAGGAAAAACAGAGTAAACCGGCAACTTCATACAGACATACATACATATATACACGACATGGCTACAGTTATTGGGGTTTGGCATTATTAGCCTGAATGTACCCATAAAGACTTAAAAAGTTAAACATCATAGGCATTCAGAAGCCATGTAGCTGAAACACTGCTATGGACTTAAGGGGTCATTTGCATATATCCTGTGAAGGCTGCCAGCCCAGCCAGATAGAATTTTGTAAATAATTATATGCCGTTTGTGAATAGTAATATGATTTGTATGTTTGCCTTAGAAATGTAAGAAAACTATATGTTCTGTACTAAGCTTCAAGATTGTAACCACAGTGCACCCTGCTGAAAAAGAGCAGAAATGTGTATAAACTACATGCCTATGCAAATGCATGTGTTGATGGTAAAGGCTGGAATATACTGAGTTAACTTACAAACTATAAGAAAATATGTGGAAATTGTTTATGACTCTGTGTTTCAGCTCAAAGCAGACACAATGTCTAGAGTTGTAGGCTTTCCTATTGTCTAGAAACAGAGGTAATTGCAGGTTTCAAATGTAAAGGTGTTTAACAGTTTTATGATTTCCAGTTCCAGGCAAGTTTCTAAGAGATAAAGGTCAGCTTCTAAGAGATATGTATTCTTGACACTGAGGTGTTATATTTTAAGTTCCTGTTGGCCTGGAAACTAAAAGCAGAATGGACAAGAATGATATAATCTGAGATGACCCAGCAGAAATGTTTGATAGTAACTTAAGAAATATCTTAGAGAGAAAGTCACTGCATTTTGTATCTTGTCTTGGACCTGTAAACATCTCTTCAGTACTTCTCATCTGTATTTGTCTTGCTCTGTAAGTAAGTTATTTAGAACAAAATTTCTCTTAGAGATAGATAGGAATATAGCAAGATTAGTCTAGATGTTTTCTATATTTATGTGAGACTGTTCTGCAATGTTGTTTTAAAATATTTCCTGTGATTCTGAACTCTGTTGTCACTGTATTGAGTTATTGAGTATTGTCTTGTGCTTTTATTATTTATTATTAAATATATTTAAACTGTTTAATTGTGGCTGGTTTTGTTTAGAGGTATTTAAGCTCTGAGAGTACTTGCATGCATTTGGTAACATGTATTTGTACAGCCCATTCTTAAATAGACTTGGCCTTGGACACACTTACCTTTTGGATAATAGTAACATTACACAGTAGAATTGGTCACCCTTTGTAAGGGCCTTAGAGTAGCTGATAAGGGTGGTTAGTGGCAGGTGGTACTACTGTATAGTCTGGGCAGAAGGGGGCGTAGCTAGAGGACCTGTGCCAGACTTCCCCAGGAGTGTCTCTGTGTTTGTATATAAATCAAATCTCAAAGTGTGTGTGTGTGCAACTTGGACAGGGACACAAAGTAATGGTTGGACAGAGAGGGTGCTGGAGGTTTTGGCTTGACCAATCGGCTGAGATCTTAACCCTATAGCTCTGCCAGTGGGGAATCTTACTGGGGATCTGGAAAAAGAGAGAGAAACCAGCCCCAGACTGACTGTGATCTCTGTGTGCTCTTAAGTTAAGTTATACTTCACTGTGTGTGTACTTGTCATCCTCCCAATGTGCATGTCCCCCACTGGTACTAGTGGTGAAGATTGAGGCTCCTTGATTACTGGGCCAATGTAGTGTTGTCACATATTAATACCCCCCTTGAAAACTCAAGCTAGTTTTTCAAGAGACCCTTGAGAAATGTTGCTTGAGAGGGTTGAGCCTATTTGGAAATTCCTTACCCCATTCCCTGTCTTGACAGCCCATCTGTGTTGGCATTGCTAACCCCAGTGCGGTGCTGCACTGTCATATCATATGCCTGCCACCCTAGGTATCACCTTAGCAACTTGGCATTTTTCTGGCTGGCTCAATGTAACCATGTCAGGGAATTGTGATCTGTAACTACAGTGAACTTTCTTCCATACAGATAAGGCTGAAGTTTCTGCAGTGCTCACACTAGGGCTAGACATTCCTTTTGTATAGCTGCATAGCATTCCTCCCTGGGTTGGAGCCTATAACTGAGATAAGCCACTTGGTGCTCCTCTCCCTCTGAAGAAATTTGGCAAAGTACAGCCACCACCCCATGGTTCGAAGCATCCACCTGCACAACAAATTATTTGATGTGATCTGGACTGGCTAACACAGGGGGTACTCCCAAAGCTCCATTAAGCTTCTGGAATACCTACTCATACAATGGGGTACACACTGCATTATCTGGCCTGTTTTTCCTTATCAGGTCAGAGAGAGAAACCAGCCCCAGATTGACTGTGATCTCTGTGTGCTCTTAAGGAAAATTGTACTTCACTGTGTGTGTACTTGTCTTCCTCCCAATGTGCATGTTCCTCACTGGTGCTATGGTCAGCTATGGTACTATAATTGGGGACAAACTTTTTGTAGTACCCTGCTGTCTCTAAAAATGCCCTCACCTGCTTTTCTTTGGTAATAGGTGCAGGCCATGCATGGATGGCTTCCACTTTGGCTGGTTCTGACCTGATCTTACCACTCTCCACTCTATGTCCTAGGTAGGAGACCTCTGCCATACCCACCTGACATTTGTTGGGCTTAGTGGTCAACCCTGCCCTCTGTAGTCTGCCCAGCACCTCCCTGAAATGTTGAAGGTGCTTTTTCCAGGAATTGCTGTAGATGGCAACATCATCTAGGTAAGCAAGGGTAAAATCTCCAACTGCTGTCAGGATATGATCTACCAGCCTCTGGAAAGTCACTGGGGCATTTTTCTTTCTAAAGGTCATCTTTGTGAACTCATACAAGCCAAAAGGAGTCACAAAAGCTACCTTCTCTCTAGCACTGGGAGTCAGAGGCACCTGCCAGTAACCCTTGGTAAAATCCATGGTGGCGGTTTTACTTAACCCCACCCAGATGCTCTAGGGCTTCATCTGTCCCAGGTATGGGGTAAGCACCTGAATCTGTGTGACTAATTTCCTGTAGTCCACACCATACTTATTTGGTACCAGCACCACTGGGGAGGCCCAGGGACTGTTGGACTCCTGAATTACCCCTAGTTCCAACATTTCCTGTATCTCCTCCCTGAGAGTCTGTTTGACTATATCGGGCACCCTGGAAGGGGCCTGCTTAATAGGTCTTTGGGGTCCTGTATCCACCTGATGCTGTACCAGGTGAGTGCATCCTGGTTTCCCAGTGACCATGTCCCCAAACTCCTGTAACAGTAACACTGCTTGGATTTCTTGAACCAGGGTTGGAGATAGCTGCTGGGACATTGCTACCCCCTCCACTAACTTGTCAGTCCAAGTCTCACTGAGGAGATCAGTCACCAGATCTCCCTCAGATTCCTCCTGCAATTTACTGTAAATAATCAGCACAAGGGCATTAATATCATGGTAAGGTTTCATCATGATAACATGGTACAATTTGTGTCCCTGCCACCTGCCTAGCCATTCTACCATGAAGGTAACATCACTGACCTCCATTACCACCTTGTAGGGCCCCTTCTAAGCTAACTGCAGCTTGTTGTGTCTGACAGGGATGAGAACCATTACCTGCTGCCCTACAGCATACTCTCTAGCTCGAGTATTCCTGTCATACCAGACCTTTTTCTGCTATTGGGCTTCTGCCAGGTTCCCATGGGCCAGGCCCATGAGTTCCCTGAGCATTGTCCTGTGGTTTAGGACATATGCCACAACAGACACCTTGTGGGATTTGCACTCACCCTCCTACTCATCTCGAATTAAAACTAGAGGGCCCCTCACCTTATGTCCATACAACAATTCAAAGGGTGAAAAAAACAGTGGATTCCTGGGGATCCTCTCTGTAAGCAAACAACAGATGGGGCAGATATTTGTCCCAGTCCTCTTAAACTGGTCTGCAAATGCCTATAGCATGGACTTGAGTATAGGGTTTAACCTCTCAACAAGACCATTAGTCTGGGGATGGTAGGGGAGTCTTTAGGTGCTTCACCCCACAATACTTCCACAGACAAGCCAGCAGGCCTGACATGAAATTGGCACCTCTGTCAGTCAGTATTTCCTTTGGGAAACCTACCCTGCTGAAAATCTCTAACAAAGCATCTGCCACCTTTCTGCCTCAATGGAGGCAGAGCCACTGCCTCAGGGTATCTGGTAGCTTAATCTATAACCACTAAGATATATTTTACCCCTGTGGAAGTTGGAGTACTCAGGGGACCCACAATATTAATAGCTACCCTCAGAAATGGTTCCTCAATCTCAGGCAAAGGCATCAAAGGAGCTTTCACCTCATCTCCTGCCTTGCTAACCTTTTGGTACTGCTCACAGGTCCCGCAGTACCCTGTTACTTCTCTGGAAATCCCAGGCCAATAAAAGTTGTGCATACTACGTCTCTCTGTACGTTTTATGCCCATATGGCCTGCAAAGGGAATATCATGGGCTATGGCTAGAAGTGCCAGATGGTAGGCTCTGGGGACTACCAACTACTGTATTATCTCACCTTCTAGCCCTCCCTCAGGGGTCCACTCTCTATACAGTAACCCTTTGTTCCAGTATACAAATTCCTCTTTCCCTTGACAATCAGATACCTCACTAGCTACCTCCCTCAGGCCTTGTAATGTAGGGTCTGACAGCTGAGTCTGTCTCAACTCTCTCTTTGTAACTCTTCACAGCTCCCCTTCCACAGGAAGTCTGGTATCCTCTGACAGCAGTGGCTCACTATCAGCCTGAGTACTACTACTCACCTCTGCCCTTGCAGTCACTCTGTCAAAGGGAACATCAGTATCAACAAGCAGCTGTGGCTCACCTTCAGTCTCACTGCTACAGGGTAGCTCCCTCCCTGAATTAACCACTTCACCAGTCCTGGCTGCAAGTGTGCAGTCTGTCTGGGTGCCCCCCAGGCTACCGGACCCACATGCATTATCAAAATCATTCCCTATCAGGACATCTGCAGGATGGTAGTTTGGTACCCTTGTTGTCTTGAGACAACTTAATGCTGGCATTTTGTCATTCCCACTTATTGGCTCTCCCACCTTTTGTTCCTCACCTTGCCTCCATGGACATCTATATGCTACATGGTCCCACTGGTTGCATTTAAAACATTTAACCCTAGGTCTTGGATGTGTACCTGGACTAGTGACTTTCCCTGCTACTGGCAGATTCTGTTGGGGCAGTCTGGGTTGCCCACCATGGGTTCCCTTAGACCCATGAGCAGCAGTAGGTGTCCCTTTCCTATGCAGTGATGCCCTGCTTGCTAGGTATAGGTCTCCCTTCTTTCCCATCTCATCTGTAGTAAGGTGTTGTCTTTCTGCTAACCAGATCCTCATGTCCTCAAGCAAAGTGCTAAGGGCTTGTTCCCTCATCAAAAGGTCTGCCAGCTTTTTAAAAGTGGTGACCTGGCATCCATTCACCCACCTATGAAAAGAAGTCATTAGTTCAGCAACATATTCACACATACTTTCATCTGCCTTGTGTCTATGCTTACAAATCTTTTTTCTATATGCTTCAGGTGTTAGCTTAAATAATTCTAGCAAGCTATCCTTTACAACATTATAATTTAGACAGTCATTATCAGACAGTTTGGAGAGAACAGTTACAGCTGTACCATGGAGTAAGGGGGTCAGGAGCCATACCCAGAGCCCTTGGTCAACATCATACTGTTTACATACCCTCTCAAACATATTAATGAAACTATCAAAATTATCCCCCTCTGTAAATTGTGGAAGAAATTTACTGATCTTTGTTGCTTCTGGGGTTCAGTTACTCCCTTCCCCATTACCTCCATGACTCTGGCAATGAGTCAGCATCTCCTTTTCTTGTTGCCTCTGCCTCTACTTCTCCTCAGCTTCCAGGCATAGCATTTTCTCATTTTTCTCAGTCTCTAGATGTCTCAGTCTCTCTGCTGCCTCTATTTCCAAATGCTTGGCCTCTAGTTCAACTCTCTTTAACTCCAGATGGATTTTTAAGTCCTGTATGGAAAGGTTGAGCTGTCCATTCTCTAAAAGTTGTACATCTCCACAGCCAGTCTGATCATCCTCCTGTTTGCTATACTCTGATGCAGCTGTGTCTAAAGTTGCAATCTTGTCTGCTTTAGTCAGGTTTCCATGCAACAGTCCTTTAGCCTGGCGCATCTCAGCCAACTGGTTCCTTGTCAGCTTGCCATACTCCTCTGCTGACATGCTTGCCTGCAGTCCCTGGCTAACTATGCTAACAAAAGAAATAAAACAGTTGTGAGAGGCTCCAGAGAGCACCCCTGCATTACCAAGCTATAATTCATACCACACCTTTCGGCCACCTAACCTGGACCAAAACACTAAAGGCAGAGGCGTGTCCATATTCATTAAAGATATTCCACACCTCCAGGCTAGCTGCTCAGCATAATGCACCCGAGATTATCCAAGTGCAACTAACTCTGGGCAAGACCGCAATCCAAATTGTAACTTGCTACAGATCCCCCACCATGCCCCAGGATTCCCACTCCTCATTTCTTGATACACTAGAAAATATTAGGGTACAACCCAACACCCTAATAATGGGTGATTTCAACTACCTCACCATTAACTGGGAAAACTACTCATGTACCAACTATTTTGCTCAACGCTTTCTAGAATTCATAAATTCCAACACCTTGGATCAACTTATCCACACCCCCATCAGGGGCAGCAATATCTTAAACCTGGTCATTACCAGCATGGGCGACTGGTGTTCCACACCAAAGGTCAGTTCCTCGTTGGTCAGAACTGACCACAGGCTAATCACCCCAGACATCCACATCCCACCCCCCTCACTAGGGAAACCACTGTAAAAAATTTCTCCAAAGCCAACTTCACACTTCTTAAGACAGAAGTGGCAAACTTCAAAACACACATGCAGACTGACAATAGAGGTACGAATGCTGAATCCTACACAAATGCACTTTATAAGCACTTACACGAGTGCATGGATCGTGCTATCCCTAGAAGAACCAAAATGCTATCCTCCAAAAAAAGGTGGTCCCTTGCCATAAACAAACTCTACAAAAGAAGAAAGAAACTGTTGCAAAAAAGAGTAAAATCCCATGACTTGTGGAACTCACTGGTCAGCCTCAGTAAGAAGCTGAGATCCCTCATAAAATCCTCCAAAGCTAGTTACAAAAACAAAATTGCAACTGATTCTAAAGACAACCACAAAGCATTCTATAGCTATGTCAAGAACACTCAGATCTGCTCTGAGTTACAGCACAATGGCACTAAATATACAGAACCAACTGTTATTGCCAACATCCTGGTAGATAGGTTCAGTGCTAACCCCCCCCCCTCACCCCCTAAAGAGCCCATCTCTATACCAGAAGAATGCAAAGTTCCTGTAATCATAGCTGCACAGGTAAAAAAACACACTCTCCAAAGCCAAGAACACAGCATCCATGGGACCGGACAACATCCCAGGCTGCATTCTACATGAACTACAGAATGAACTGGTACCCCAACTAAGCACCATATTCAATCATAGCCTCACCTCTGGCTTTCTGTCCACTGAATGGCCCACAGCAATGGTTATCCCACTCCACAAAGGGGGAGCCACCACAGACCCTGGGAACTACTGCCCCATTAGCCTAATGAGCCTGGTTTGCAAGGCCATGGAACATATCATCATGGAACTTATAAACAAAGACATTGGTAATCTCAGAACTCTGGACCAAATCCAGTTTGGGTTTATAAAAGGCAGATCATGTCTCCTAAACCTGATAGACTTCTTTAAAAAAAACTGTAAGCCTGTTTCCTACCTTTCCTGTAACTAGTGTTCCAGATACAGATTTGCTGTATCCAGGACTGTATAAGCTTCTGAGCCCCCCAAGTCTTTCTGCGTTGGAGGGAAACTTTCTAGTTTATCAGTGGGAGTGGTAAGCACTAGGTAACCTGTCTACCACATAATGAGTGGTTCTGGCCCAGAAATTGGAGTTATTGGCCGTTTGGGCAATCTCTTCCATCTCTCTCAACTTTCTGATTTGAAAGCCTGCATTTGCACTTGTTTCTGTCCTGTAACTCATCTAGTGCAGATACAGATTCTTAGTTTCAGCACTTAAATTTGCTTATTCATGCTCAGCACTTGTTCAGAACTTGTAAGCACTAAATAAGCTATTAATTACTATAGCACTCAATCTTCCTCATTACCTAGAGGAAAACAGTTTTTGAACTTACTTTCCTCACCTGCTTAGAGAAAAACAGCTCTTTTACTCTCTTTCCTCACTTATCTAGAGGAAAATAGTTTTTTATTCAGGCATGTCCAAGGGTCAGCTCCCAGTGCTCTCTCCTGTCTATCTGATGAATCTGGGCATCTTGAGGCAATGTAGAAATTGCCTCATGTACACAGACAACCCTCTGCTCCTACCACCCAACACTGCAACCTGTGAGAGATGCACTTATCTAGCCAAACTGGAGGTAAAGCTGTCTCCAACCAAGACTGAACATGACAGTCATGAGGAGAAGGTAAACACTTGCACCACACCACACTCATCACATAGTCTCACTAAATCTACACCACCAAAATCCACACATAGTAACACAAAAACATTTGCGGAGGCTCTCAATAATAATCTGTCTAAGCAACAGAGACCTCCAAATCAGAAACACAAGCAACCTCCATCCCACAGCACAACTCAAATGACACATAGCCCACAGACTCAGTGTGCCACTCAACCACAGCCAATAAGGCAAAACAATATATCCAACACACTAGTCATAGGTGACTCTATAGTCAGGCACACTGATGTCCCACTCACCAGGCTAAACAAGGAGAAGGTTACTGTCAGCTGCCTGTCGGTGCCAGGATCTGCCACATAACCCACACACTCAGGTCACTCCACAACAAGTACAAATATGACTCTGTCATTGTCCATGTTGGTGTGAATGTCCTGAGACGTACCTCCCTAGACTACATGAAAAGAGACATGGAAGAGCTCTCTGATCTTGTAGCCCAGGCAGGTATGACCCTAGCCCTGAGTAGCATTCTGCCATTGCCCCGAATTATACTGCAGTACAAGGATAAAATGATTGACTTCAACAATTGGCTAAGCTTCTGGTGTCATTCTAAGGGGATCCAGTATCTGCCTGCTTGGGATGACATGGTCGACAGACCACAATGCTTTGCCACAGATGGCCTGCACCTGTCACCCCTGGGATTCTGGATACTGGCTAAGGCTCTTGCTGCCCCTATAGTGCCTTTTTTAGGCAAGGTTTAAATAACAAATTCACCACCGTAACAGGAACAGGCAAGCAAGAACTGAGTGTAATACTACTCAATGCTAGAAGTCTAAATCTCAAAATGCACTCACTCGAGACACTCCTTAAAATGGAGAACATCAATATCTGTGCAGTGACTGAGACCTGGTTCAAGGCTCCAGAGAGCACCCTTGCACTACCAGGCTATAACTCACACCACACTTTTCGGCCATGTAACCTGGACCAAAACACCAAAGGCGGAGGTGTGTCTATATTCATTAAGGATATCTACACCTCCAGGCTAGTTGCTCAGCATAATGCATCCGAGGTTATTGAAGTGCAACTAACTCTGGACAAAACTGCAATCCAAATTGTAGCTGCCTACAGATCCCCCAGCATGCCCAGGATTCCCACTCCTCTTTTCTTGATGTACTGGAAAATATTAGGGTTCAACCAAACACTGTAATAATGGGCGACTTCAACTACCCCACCATTAACTGGGAAAACTACTCATGTACCAACTCCTTAGCTCAATGTTTTCTGGAATTCATAAACTCCACTGCCCTGGATCAACTCATCCACACCCCCACCAGGGGCAACAATATCCTAGACCTAGTCATTACCAACATGAGTGACCGGTGTTTCACACCTGAAGTCAAATCATCATTGGTCTGATCCGACCATAAGCTAATCACCCTTGATATCCACATCCTGGCCCCACCCCCTATTAAGGAAACCACGGTAAAAAATTTCTCCAAAGCCAACATCATGCTTCTTAAGACAGAAGTGGTGAACTTCATGACACCCATGCAGATGGACAATACAGTTACAACTGCTGAATCCTACACAAATTCACTCTATAAGCACTTACACGAGTGCATGGATCATGCTATCCCAAACAGAACCAAGACGCTGTCCTCCAAAAAAAGGAAGCCAATCTGGTGGTCCTCTGCCATAAGCAAATTGTACAACAGAAGGAAGAAACTGCTGCAAAAGAGAGTAAAATCCCATGAGTGGAGGAGCTCCCTGGTCAGCCTCAGTAAGAAGCTGAGATCCCTTATAAGATCCTCCAAAGCTAGCTATGAAAACAAAATTGCCACTAATTCAAAGGACAACCATGAAGCATTCTATAGCTATGTCAAGAATCTCAATGGCAACACGCAGATCTGCTCTGAGTTACAGCACAAAGGCATGATAATTACAGAACCAACTGATATTGCCAACATCCTGGCAGATAGATTCAGTGCTAACTTTACCCCCTCACCCCCAAAAGGGCCCATATATATACAGGAAGAATACAGAGTCCCTGTAATCACAACTACACAGGTAAAAGCTGCACTCTCTAAAGCCAAAAACACAGCATCTATGGGACCAGACAACATCCCAGGCTGTGTTTTACACGAACTTCAGAACAAACTGGCTCCCCACTTAAGCACCATGTTCAATAATAGCCTTGCATCAGGCTTTGTGCCCACTGAATGGCGCACAGCAACAGTTATCCCACTCCACAAGGGGGGGCTACCACTGATCCCGGGAACTATCGACCTATTAGCCTGACGAGCCTGGTCTGCAAGGCCATGGAACGTATCAACATGGAACTCATAAACAAAAACATTGGTAACCTCCAAACTCTGGATCCTACCCAGTTTGGGTTTGTGAAAGGCAGATCATGCCTCCTGAACCTGATCGACTTCTTTGAGGCAGTCACTAAAGCCATAGATGAGGGTAAAGTGGTTCACACAGCCTATCTTGACCTCTCCAAGGCTTTCGACACCATCCCCCATTTTGGAATTATAGCTAAACTCACTAAACTATTTATAAATCCCTACATCACAAGATGGGTTGCCAACTGGCTCACTGACAGAACCCACACTGTAAAAGTTGCAGACTCCAAATCTGATCTCAAAGGAGTGACAAGTGGATTACCACAGGGTTCCGTCTTGGGACCTCTGCTGTTTGGTACCTACTTCTCTGAAGTATAGGCTAACACAGAAGAGATCTGGCTAACGAAGTTCGCAGATGACTGCAAACTAGGTGCCACAGTCAAGTCTCCAAATGATGTGGACATCCTACGGAAGGGTCTCGCTGAGACAGATGCCTGGTGTCAGAGCCATGGCCTCAAGCTCAATGCCAAAAAGTGCAGTGTCATCCCTTTTGGTAAAAACTCTGTGCCCATGAACTACCACATCGGTAGCAATCTACTTAACACTGAATATGTGATAAGAGACCTTAGGACCCAGGTGGACAGTAGTCTCTCCTTTGATATTCACATCACCACAGTAGTCAGGAAGTCCTTCTATGTGGCACACCTCATCATAAAAGGGTTCTCATCCAGGAAAAAATAGGTCATTGTTCCCCTCTACTCGACACTCATTAGACCCATTATAGAGTACAACGCCCCTTTTGGAATGTACCTCACAAGACATCTGCAGCAGCTGGAAAGGCCACAGAAGTACCTCACAAAGAGGATTACTGTCCTCAAACAAATGCCCTACACTGACCGCCTCAAGAAACTCCAGCTTTACTCCGCAGCATATCGCCTACTCCGAGGTGATCTCTGCCTAACATATAAAGCTATGTCAAACCCAGAGCTGTTGGACATGCCTAAAGAAATCCCAATCCCTCCGAGCTACACGCTCTAGGAACCTAAACCTTGTCACCACAATAAACAGGACATGCTGGAGGGATAGATTCCTGTCCCAGAGACTTCCCATACTCTGGAACAGGTTACCCATCTATGTCAAGCAAAGTTCTTCATTAGCACTCTTCAAGAAAAATCTTGATGAGTGGATGGGAAATAGGAAATATACCCTGGGGATTACTTCTGTGTCTTCGCTTGACAGTGGCACAGGAAAATAACTTTATTGGGTTATTTTCCTGTGCCAGGAAACCTTGTTGGCTAGGCTTATACAGGCCCTTGGGCCAATAGCTTAGTACCTACCTATGAACCTATGAACCTATGAAAAAGTCACCAAAGCCATAGACGAGGGTAAGGTGGTTCACACAGACTATCTAGATTTTGCCAAGGCTTTTGACACCATCCCCCACTCTGGAATTATAGATAAACTCACTAAACTTGATATAAATCCCTATGTCACAAGAGGGGTTTCCAACTGTTTCACTGACAGAACCCATACTGTTAAAGTAGCAGACTCTAAATCCGACTTCACATCAGTGACAAGTGGAGTACCACAGGGTTCAGCCCTGGGTCCTCTCCTGTTTGGTATCTACTTTTTTGAAGTACATGCTAACAAAGATGGTCTTTGGCTAATGAAGTTCGCAGATGACTGCAAACTAGGAGCCATAATCAAAACTCCTAACGATGTGGACATCCTACAAAAGGGCCTCAATCAGATGCTTGGTGTCAAAGCCATGGCCTCAAGGTCAATGCCAAAAAGTGCACTGTTATCCCCTTTAGTAAAAACTCTGTATCCATGAGCTACCACATAAGTGGTAGTCTACTTAACACCGAAAATGTGAAAAGAGACCTTGGGACACAGGTGGACAGTAGTCTCTCCTTTAATAATCACATAACCACAGTGGTTAGGAAATCCTGCTACGTGGCACACCTCATCACAAAAGGTTTCTCATTGAGGAAAAAAGAGGTCATTGTTTCCCTCTACTCATCACTCATTAGATTGTAGAGTACAACGCCCCTTTTGGTATGTACCTCACAAGACATCTACAACAACTGGAAAGGCCGCAGAAATACCTCACAAAGAGGATTACCATCTTCAAACAGATGTCCTATGCAGATGGTCTAAAAAAAACTCCAGCTTTACTCCGTCGCATATCGCCTACTCAGAGGTGATCTCTGCCTAACATACAAAGCTATGTCAAACACAGAGCTGTTGGATATGCACCATTTAAAGAAATCCTGATCCCTCTGAGCTACATGCTCTAGGGACCTAAATCTTGTCACCACAATAAACAGAACATGCTGGAGGGACAGATTCCTGTCCCAGAGACTTCCCATACTCTGGAACAAACTACCTTTCTATATCAAACAAAGCTCCTCATTAGCACTCTTCAAAAAGAATCTTGATGATTGGATGGGAAATATGAAATTCACCCTGGGGATCACCTCTGTGGCTCTGCTAGACGGAGCACAGGAAATAATTTTCTTGGGTGGCGAAATCTAGGGTACCTTTTTGGCTAGGCTTATATTGGCCCTAGAGCCAATTGCCCAGTACCTACCTATGAACCTATATGAACTATGAATGTTCACTGCATGGCTGGCTTAGAGCACAAAAACACCTTCAGTGATCACTGTACACAAGCTACAGGAATTCGATATCCACACCAATACAAGCCAATTAATATGTGATGTGGTTATCTCACCACTATCAACCAATTAATATGTGATATGGCTATCCCACCACTTCCACCAATTAATATGTGATGCCCTGCACTGCCCAGTAATGAAAGAGCATCAGTCCTCACCACTAGCACCAGTGAGAGATGAGCACATTGTGAGGATGACAAGTACACACGCAGTAAAGTACAATTTCCCTTAAGAGCACACAGAGGTCACAGTTAGTCTGGAGCTAGTTTCTCTCTCTTTTTCCATATCCCCAATAAGACTCCCCACTGGCACAGCTATGGGGTCTAGATCTCAGCCTAGTGGTCAAGCTAAAACTTCCAGCACCCTCTCTGTCCAACAAGTGCTTCATGTCCCTGCTCAAGTAGCTGACACACACACACTTTAAGATTTGATTTATATGCAAACACACAGACAGTCCTGGGGAAGGCTGGCACAGGTTCTCCAGATATGCCCCCTTTCACCCCAGACTATAAGGTAGTACCAACTGCCACCAACCACTATTATCAGCTACTATAAGGTCCTTCCCGAAGGGTGACCAATTTCACTGTGTAATGTTACTGTTATCCAAATAGTAAGTGTGACTGAGCAGCAAGACTATTGGTGTGGCTTGGACAGTATCACCAAATACATGCAAGTACTGTAAGCTTAAATTATCTCTACACAAAACAGCCACAATTGAAAGGTTTAAAAATATTTAATAATAAATAATAAAAACATAAGACAAATCTCATCAATTCAACATAGTGTGAATCAAGAGTTTAGAAATCACAGGAACTTTAAAACAATATTGTAGGATAGTCTGACATAAATATAGAAAACTAATTTGGTTAATTCCTATCTATCTTTAAGAGAAATACTAACTTCTAAATAACTTTACTTACAGAGCAAAGCAAGTTCCTGGTGAGTTGTCAGATCTAGATCAAGATACAAACTGCTCAATCTTTCTCTCTGAGAAAGACTTACATTGATAATACCCAGTACTGCTGACTTATTTCACACTACATAATTTTTATCACTTCCCCTTTAGTTCCCAGGCTAACAGAAACTCAAAATTTACATTTCTTTGTAAGCTGCACCTGGCCAGGAAGCCATAGCACTAAAAGACACTTTTACATGTAAAATCTAGCAATTATATCTGTCTTAAAACAATAGAAAGAATTTGCTGGTCCAGACAGCCTGTTTCCAAGCTTGAGATCAAACACAGTGATAATTCTGCACTTCACATCTTTTTTTTTCCAGCAGGGTGCACCGTGGTTACATTTTTGAAGCTCAGTACAACATATAGTTTAATCATAACAAATAGTTCTCTTTACATTTGTAAAGCAAGCCTGTGGATTACATTAATATTTGTAATGACATAGAATTATCTACAAAATTCTATCTAGCTAGGCTGGCAGCCTTCTCACCTTGATTTGCCTGTTGAGACTGATGATTGATTTCTTTATCTGTTGTGCACCCTCCATCTTACTTCTAGACAGGATTTTTTGCCTTATGTTGTATAGTCTATTTATGCTATGTGTCCACCAGGGTGACCTGTTTTTCCATCTAGACTTGGGAGTCTTATTGGGGATCTGGAAAGAAAGGGAGAAACCAGCCCCAGACTGAGTGGGATGTCTGTGTGCTCTTAAGGGAAATTGTACTTTACTGTTTATTGTTTTCCTCCCAATGTGCACGCTCCTCACTGGTGCTAGTGGTGAGGATTGAGGATCCTTGATTACTGGGGCAGTGCAGGGGTGTCACAGAGGGAACTACTCAAGTCTTCAAAAGCTAACCACAAGACCAAAGTAGCCTCCCAAGCAAAGGATAACCACAAAGCATATTTTAGTTATGTCTAACATCTTAAGGGAAACACTCAACAATGTGCTGAGTTGGCTATAGATCACACTATATATATACTGAACCAGAATAAATAGAAAACCTGCTGGCCAATAAATTCAACTCAGATTTCACCTCCTCATCACTTCTAGGCACATCCCATGAAATGCGCGCTACCATTACTTTGCCTGTTATCACAAAAGAACAGGTCATCACTGTGCTCTCCAAAGTTATAAACATGGCATCAGTGGGCCCTGATGGAACCCCAGGGTGCCTATTAAATATCTTGAAGCATGACCTAGCAGATCCACTCAGATCTCTATTTTATTTATTTATTTAACCACAGTATCCAGACAGGCTTTGCCCCAGTAGAGTGGAAGACAACAACAGTTGTCTGTCTGCACAAGGGAGGGAGGACATCAATGAAGCTAGTAAACTACTGAAGCATAAGTCTGACTACCCTCATATGTCTATGGAAAGGATAATCGTGGACCTGATTACCAGCAACATAGAAACTCTCCAGACTCTAGACCCAACCCAGTTTAGCTTCATCAAGGGCAGGTCCTGTTTGCTCAGTCTGGTGGTCTTCTTTGAGAAGGTCACCAAGGCTATGCAGAAAGGTAAGTTTGTGCATACCACCTACCTTGACCTGGCCAATGCATTTGACACAGTACCCTACTCGGGTGTTATAGATAAACTCACAAAATTGGGCATAAACCTCTACATCACCAGATGGATAGCCAAATGGCTCACAGCTAGACTCAAGTTATTAGATTGTGGGAATTCACATCAAGCAAGAGGTCAGTCTCCAGTGGAGAACAATAGGGCTCGATGTTGGGCTCTGTCCTTTTTGAGATATACTTCTCGGATGTCAGTTGACCAAGTTTGCTGATCACTGCAAGCTGGGGACAATCACTGACTCCCAAAATGATGTTGATATCCTACAGAAAGGACTGATGCAGATTAATGATTGGTATGAAAGCCATGGCCCCAAATTAAATGTGAAAAGGTGCATAATAATAGCCTGTGGGAAATCAAATGCCCCTTCAAATTACTATATTGATAGCAAGAGATCGTTTACTAAGACAGATAGTAATCTGAAACTTGACCAGCATGTGTCCATGGTGGTGAGGAAATCTTTTTTTGTGGCTCAGCTTATAAGTAAGGGCATGCCGTTCAGATCTAAGGATGTCATAGTACCACTCTACTCTTCCCTCATCAGATCAATAATAGAGTAGAATGCACCCTTTGGCATGTACTTCTCCAGGCACCTGCAACAGTTGGAGCAACCTCAGAGGTTTCACAACCAAAAAAATACAGGATATAACCAGCATGTGATATGCACACTGATTAAAAGCCCTATCACCTGATTCAGTTTCCTACTGATTATTCAGGAGTGATCTATGCCTGACCTATAAGGCAGTCTCTGACCCAGATACAAATAAAAATGTTGCATGTACTCAAAGCTAACTGCACGAGGGTTACTTTCTCCAAGGATCTAAACCTGATTTCTGACATGTATAGATCATGCTGGAGATACAGATATGTGTCCCACAGATTGTACATCCTCAGGTAAAGGCTTCTTATTCAAGTGAAGCAGAGCCATTCCTTGATGATCTTCAAGCTCAATCTAGACCGATAGATGGGAAATTGCAAATTCACTCCTGGGGTGATGCTCATGTCCCTTATGAACAGAGGCAGTCTATAAAAATTGTCAAAACCCTGCTTGGTGATCCTTGTTATCTTTCCTCTAGGAATAGGAAATTGGGTAAAATCTTGGTAAAAATGGCTAAGCTTGTAAGGACTCTCGAGCCGTTACACTAGTAATTTCATATGAACCTTTGAACCTATGATACATGCTTATATACATGTTGTTGTTGTCTTTTGGCTTTTCCTGGTTAGGGGTCGCCACAGCGGAACTCCGGTCCGCTAATGATTGGCAGTAGATTTTCACGAACCCCAAGATGCCAGCTCGACATTCATCCTTCAACGAAGGCACGCCCATTTACACATGTCTTTCGAACGCCCACCCAACCGTGGGGAGGACATGCAGACTCCACACAGAAGGCACTACCCGCACTCCAGCCGAGAATCGAACGGGAGAACCTCTTGCTGTGAGGCAACAATGCTACCACTGCACCACCGCGGAATATATACATATATAGATAAATAAATAACCCTGCCCCCTTAGCACAAATACAGATTTTCTTGAAGATAAAGAACAGGACAGGACAGGAACTGACTTGTAAATCACTGCAGTATTGGAGGGTGCAGGAAAGTCAGAAGACTGCATTTTGTGATTTCACTACTTCAGTCAGCCATATCATAAGTTCGGATTAAAATGTATGCAGTTCCAGTTGCCTTGTGTACTGAACAGGATTAAACTATAGCTATTTTGTATTTGTTTGTTTCCTTTATTTTTTTTTTAATACTGCAGGTGATGATCTGAGAATCAAGCTTTACATAAATGATAAAAAGAAAACAAAAATTATTTCAGTGGTATAAAATTATATATATGCTGTACAACTGTTATGTCATCAGTCAAATGTATTGATTATATAAGTGCACTCTGTAAAGTATTCTAAAGCCTATCCGAATCCTAAGGGAGTGAGTATGTCAGCGATATTAGCAACTATACTTTTAGCTGAAAAACATTAAGTTTCATGAAAACATGATCACTTTCAACATGACACACCTCAGCACTGTGTCTGTGATTAGTACCCATTAGATTCATTTTAAAATATAAGAGTGATGGCGTGGAAAAATATATATATTGTGGTTATCTTGCATAAATACAAGGACTTTTTTTTTTTTTTTTTTTTAGTAATGAAGCTGAATTAATGATATTCTTATATCTGGTGTTTGCTCTAGTATTTTACATGAAAGGGAATTATAGCACTTTAGATGAAGCTAGTTATTGAGGTGCTGGGAAAATGCATGTCCACTTTCCTGCACCTCTACCCCAACATTGTCATGCTGAATAGAGACCTTAGATATTATACATGAAATTACCTTATTAAGAATTGGATGAAGATACAGGACAGAGTATAACTGGTTGGGAAGAGACAAGTGGGGAAACAAAATGTGAAAGTGCCATTTATGTATGTTTTACAGGACTAGATCTTCTATTAAGGATGAACTGTGTTTTTGAATAAGGTGCTGATGTCTGGTGAAGCTGGATTAAAATCCAACTTCCAAGCCACACCTTGGCTGTGGTTCAAACCCACCCTTAGCTGTTAGCTCCTACATTTAGTCTGACCAACAGGAAACAAAGGGTTATATCATAAAAAACAAAACTGAGTACAAACTATATTTTTCAACAAATCTGGACCTTTCATGTCTTCTTTTTCCTCTGGACTTCTCAGTTTTGTATGTTTAACTGTACTGCTTGCAGATACTGTTTATTTATGTCATTAGTGGCAGCTTTTATCTTATCTCTCATGTAACACTGCTCCATTCCCTAATGATGTATACTTAGCTATACTGCTTTACAACTGGATGCCAAATAAGCAACCAATTTTACAATGTGTGCATATGTTTGTTTCTGATTTCAAGCTACTCATTACAAATTAGATTAGTTATCCTTTATCTTTCATGAAGCAGAGCCAATTGTATTAGTCTTCTTTTAATTTGTTTTTCTGTGTATCTCTTCATTTACATGTCATTATTAATATTTTTTATCCTTTTTACCTTTATTTCTATCTGGAAATTAAAAAGCATAGCCTTCTGCTTTTCTACAGTCAGGGGCCATTCTGTAGTTAACAGGTTAAATAGTAGGGGTTGCAGTCTGTGTGTTAACTGATACCACAGTCTACCAATCAGCAACTTCGAGGGAGTGTCCAGAAGTGGAGCAGAGAATGGAAAATATCTATCTCTCTCTTTCACACGTGTGCCTCCCCCGCCCCTCCTGAAAGCTACTCCAAGTGAGCCTGAGTGAATATTTCTCTGAGTAAACTGGATGCTATGAGGAAGGAAACCCTACAGCAGTGTGTAGCACTTCTTTTGCCAACTAGTGTGCAGTTTCATCATGCAGTTAGCATTGCCTTAACCGCAGATGCCTATCAAGCCTTTAAAACCTGTGCCCATTTTTTTGTGGAGGGAGTGAGTAATATTAAATGGCACAATGACATGACTTACATTTTATTTATGAAAGAGGAATAGATTTAACAGCCTTGACTGAATACTAAGAACACAGAAAAAAGCTTACTAACATAAGACTTCAAGGTGAGTGAAACTGCAGCATGTTTATGTAGTTTGTATTTACAAATTATTACCCTTACTTTTTTCCTATAAGAGCTTTTTTTATCTGTGCATGAATATATTCCTCGTATTGTTGTTATTTAAAATATAAATGATACAAACTTGACCTTTTATGGTGGTAGACCTCTGTTATCATCTGATGCCAGTTGATTTAGGAGGAAATTGTGTTGTTTAAACTGTCAGGGCTACTGTCATACATAATAAATTAATATATGGCCTATGCCTTTTTGCTGACTATAAAACTTAATCAAAGCTCTTAAGACTATTATATATTTTGTCTGCATTATAAGGTGTGTTTTTATAGGACTTCTGTCATTTGTGTTACTTTTCTATGAGCATATCAGCATCATGCTGGAATAGTTATTAATTTATTTTCCATTTTTTTCTCCTGTTAAAACACATTTATATGTTAAATAGGAGCATGAATAAGAATGGGAGTAATGTTAAGCAATTTTCACACACCTCAAGCAAGAATTAAAGCCACTGGTACATGATGCTGCATCACAAAACTGCTTTCAGCTTCTCTTAGCATTTATGTCATGTCTTTTTTTTTTTTCCTTTACATTGTTAAAATGCCTGAGTACATTTCAAATATAAAGCACTTACAAACTTTACAAACTTCCATATACTCTGGACTTATTGTTTACCTCTAGAATACAGGGGCTTCATGTGACTTAGTGTTAGAGCTGATGCTGGCTATGGAAAGGAATGCACACCTCTCCTTATAAAGCCCTGCATAGGCTGTGTTGAGTGCCATATTACTTTGCAAAATACCAAGTTTCATGTTATTAATTCACTGCTTAGTGCTGAAATATCTTGATTTTGCACACAAAACTCAAGACAGTAAAGGAGACTGTTCCTTGAAATGGATACTGTACTTCAGCTGTGTCGTCTGTCAGATAAATGAACATAACTACCTACCTATGAACACAGTGTCTAATTCTGATGTATATAAAAACTGATCTCTGTTAACACAGACATTTACAACTGCAATAACAGTAACTCCCTTCAAGAATTTATTACAAAAATGTGCCAGTTTCCGCCACCAGATGCCAGCGTTGTCAAAATCCTAAGTGACACTATCTAGGTGCAGCATGTACTGGATTTGCATGGCAAGTTGATTTTTGAATCTTCAAGAGTCAGCACTGCATTTTCATATGCAGCTCTACTCGTCCTTCAGAGAAAGTGTTACCCCTTCTTGGACACTGAGTTGAACAGAGCTTTTGAATGCATGCCGCATCACTGACTTTCTGAGAACAACAGCTGACATTTATAGAATTGTAAGTGCAGGTGATAGTTCTGGTCTTGTACAATACATCATTCGGGTGCTTCTCTAGGACGAATTAGTAAGGAGAACATACTTTGCTGCAATGGCAGGTGTCAAGCTAGACAAAGTATGAGAAGTTAAAGCAAAAAGTAATGTGTAATGCTCCGCACCAGAGAAGAAAAAGGTGCTTTTAACTGTATAGTATCATTGATTGTTCTTATAACCTGAATTCCACATCATGCACATTGGGAAGCCAGAGACAAAATTCTGAGTTCACTGTACAGCCTTCATTTCTAAGTTGCCTTTCATATGCATCATTGTAAGGTAAATGAGAGGGATAGCACAGAAAATGGTTTATACTGAACTTGGATGTGAAAAAAATGGAAGTATTAGGTATTATATTTAACATGTATTATCAATATATTCATAATATCTTAAATATACTCTGAAGAATTCTTTTAAGGTACATCTGATTACTAAGTTATACTAAGTTATTCTAGAAACCATCTCCAATATCAGTACAGAAATCCTAATGAGCACAGTAGCTGTGACTTAAGAGGTTTTACAGCAGGGTATGTACTGCTCAAGCATTTCTGTCTACCAGTCCCCCACATCACATTTCTACCTCCTTGTCTTACAAACCACACAGATCAGAACATAGTTCTGTACTGCTTCTTACAGCAAAAGTCATGACGGTTATGTGAACAGATAAATAAGAATCACTAAAAAATCCAGTGATAACCTTTTTTAAACCACCAACAAGCAAATTATAAGGAAAAATGCTTATTTTCAAACTTCACAAATCCTTCAAGAGAAGCTGAAAGGTTGCTCTGACATGTATCTCTAAAATGGGAAGCCTACTTTTTAGTTATGTTATAATGACGCTCAGAATGCCATAGACAAAAAGTTGCTGTTACATAAGAGGAATGCCAGCAATATCTTGGTTACATATTGAATGCTGTGTTATACTCAGAAATGAGGGAGAATGTCAGCTTTGCATTTCTTTTCAATTTTTTCCCCCTTTTATCTGCATTAGCGGGATTTTGACATTGGTATATATAAACATTTGGGGTGTTAGGGCTTGCCCCTCAAATCACGAAAGAGTTTTGTGTGCTTTCTGGCTTTATGTGTCATTTGTTTGAGATTGTGGTATTCAGAGTTTTAGAAGTTGTAGGAGTGATTTTTTTGTCAACATTATTGGGGGCAGCTAGAAGTCTGGCTGTTGGCCACATTTACATGGATAGTATAAAAGAAGAGAAATACATTGAGGATTTTAAGATGAAAATATTTTAGTCCCCAGCACAGTGATAGAATCAATGTGTTTATGTATTATTATAGTTTAAAATCTGAAAACCTAGAAAAGGCTAGAAATATCTTACAACATGCAGGTAAGCTAGTGAGACGTGTATTTGAAAAGCAGTTTAACACATTTGATGATCCTTTTATGATGCAACATTTGAACCAAGTCTAAGAAAAAAAAGTTAAAGAAAATGCAACCAAAACTGAAGATCTGAACATTTTCCACTCGCTGTTTTTTGCCTATTTTGACAAAGATCAGAACTAAATATGAGTCTTGTAAAACTCATATTTATTTTATATTATTTTCCAGTAAAAGCTTCAGTCATGGAAAAATGCAAACAGTAGAAGTGAGAACAAAAGTAAGAGAGAAATGTATAAGTTAAACTCTATCTTATGAAGGGGACATTTGAGGAAAAGACAGATGGCAAGAGAAAGATTTACCATTGTGCATTTAGCACATATTAATAAGAACAGCAGCTAAGATTTGGGAATACCAGGTACAACATGAAACTGCTTGCCAAAGATTTCACAACATTTTGGAGGTGTCCTCATAAAGGAGACTCTGATCAGTAGGTTCTGTTTTATATATATATATATATATATATATATATATATATATATATATATATATATATATGTTAATGACTCAGCCTTTCTTCAAGATTGTGTATGTGTAACACAATGAAAATGTGACAAAAGGCAAAGATAAAGATATCATTTTAGCTCATGTATAGCAGATAGGATTCTGTTGTCTGGAACCAATGAAGTTAATTGCCACAACGTTTCTTACAGTCTGTCACAATTTACCTGAGCTGAGTAAGCAGAATACGAAGGAAACTGTAACAAAGGTGGCAAAAGAAATACACAGCCTGGTCTGTTGCTAACTCTGGAAATGTAGTTGACAAAAGTAATTATGTGCCTGACCACAGATCATTTTCAGTAATAAAAGATCTTTAGTACAAGCCCATAAACAGTAAAATGAGGTCTTGTTTTTGTCAGAGCATTTTATTTAATGATATCTGCTGTCCATCACAAGGTATAATTTTATTTTGAATAGCAAACTTGCAAGCATTCATGGCTTGACTTCATTCTTGAAGCTATTTACTTCATGTCTGATTACTAGGTTAGGTGCAGATGAATGAAATGGCAGTCAAATGATTTAACAAATTGCAGAAAGTATCTCTGAGTATAGTAATAGGAGACTTTAACTTTAAACCTGAAATTGGCATGCTACAATTAAAAAAAAAATAATAACACTGATGTGGAAAACATGCTTTCCAGTATGGCAATTGAAAGCTGCCCAAAGACAGATTGTCTGTGCATTATATTTATATATTTTTTATGTGAAATAAGTGATTTCCTTGTTTTACTAGCACATGAAAATACTAATCCCTGGTATGTGTAGGTAGGTCTTCTCCTTCTATAGAGACATCTCTGTTATGTTTTGTGAAAAGATATTTCATGCTGAGTACCGCCAATTTATATATATGCTTTAGTCACCTCTCCTAGGAGATGTATGAAAAAAAGAAAAATAAAGAAAAAAATAACATAAATATCCAGTTATCTTGGTTATAACAAATATCTAATTGTGTTATAACAAATATCTAATTGTGGCTAAACAGTGTACAATGACACCATCAAACCCCCAAACACTAATTCCATTTCAGGACTCTTTTTCTGTTCTGCTGAATCCCAGAACCGATGCATAGGTTAGTACTGAATTCTGTACAGATGTATATATAGAGCAGTGCTTACTGTTCTCTTAAGACTTTTGTACTGCACATGTAATTAATTGGTCTGCTTGCAGTGTTAGCTGTTTTAATTTCTCATTTTACATGTTTGTGTATGTGTGTCCTATATATATTTAGTACACATATGTTTGTACATGCCTGTGTGCATGTGTTGTTGTGTTTGCACGCATGCCCATGCTCATGCACATGAATATTCATGTGTGTTTGTAAAGTGACAAGAATGATGCAACTCAGTGGTTGCTGAAGATGACCATTACATAAAAATAAGCAATCTCGTAACAAGTTATAGCATCGGAAAAAAATAAGAACGTCTTATAAATATTGAAACAATATGCAATTATTACATCTTATGAAGTATCCTGCATGTAATTCCCATTTTGTTTTAAGTGGGGATCTAGTTCATTTTCCTTCATATTGAAGCTTAAAATGCCTAATGGATATTAATTAACATGAGTATGATGTTAGCATTAGCTGGACCAGCAGTTCTCTACTGAGATTCTGCACTTACCCTTTCCTACTCTGTATACCCATCCCATGGACAGCCAACAAAATTACAGCAGATCAATCCTATTTTACAGGGGCCGGGAACTTATAAAGTGTACTTCAGCATCAATAATTGAAACATGTTTTGTTCTGATGAATTCAAAGACCATGAGAAAATGAAAAAAGATGTATTTACTAACGTGTGACCCTATACTCATGCTTGTGAAGTTGGGGCTCACCTTGATTATGGTAATACAGAAAAAATAGCACTCCAGGTAGAATATGAATTTGAAAATATATTTATTTATTTATTTATTTTACAGTTGCTTACTGGCATAGTCCATCTGGGTATAAGCCCGTTTTCAGCGGAGTCCCGGGGAGAAATCATCCAGAAGAACAATTTACATTAATATACAGAAAAAGATACATTGCTATAATAAGAGAAGTATAAATGTACATTGACTTTGAAAACATAACATTAAACTCAGGGAGTGGTATCATTATCATTGTTTACAGAGTTTAAAAAATGTTTTTAAAGGTGTATATATAGTTATATTAGTCACATTAGTATAGACTGAGAAAGAGAAAGATGTAAATTGAAGAGGGTGTGAAATTCTGACTAGGTAGTTACAGGTCATAAAAGGCTACTGATCTGGGGGGGATAATTAACCTGGATTGATATATCCATTTACTGTATAGGTGGTCTTTTAACTGTTCCTTGAATTTGCTTAAGTTAGTAATGTTTAAAATATGTTGGGGAATTGTGCTCCAGGTTTTGGAAATATGGTGTGAGTAAAGGTAAAATATATTTTCAGAACACTGTGAATCTCAAGGTAAAATACTCAGCAACATAAAGCGCAAAATCACTTCCAATGGGTAACACAGTTACTATATTTATTGGATAGTTGAAATCTAAAAACACTGCGATAGACACCCAGAAGCTGTTGAAGTTACTAAATGTAAATACACAGTATCTCTCATGCACATTAAATTTTGTACCAGAGTAACCAAAATCTTACAGCCAAGACCAGTACAGTGTGAAATTGTCATGTTTTATTATAATCCAGCAACACTGAGTAGTGGCTCATAGGATGACATAGATGTCGTAGGACATCTTCATTGTTATAAATTATAGTTCCTCCACACAAGTGTCTTATACAACCCCAGTAATGGCATAATTATCTTTGCAATAACCTAGTGAACTATACAAAACACTTATTAACTACAACTCAAAAAAATCATGTAAAATAATATTCGAAAATCTTTTCTTAAATTTTTTTACTCACATATTATAGTAAATAAACCATGCAATTTTTAAAAGCATGCAAAATAATATTCAAAATCCTTTCTTAAATCATTTCACTCACATACTATAGTAAATAAACCATGATATATTTTTAATCCTATCAATTCCAAAACTGATTTTATGGTTCTATCTACTATATAGAACTGCATAGATCCTAAAATATGCCTAACATAATTTGGAGTCTAGTCTGATTTATTAACCTCAAAACAAAGTTAACTTAGATGCCTGCCATTGGCCTTGCTTACCACTAGAATTTTATATAAAATGTATTTAAAATCCTCATTCAGTCAGGAGAAAACCATACACCCAACGCAGTAATCCATCTCATTTGGAATCTTAGTTCATAGCCTCGTGGAAGAAAGGAATGATTTCTGCTCTTTTACTTGCATTAAATGTTATTCTATTTATCCCAATGCCGCTTTCAATATTGTATTGATCAGACATGTAGAGACCTTACAACTGCTTTGAATAAACTACAAAGCACAGTCTGTCATCAGCCTTTGCTGAAAACTTTTAAAGCCATAGAAATAACACTGCCCACAGTTAAAAATCAGTGCTTACTATGTTCAAAATTTTAATATAGTTGTATGAAGGGTGGATCAATGGGCAGCAATTGGAAGGTTAATGCTTTAATTTCAAATATCAGATATCAGTCAGTTTCAAAGATAAGTGTTTATTAAAACATATCTGCATTGGAAAGTAAACAATTAAATAAAATTAAGAAACATCAAAGGAATTTGGAAGGCTGTAAGTTAAGCTGCCAGTTTAACTACAGAAAGTTTAGGAAGGCTATACAGTTTGCTAAGGAGATTACCACAGTCTCTTCTTCCAAACCCAATAATAATAAAAAAGAAGCAATCTCTTTGTAATTCAGAGTAATCATACAATTAGTCCAAAGATGAAGGGTACTTTGTTATTGAGACACAGAAATACAAGGTATACAGACCTAAATTTTGAATGTGACTTAAACAGAAAATGCTGGAGAGACAGATATGTATCCCAGAACCTACCCCTTGTATGGAACACACTTCCCATCCACGTGAATCTGAGTTCATCTATTACCCAGTCTAAGCGCAACCTAGACCATTGAATAGGGAACAGGAAATTTACACTGGGCCTGACACCCATGTCCCTTATGGTCAGAGGTAGCTTATATGCGTCTGCTCCTCAGTGCCCTATTTGGATATGGGATATCATTATTCTTTTGGGAAAACTTGGGTAGGCTTACGACCCATCCCCAGGTCATTAGCCTAGTAACAGTCAATAAATATAGGAATCTATATAAGCAAGGTGCTCAGATTTTGCCTGTGATAACACAGAGCAATAGTAGATATTAAGCCCCTTTAGAAAATTTCAGGGAGAGGGCAGGAAACAGCAAAACAAATTTTCAGGTTTTAAGGTGTTAAAATGACTGTTAAAAGATCAGAAAAAGGGGATTGTGACAATTTAAAGTTTTCTATATATTTTCCGATGTTGAAAAAAAATTCTAAAATAAAGGCTTGTACTTTCTACCCAATATGTGTATTTCAGTCTCAGAACAATTGATAATGGATTTAAAAACATTTTGTAGAAACTCAAATCCTGAATTATTTTTAAAAATAAGAAACTTTTTATGAATTTAGTAAGGAAATCTAAAGTTAATCTACCTGAGAATGAGTGTGTCCCTGTTTATGAATATGTAGTACTTGGTGATTTATGTTTTGCTAACTGAGAGATTAACAAATGAAAAGATGATATTTTGAAATCAAAGAAAAACGGTCTTATTGATTTGAAGAAGAATAGAACTATTATTATCAGAATAGCAGATAAAGGGGGAGGTGTAGTAGTATTCATTTGCTGAAAGATACATTTCTATAATAAGAGAAGAATACATATACGTTGACTTTGAAAACATAACATTAACATCAGAGAGTGGTATCATTTGCATTGTTTACAGAGTTTAAAAAATGTTTTTAAAGGTGTATATATAGTTATATTAGTCACATTAGTATAGACTGAGAAAGAGAAATATGTAAATTGAAAAGTGTGAGAAATTCTGACTAGTTAGTAACAGGTCATAAAAGGCTACTGATCTGGGGGGGATAATTAACCTGGATTGATAAATCCATTTACTGTACAGGTAGCCTTTTAACTGTTTCTTGAATTCAATTGAGTTAGTAATGTTTAAAATATGTTCGGGAATTGTGCTCCAGGTTTTGGAAATATGGTGTGAGTAAAGGTAAAGTATATTCTCAGAACACTGTGAATCTCAAGGTAAAATACTTAGCAACTGGGTTGTGCAAGTAATGATCTGCTGAATTAAGGAGCCTGGATCATTTCAGAACCTTTGATACCTGGAAGTTTTTTCTTTTTTTTTTTTTTGCCAGCACACCTGTGGTCTGTAATTTACAAAGTTAAGACTCTTGATGATACATAACATAACTGAAGGAAATTTACATTGGGCCTGGCACCCATGTCCCTTATCATCAGAGGTAGCTTATATGCATCTGCTCCTTATTGCCCTATTTGGATATAGGATTTCATTATTCTTTTGGGAACACCTGGGTAGGCTTAAAACCCTGCCCCCAGGTAATTAGCCTAGTAACAGTCTATAAATCTAGGAATCTATATAAGCAAGGTGCTCAAATTTTGCTTGTGATTACACAGAATAATAGTAGATATTAAGCCCCTTTAGAAAATGTCAGGGAGAGGGCAGGAAACATCAAAACAAATTTGGAGATTCTAAGGTGTTAAAATGATTGTTAAAAGATCAGAAAAAGATGATTGTGACAATTTAGTTTAACGTTTCCCATACATTTTCTGATGTTGAAAAGAAATTCTTAAATAAAGGCTTGGATTTTCTACCCAATGTGTGTATTTCAGTCTCAGAACAACTGATAATGGATTTAAAAACATTTTGCAGAAACTTAAATCCTAAATTATTTTTAAAAATAAGAGACTTTTTATGAATTTGTTTAAAGTAAAGAAATTTAAAGTTTCTCTACCTGAGAATGAGTGTGTCCCTGTTTATGAAAAAGTAGTACTTGGTGATTTATGTTTTGCTAAGAGATTTACAAATGAAAAGATGATATTTTGACATCAAAGTAAAAAAGGTCCTATTTATTTGAAGAAGAATTGAACTATTATTATCACAATAGCAGATAAAGGGGGCAATGTAAGTAGTATGGAGTACTGAACATTATGAAAGGGAAGTGCTGTCACACTTGAGGGTACTAGACCCAAAGACCAAGCTTAAAAAATAAATAGATGCCTAAAGACAGACGGTAGAGAAAGACATCAGTTCACAGACAACATTATAAGAAGTGATGGTGGATGATCTGAAATTCTAGTGTTTCTACATGGTTCAAAAACATCAATCATTTATGGTTGTGATTCACTTAATGAACCCCTTTCAAAATTGTTAACCTTTTATCGATCTCTTACTAAAGTTTCAACCCAATTTTTACAGTTGCTATAGGATATCCAGATGGAACAGGGAATGGAATATGACTATATTGGGTGTGAAATCTTTATATTCCTTCATTCAGTATTGAACAGGAACAGGCTAGAGTAGTGGATGTCTAAAGCAAATTTATGTACACCTAGGTTTTAATATTTTAACTGATCATGTGTTACATTTCTTTATTTTGGCCATCAATATTATTAACAGGTCCAGGGAATGGCAGCAGGTACACCATTTATTTTGTTTTATTTTAGAAGTATGATCAGGGATGCCAGCCATAACATTTTATTTTATCTCATGGACATATGGCACAGGCTTTTGGACATTGACTTATAAGGGCATTGGTACTGTTGATCTTTATGGTTATTTATAACACTTAAATTAGAGTAAATTGGGTGAAATTCAAGGAGGAACACCAAATTACATTTATACCATACTTAGATGTCCTGGTTAGTAAAAATGTAAACAGTACATGAAATATAACTTTGTACAGGAAACATTTCATGGGACTTCCATTTTGTCTGTTTCAAGTTGCCATCCAGCACTCACTATTGCAAGTAGTCCTAAATTGCAGTTCATTAAAAATAATCATATTTGTTGCAAGGAACATGTGTATCAGATATCAGAACTGCTTTCAGGATTTGGTTAAATGATTTAAATGCTTGGTTTATTGAGGTGATGATATTAATCATGCACAGGAACAAGTAAGTTACCCATCCATCGCCCCTTTTTCCCATTTTTACACATCAGGTCAGCGTGCCACTTCAACAGTGACAGTCAACTAGAGCCAAGGTTTACAATACCAGGTGACTAGTCCTGCTGCAGTAGTTCTTCCACACCACACACTCACATTCCCACTCTCACCTATGGCCAATTTAGGGTATCCAGTCCACCTATGGTATGTCTTTGGAATATAGAAAGAATCCAGAGCACTCAGAGAAAACCCACAAGAACACAGAAGGCACCCCAGATGAAAATCAAACCAGGGAACCTCATGCTGTAAGGTGACAACACTATCTGCTGTACCACTGTGCCACCCTTAGGAATAAGCATATATAAGTGATATAAATCATCATATAAAGACAAACAGTAGATTAAATGTCTTATCATGTGTAACAATATTTATAACAAAAGTAAGCTGACAGATGTCAGGATAGCTTATTTATTTATTTATTTATTTATTTAACATTTGTTGACTGGGAATGTCCGACTAGGTTCCACAGACCCTGTTTTCAGCAGAGGCCCGGGGAGAAATGCTCCAGATGCATGTCTTTGGAAGCTTAAAATCAAAGATCTACAGGAACTGGGACCCCAGAAATGTAAGATCACATAAAATGTGGGAAAGACCTTAGGACAATGTTTGAGCCTGTTTAAAAAGGAATTAGTTAGATCTTCTATTCTAAATGGGACAACACTTATGGGTTGTTCCCCTTGTGTACATTATGCTGTTTACTATTATGTTATTAAACAGAAGGTGTTTATTTCATATAACACTTATAAAATATTTGACATTAGGCAAGTTATTACATGTATTAATGAATGGGTCCTCTATCTGGCAACATGTTCTTGCTCTACTTTTTTTTTTTGTTTGCAAAAATCTTAAAACCTTGCATATGTTCAAATCAGGTATTTGGAATACTTTAGTGATATGCAATGTCACGGGTGGCCACAGTGGTGCAGTGGTTACTGTTGTCGCCTCACAGCAAGAGGTTCCCTGGTTCGATCCTCAGCTGGGGTGCCTTCTGTGCGGAGTCTGCATGTCCTACCTGTGGTCGCGTGGGTTTCCTCTAGGTGCTCCTGTTTCCTCCCACATCCCAAAGACATGCTGTAGATGGATTGGACACTCTAAATTGGTCCAAGGTGTGAGTGCATGTGTGTGCCTTCTGTGGAAGGTTGGAGGCTGGGCTGGCAACTGGACATCGTAAAACTCCACTGTCAATCATGAGCAGACATGTGATCCATTGTGGCAACCCCTAACCGGAAAAAGCCAGAAGAAGTGATATGCAATGTCACAGGGCAACTAATGCCCTCTTTAAACATAACTATTCAATACTCAGAAGCAAGTTTTAGGCTTAAAGCTTACAGGGAATAATATAATGTTACCTAATTATTCTAAGAAAATGGGATGGCAACAGATAATTATAAATAAAAAGATGGATTTTTGGGCAGGGGCAATATTTTTACCTGGACATTTTTATGCATCTTGGTGATTTTGTTTTGAGGTAAATAAAATAAACTAGATTGTAATTTAAAGATATTTTAGGACCTGCACAGTTCTGTCAACTAGGTAGCAGCATTATATCAGTTTTTGGAAATGATGGGTTTAGAGGTCTATTTATTTAATATAAAAGGTCAAAGAGAACAGATTACAGTGTTTGGGAACAACTGCAGAAAAGCAGAAAGTCACATCTGGTGAAGAAGGTTTGGGACAGACAGGAAAAAGGCAGAAGGAAACCTGCACGTGCAGCAAAGATGTGGATGGATTGTGTGAGAGAAGACTTGTGACAGTCAGGCATGAGTGTCGAAGAAGGTAGGAGAGTGGCATTGATTAGAGATAGTTGGTAACAGTTGACACAAAACCCCGACCCCATATCGAAAATCGAAAATGGGAAAAGGGGGCTTTTTACACACATTTTTATATACTTTTTATACACGCTTTTTATGTGTTTTTATATGTATTTTTACATGTATTTTTATATGCATTTTCTACATATATGTTTTTATCTGATTTAAAAGAGTGTGTGTCTCTTTGACTCTGGAAAGCATTGGAGTCTTGTATTCTCCACGGGGATTGGTGGATCTTGTGTGATGTGTATTATAAAAAGGAGATTGTTTTTAAGCATGTTTGTTTTGGTCTGAGGAAGCAACCAGGAGAGGTTACGAAAGTGCCTACCTATGCAATAAAGGTTTCTGTGGAACTTCATTTGTATTCTTACTTGGATTTTTATTGGATTTTGGCTTCTCCTTGGTTTTAGTGTTTGGAACATTTTTTTCTTTTACATTGAATAAGGTTTTTGTATATTGTACTATGTTGTTGCCAGTCAAGTCACTCAAAGTAAACATCAGTTTAACATCTGATCAAACTGACAGGTACTCAGGTGTAGAGAGCACCTTTAACCTATTGCATTACTATGTCAGTAATTAGCTGGTATGTGCAAAGCATCCACAGCCTTCTGATTTACCAATAAAAATGTTTTAAATGCTTAAGTGTAAAGCCTGCAGAGTCACTGAATATGATCTAACATTGTTCTCTGTATCTGTGGATTATTAAAGGTTCGGTGATTTTGGCAGCTGCTTAACCAGAGTTTGTGGTTTATTTTGTGTTCTGTCTTGGGCTCCAAAAAGGCTTTGCTTATGACTTTTATTGTTCTTTGTTTCCTCACCCTATAATCACCTCTGTTTAGCCCTTAGTGCCCTTGCTGAACAACTCATCTCAATCTGTTCAGTAGATAGACAGACACCTGAATGAATAAATAACCATGACCAATGTATTTGTATGCTTTAGTTAATAACATCTAATGCAGCAAAATAAAGGATTGTTGGTTGAAACTTAGTTGTTAACTTTACTTCTCTGAAAATGATTACCAAAATAAAGACTTGCTAAAAAGAGTATTGACTAAAAATGCTCCCAGTGCAAAGTGAAGCTTACCTGGCCTTTCTTTTTGCCATCCAAAGTATATCGACTGTAAGGTGACTGTACATTGTAATAAAGATAAAGTTATTCCATTAAGCATTCTTGGATTTTGTAATATATTTACAGAAAAATCAGTTTTAATAATTTGTATTTGTTGAAAGAGAACATGATAACTTGCAATTCATTAAGATAACTTTATCTAAGAACAGTGTGTTTTCAAAATGTTAATTTTATTTTATTCATTTCAGTTCCTGTTTTATCATATTCGAGGTCATTTAAGGGATGTCACCTGTTCTGGCAAATAACGGGTATAAGGCAGAAAACTATGAGCACGCGCACACACACACACACACACACACACACACACACACACACACACACACACACACACACACACATACAAACACAAGCACACACTTGTGTGCACACACTGCATATACACAACTGCAGACAAGTTAGAAAGTCACCAATTCATCTTTCTGGTAAGAGGGAGAGTACCTGATTAAAACTGACACGCACACAGGGAGTTTATAAAGATATGTGAGAATGCACTATTATCTAAATTATAATGATACAATGCAAGCATACTGACTGCTTGGATTTGCAAAATATGAACTTTAAATTCTAGCAGCTTGAATGTCATAGTCTCTGCATATGGATACATAAATTATTTGAAAAAGTTTGTATTCCAGTTGAAGTCTCTACATCTGGCTAAAAAAAATCCTGCATGCAAATTAGCTTTATGAATATATAGTAATCTTCTGAAAAGTTAGAGACCTTCTAAAACGCATTCCTCAGTTTCAAAATGTCTCTGGGGTTTAAGAATAAATCAAAGTCTCCTGCAAAAATGTCACTGGCTAAGGAAGGAAATGCACTGACCAAGGCAGGAAATGCAGACTCTACACAGAAGGCACTCCAGTAAAGGAACCAAGTGTTGTGAGTCATTACTGCCATACCCTGCACCACTGTGCATCCATTAAATAATTATATATGATTTGCTTATTTATCCAAGCCTGTGCCCATTATGATTCAGATAAAACATAGGGGGATTATCGGTTATTCCCAAAGGAGCCTTTAATACAGTAATCATATGTCATTCACATTGTAAATGACACATTACATCCTCAACCAAGTGCCAAATCACATGGTCTGTGAGGCTTGCCAGGATGCCTTTAGAACCAATGCCACTGCCCTGATTCTGTGAGGGTGGAAGAGCAGCTCTGTCCTGACTCTGCATGGACATCCCTGAACAGGCAGAAGGTGAATGCTCCCAGACCTGGAAGGAACATGATTGGGCTACCCCTAAGGATTCTGGACCTGTAGAAAAATGAACAGAATTGGGAGAGAGAAATTAGAGGACAAACTAAAGAAGAACTAGAGACAATGAATTCACTTGTAATGTAATACATCAGTGCAATCTTTATTAACTTTCATTTTTTATTTTTATTAAAGGTTTATTCAAATAAAAGACAATTCTAGGAAATAGTTCTAGAAATTTGGAAATAATCAGTATATTGCTGTCAGCTGGTGGTGATTTTTATATTTGCACTCTACTGATACCTCTGACACTGATGACATCTGCTGGTGTAATATAAGAAACGGAAATACCCTAGAACTTTCTGGCTGAAATGGATGTGTTGCAATAGTGTACAGAGAGCACCTTATTTCCTATTTTGTGTGTACACATTCCTTCTGCATTTATAGCTATAAAAAATAAAGTGAAAAACATTTATTAGTTGATATTTTTAAATGGAAATATATATTTACATGTATGCATTTAATATTTTTTGAATACTCATGAGCACCCTCAATCAGCCTCTTTATTTTCCTGTTGTTCTGGTCTCTATTATATGAAATCTCTACTTCTGCTGCACAGAAAACACTAAGAGGATGGTTGATTATTTCAGATATGTACAATATTTCTGATATGATCACATTTGCAATGATTCTTGCATTAACGTGATATGTGTGCTTATTTCTGTAAAAAATGTTATTGGGTTTCACTATATACTTTTATTTATTAAGCAGAAAAGTAGCAACGCACAGATTTTCATAAATTCATTGTATCAATTCAAATAGTGTAGTTAGAACTTCGAATAACATGTCCATATCAGTCAGGTCTATTACATACCTTCATCTTTTCAAATCATTACTGAAAGACTTCCTCTCTGGCTCCTGGCTTCATCTCTGCTCCTGGTCTGGGACGTAGCTCTCTAACACCCTTCATCACATTTCTGATACCCCCTTTAAAGCACCAAATTACTAACCTGCTTATCCCCTTCTAACACTTCACTTTATTGTATTTCTTAAACTACAATACGTACTTCTAATTAGCACAACCAAATTACTATTTCATCATTACTTCTTTGTCAACACTCAGACTTGCTTATCTCCTCTAATACGTCAATCTATTGTATTTCTTAAATTAATTCTACCTACCTTATATACCACTTCTATCTGTAAAGTCTCAGTACAAGGCTTTAATGTTTGTGAATATCAGTACAAATTTTATTATAATGACTATTCTGCTATGTATTCACTGAAACAGCATGATAAAAGTTGTTATTGTAAATACTGATTGCATTAAATATGATACCTTAGAGCTTTTCTCCCCAAGCCTCTGCTGAAAAGGATATCGGTGCCCAGTCAAACTTTCATGGTAAATAAATGACAATGAATTAATAAATGAATAAATCCTTTTGTGGTAATAATTGTTTCTTCTTCACTGCAAGGTGAACTAGAAAGGCTTCACAACTTCCTTACATTTGTTATATTTTTAGGTCTCTGTAAAGTTTCTATCTCTTTAGGGGGATGGGTATTTTCTGTAACATATTTATACATTTTGATTAAAGTTTCTGTTTCCACTATACCTTGCATACTCTATTTGCACCTTTAAGTAATATCATGTGAATTAGCTTTACATTTACTTTCGCCTGAAAAACACAGCTGTACGCAAGGCCAATGCACACAAAAAATGTAAGAATTGAAACAAATTTATGATAGCCTTCTTGTTCAACTTGCATTAAACACAACACATTTACTGTTAAAGATGGATGTACTAGAAATATTTCATGGCAATGTGTGCTTTGATAATTTGCTGCATAATAAATATAAGCATATAAGGGGATTATATAGAATTTTATACAGAAATAATCAAACAGTGCATTTCTCAGTATCCTTTTCATAATCATTCACTTGCTAGTTTATCACTCACCTTCACTATGCTTAGGATACAGTGGCTGAGTTCAGCCATCTTGTACTTGCAGTTAATATTTTGGAAGAAATGGTTGTCTTATACAGTTATCATATTAATAAATATCTTGTGGCCTACACAAACCAAATCTTTTCTTTCTAAACATTGTCTGATTGTAGTACAACTAATTATTAAACTACTACCTACAGTATACAAAATTATGTGGCAATGCAAATATGTTTAATGTTTGTATGTGTGTGTATATACACAAACACATGCACATATATGTAAACACACACACACACACACACACACACACACACACACACACACACACACACACACACACACACACAAATGCAGGTATATTTCTGCCTACTTATGCCTTTGCAGTATGTATAGAGGTATACTTGGACTTACAGATACAGTTATTCTTGCATTTACCTGCATTTATTCAGTATTTGTATATTATGTATCTTATACATATAAACCTCTGGCCTTCTCACAATTACCTGGTCTACCCACTCAGCCAGCTGGCCAGGCCTGTGTCTCTGTAGGTCACCAGACCTGTGGCAGCTCTGTGAACCAGACTGGGTGATCCCTGTCAGGGGTGAAAGATGCTCACCCAACTCTTGCTAGATGTCACTTTTTCCAAACAGTTCTGCATACAGATGATTCAGTTTTATCCAGGTATAAATCCTTTAAGAGATAGACCATAATTTTGGTCTCCTTGTCAGATCAGCTCAGAGCTAAGCCTTGTGCCTTCACAGGTGCTGCCATCAAAATGTCAGTACCATAATGAGGAATGTAAGTGAAGGGCTGTAGTTCACAGGTTAGAACCAGACCCTCTGTGGTATGACATCACCTTAACCAAACCAAACTACTATGTGTATGTATATATATATATATATATATATATATATATATATATATATATATTTTTTAAAGGAATACTTTCAAATTTCCTTTTCATGGTGAATAAAGTTCGGTTATTAAATCGTTACTTAAATTGCTTATATCCATTTCTGTTTCTGTGCTGTAATGTTGTTATATTTATTTGTGTAATAAACTTGAAGGTTAGGCATTAATAATTTATTTAAGCATGCCTTTTTCAGTATTGCATCAGTAAAAATCTTTTTCTTTTTCTTTTCCCAAATCAATCAGTGTCTTGCACACACACAACTGGCCACACATATAGTAGATAAAGGAGGATGGAGCCAAAAACCAGAGTTTGCACTATATATAAAAAAAAAATATTTAAAATAAAACCCAAAACATTGACCTGTTTTGCCCCACACAATTCCCAAGGCTTCATCAAACATACATATAACAAGTCAACTTTCTTTTATAAACTCAGTGACATCACTTCCTGAAAACACTTTTTAATCCTTAATGGCATATTGTACCTTTGTCATTTCTTAGGTGTGTGATGCACTGATCCTCACCAGTTGTATACATGAGTTACAATAAAACTTAAAAAATCAAGTAATCACTTATTTAAGAGTACCTTGATTTAAAAAAATACAAATACACTAATAATATGAAAACAATTGTGTTATATTACAGTAAAATTCTGATTAATTCAAACAATATTATCCAAAATAAAAATTAAATTCATAAAGCTTAGTTGATCTTACAGGTCTAACAAAAAATATGTTCATTCAACCTACGGTAGCTGCTGGCATTTAACTTGAGTTGCCAGTGAAGCTCTCTGTACTCGAATTTGGTCTCCCATGACCCTTCTCTTGGGTCCCTAGTTAACTTTTGAGTAAACCAAAACAAAAGTGTTGAAAATTGGTACAGTTTATAGAATATTTACACAATGTCCTGTTGGAATTTTTCTTAATTATGTCATAATTATACTCATAGATACTCTTTCTGAGCAGTCATTCAGTTTTGCCTACATAAAATCCCAGGTATCACGAACATATTGTCACATAAACAATCCCTGATGTTAAACATTTCCCTTTTTGTAGTGTAAAGATTATGGCCAGATTATTTGTAACAGTTCATAGGTTCATAGTTTCATAGGTAGGTACTAGGCTATCTGCCTGAGGGCATTTATAAGCCTAGCCAGAGTGTGTCGGCTTTCTCCGCTCCATTGATTAACTAACTGATCCTCTGTCAAGCAGAGGCAATGAAGTGATCCCAGGGCTGTATTTTCTGTTACCCATCCACTTGTCAAGGTTTCTTTTGAAGAGTGTTAGTGAGGGGCACTGCCTAATGTAGTTTAGAATTTTGTTCCAAAGCATGGGGAGTCTTTGTGACAGGAATCTATCCCTCCAGCATGTTCTATGTGTTGTTGTGGTGAGGTTTAGCTCACTAGAGCGTGTGGCTCACAGTGATTTGGATTTCTTTAGGTGGAGCATGTCCATCAAATCTGAGCTGGACATGATTTTGTAAGTCAGGCAGAGATCACCTCTGAGTAAGCGATATGCCACTGAGTATAGCCAGAGTTTTTTCAGTCAGGCTGCATAGGACATATGTTTGAGGCCAGTAATCATTTTGTTGAGGTACTTTTGTGGTCTTTCCAGCTCTTGAAAGTGTCTTGTGAGGTACATCCCAAATGTGGCATTGTACTCTATGATGGGTCTGATGAGTGATGAGTAGAGGGGCACTATAACCTCTTTATTTCTAGATGCGAATCCTTTAGTAATTGGATGAGCCATATAGAAGGATTGCCTAACTACTTTGGCAACATGATTGTCAAAGGAGAGATTACTATCTACCTGGGTCCCCAGATCTCTTACTACCTCTTCTGTATTAAGGGGGTTGCCACCTATGTGGTAATTCATGGGTGTTTTGTTTTTCCCAAACTGAATGACTATGCATTTTTTGGCATTTAGCTTGACGCCATGACTTTGACAACATGTGTACGTCTCTGTAAGGCCCTTTTGGAGGATGTCCGTGTCAGCCGGAGAATCAATTATGGCTCCCAGTTTGCAGTCATTGGCAAACCTGGTTAGCAATAGTTCTTCTGTGTTTGAGTATACCTCTAAGAAGTATATGTCAAACAGTAGGGGTCCCAGGACCGAGCCTTTCAGGACACCACTTGTGACTGGTTTAGAGTCGGACTTGGAGCCCGCTATTCTTACTGTGTGAGTTCTGTCTGTAAGCCAGTTGGCAACCCATCTCGTAACGTAGGGGTTTATGTTCAGGCTGGTGAGGTTTTCTGTATTACCTGAGTAGGGAATGGTGTCGAAAGCCTTGGCGAGGTCAAGGTAGGCTGTGTGAACCACCTTTCCCTCGTCAATAGCTTTGGTGACTGTCTCGAAGAATTCAACCAAGTTTAGTAGGCATGATCTGCCCCTAACAAAGCCGAACTGGATTGGGTCAAGTGTTTGGAAGTTCCCAATGTCTTTGTTAATGAGTTCCATGAGGATGAACTCCATAGCCTTGCAGACCAGGCTAGTCAGGCTTATGGGACGATAGTTACCAGGGTCAGTTGCGGCCCTTCATTTGTGGAGTAGAATAACCATTGCTGTGCACCATTCTCTGGACACGTAGCCTGTGGAGAGGCTGAGGTTGATCAGCGTGTTTAGGTGGGGGTTTAGTTTGTTCTGTAGTTCATGATAGATGCAGCCTGCGTCACCATCTGGCCCCACTGATGCTGTGTTTTTGGCTTTTGAAAGGGCTGTTTTCACCTGTGCATCTGCGATTTCCGGGACACTACACTTTTCCGGTATTGTTGTGGGTCCTTTTGGGGGTGAGAAGGGGGGGGGTGAAGTTTTCTAGTGAATCTATCTGCCAGGATGTTGGCAATATCAGTAGGTTCAGTATATTTTGTGATGTTTTGCACTAGTTCAGTGCATATCTGCGAGTTGCCACTTAGATTCTTAACATAGCTAAAGAAGGCTTTGTGGTTACCTTTTGAATCCTTGGCTATTTTTCTTTTGAAGTTAGCCTTGGATGATTTTATGAGGAACTTTAGTTTCTTACTGATACTGATCAGGGATGTCTTTCCTTCTTGGGATTTGCTCTTTTTCTGAACTAGTTTCCTCCTTATATTGTATAGCCTGTTTATGGCAGGGGTCCACCAAACTGGTTTCCTTCTCTTAGAGGAGTAAGTCTAGGTTTTGCTAGGGATGGCATGATCCATGCATCCTTGTAGGTGCTCATAGAGTGCATTTGTAAAGGGTTTTGCATCTTGGCCAGCGTTATCCTTTAGCATGGGGGCTGTGAAACTTACCGCCTCTGTCTTAAGTAAGGTGAAGTTTGCTTTAGAAAAGTTTTTTACTGTGGTTTCCTTGGTTGGAGATGGTGGTGGGGTGTGGACATCCAGAGTGATTAGTTTATGGTCTGATCTAACCAGTGACAGGTTGACTTCTGGTGTGGAACACCTGTCGCCCATGTTGGTGATGACCAGGTCCAATATGTTTTCACCTCTAGTAGGGGAGTTTACCAGCTGATCCAGGGTGTTTGAGTTGATGAATTTCAGGAAGCCCTGGGCCTGGGAGTTTGTACTCAAGTAGTTTTTCCAGTTAATGGTAGGGTAATTGAAATTGCCCAATATCAGGGATTTCGGTAGGACCTTCATGTTTTCCAGTGTCTCCATAAAGGTGGAGTGGTGCATTGCAGATTTGACCAATGTTAGTTGCACATGGATGATGTATCATGTTGTGCCACTAACCTGGAGGTGTAGGTATCCTTGATGAATATGGATACGTCCACCTCCTTTTGTGTTTCGGTCCATGTTCTGTGGCTAAAACGTGTGGTATGAGTTGTAGCCCCATAGTGCTGGGGTGCTCTCTGGAGCCTTGAGCCCAGTTTCAGTTACTGCACAGATGTTGATGTTCTCCATACTGAGGAGTGCTTTGAGCGCGTGCATTTTGAGATTTAAACTCCTGGCATTGAGTAGCATAACCCTCAGTTTTTTGTTAATTGTGCTGTTTATGGAGGTGAGTTTGACGTTTTGAGCCTTGCCTAAAAAAGGCACTATGGGGGCAGCAAGAGCCTTGGCCAGTATTTGAAAGCCTAGGGTGACAGCTGCAAGCTGTCTCTTGTGAAGCAATGCGGCTTGTCGAGCATGTTGTCCCAGGCTGACAGACACTGGATCCCCTTTGAATGACACCAGAAGTTTAGCCAGTTGTTGAAATTGATCATTTTTTCTTTATACTGAGGTATTATTCTTGGTGAGGGCAGGATTCTACTCAGGGTTAGGGTCATACCAGCCTCGGCTACATGATCAGAGAGCTCTTCCATGTCTCTTTTCATGTAGGCTAGGGAGGTCCATCTCAGGTCATTCACACCAACATAAACAATGACAGAGTCATATTTGTACTTGTTCTGGAGTGACCTGAGTGCTTGTGTTATGTGGCGGATTCTGGCACCTGACAGGCAGCTAACAGTAACCTTCTGCTTGTCCAGCCTAGTGAGTGGGATGCCAGTGTGCGTGACTATAGAGTCACCTATTACTAGTGTATTAGGTATGTTATTTTGCCTTAAGGGCTGTGATTTTGCGGCACACTGATTTTGTGTTTTATGTGTTTTCTGGTTTGTGACGGAAGGTGCAGGTTGTTTGGGTGTCTGCTGTGGAGGTCTCTGCTGCTTTTGCAGGTTTTTATTTAGAGCCTACGAGTATGATTCTGTGTATTTATGTGTATTTTTGCCAGTGCTGATTTAGTAAGTCTATGTGTGGCTGGAAGTGTGGTGCAAGTGCTAACCTTCTCGTCTTGACTGTCTGTTCCAGTCTTGGGTGGAGACAGCTTAGCTTCCAGTTTGGCTGTATAATTGCATTTCTCGCATATGTTAGTGTTTTGTGGTAGGAGGACAGGGTTATCTGTGTACATGAAGCAGTTGTAACATTGCCTCAGGATACCCAGATTCACCAGCTGGACTAGAGAGTACACCTGAAATTGCCCTTTGGTCATGCCTGAATAGTAGGGTGAGCTGCTTAGTCGCTTGGTTGGTGAGGGGTGAATAAAGAGCCTTGCCCTGCTGGGCAATCAAGTGTCAGGGTACATCAGTGCTTGCTATTAGGTCTGAGCAAGTGCTGGGCTGTAGGATGCTTTTTAAGTGCTTAGGTTGAGAGTTAGACTAGTTTCAAGGGAGAGAAGAAGAGGAGACTTAGTGCAGCTGGGAATAATTTAACCCTAGCTAACTGGCGCTGCCCCGCACGCAAAACCGTGCAAACACATTTTTTTATAGCAGGGAAATGAAAAAGAGAGACATTAGCCCAAAATGGCCAATAAACCACTAACTTCTGGGCTGGAACCACTCCTCCAGGGACAGATAGGTTGCTCAAAGCTCCCCTCTCTCACAGGTGAACAGAGAAACTTCCTTCTATCCAAGTAAGGTATGGGCAACTCAGAAACTTGTAACACAGCCCTGAATTTAGCACTAGCCTGAAAACTGGACTATACTAGCCTAGAAAGGTGGGAAACAAGGAATTTTTTTGTTTTTTTTGAAAAGATAAGGCAAAAACAGTAAAAAAATACACTCAAAACAACTTTAAACAACTACAAACGATCAGAAAAGGTTATCGCACTTTAGTGTGTAGCCTACAACAGTTAAACAAATTATTTAAACAAAAAATGACTTTTTAAAAGTGCAGGCAGTCAAATAAGTACAATATGTGAAAAAAAACAAGCTTTTAAATCACAATAAATGCTGGAAAATTGGCGTGTAGGTGGAAAACAGTTAAGTTGTTGTTGTTGTTGTGTCTTTTGGCTTATCCCGGTTAGGGGTCGCCACAGTGGAACTCCAGTCTGCTAATGTTTGGTAGTGGATTTTTATGTGCCAAGTTACCAGCCCTGATGCACAACCTTCAACAAAGGTACGCCCATTCATGCATGCCTCCACACAGAAGACGCTCTAGCTGAGAATTGAACGGGACAACGTCTTGCTGTGAGGTGACAACACTACCACAGCACCACTACCGCGGGTAGGTGGAAAACAGTTAAGTACAGCAAGAAAATACAGAAAACTGATACTTAATCATTATTTTATCACCTTCAAATATATGGGTATCGCTTACAATAACCACACTTGCTAGTATCCTCCTTTAATCCTTGGTTAACAAAATCTACTTCTGTAGTTCTGCTATGGTTAAAACAATCACTTAATATTACCTGATGTCTTATAAATGAAATTTGATATTCATCCACTGTATTGAACAATACATTGTTTTCTTTCACAGTTGTCCAATTTTTCTCTGAAATGTTTTTTATATTCTTCACTCCCTCATTTTATTCAACCACAAAAGCTTTTTCAAATTTGTCAGTTTTTTACGTCACTCAGTTGTTTACCGATGTTTTTGTCACTACATAGCCCGGCACCTAAAAGGGGTTTATATCTATTATCCCATTTTTCATTTACTTCGTTAGTAATTGCTCCACAAAGTCAGTTGGGTAGCACCCTCAATAAACATGGCTTTTGATTTCTTCTTTTCTGTTACCAAATAAATAAATGTTGATGTCATTCTAGTTTCCATAATACTTTGTCCTCCAACTAAACTGTTCTTGTAACTGAAAAGAAGTGAACTAGAAAACTGTAAATATACATTACTAAAGGTTCATTTTTTATATATTTAGTGGATGTAAAACCAATTTATGTGTGTGTGTAGTAGTTGTTTCAAGACAGTTAACTGAATTTCAATTAAATTGAATGTAAACATGATCTTAGTTGTACTATTTGTGTATTCAATACATTTCTGTACTAATATTTCTGGACCACTCCATAAAACAGAATGCCATTCGAAAAGTACTGATGCCTCATTATAAAATATGTTCAGTTCTCTGTTAATAATTGTATATTTCAGTAATGACTTTAATAAAACATATTTAAAAAAAAAATACTGATACAATCTGTAGTACTTTTAAAAGTCAGAATTAAATGCAAAAGTTTTTTTTAAAGCATATAGTACCACGTTTGCATAGATTGGGGCATATGCAGCCCCCATCATTACAGCCTTCTTTTATCTAAATATCTTGCATTCTAAATATATATAAAGTTGTTGTTTAATACAAAAGAAATACAATCTGTGGTCAAGTTAATTCCATTTATTTTGAGGAAGTCACAAGCCAACAAACTATAACTAAATAATCTCAGTCCATCTTCCTTTGGTATACAGGTGAATAAATCCATAACACCAGCCATCAGAAAACCTATCTTATAATTCTTTTTTTAACCTCCCCAAGAAATCCTTCACCATGTGTTTTTGTTTCCCAAAAATAAGTTTCAGAACACAATCTATATATACAACTGATGGAGAGGTGTTGGATCTCTGTGTTGCTACAATTGGTCTGGGGGGGGGGGGCGGAGTAAAATGCTCTTATGTATTTTGGAATCCCAAAAATTATAGGAATCATGGGATTGAAGTTCCTTAAAAAGCTATAAATACCAAGGAAGATCCTTTTTACCAAGAGAAGTTCTTCTAGTTGTAAACCAATTTTTCTATATGCTATGTGTATTTCATTCCTTGAAACTTGGCTATAGGTTTCACCATTATGCACAATATCTAACATAGCAGTAGAACAGTTAAGAGCATCAGAAATCATCATTCCTCCTCCCTTGTTAGGTTTCATAATAGGTATTGTCTTGTCATACATTAGGTAATTTAAAACTTCCCTTTCTTTAGAATTGAGATTGGACTTAAATATTTTTCTTCATTTTTGTTAACTTGTATACATTCTCTTCATATGCCTTTTCAAAGAATTGAATAGTGGAGTGCAAAGTTAGATTAAATACATTCTTTCTTCTACATATTTCATCATTTTCTACATAATTTGTACAAGAAATATTGTTACGATGAGGAAAATGCACTGCTAGATTTAATTTCCTTTTAAATAATTTACATTCCACTAGAGAATCCATGATACCTAATTGTTTCCTCTGGATGAACTTAAAGCCTTTTCCAAAAAGCGAAAACTGTTCTAATGTTATAGCCAGGTGGCTATAGTTAAACACTTTAAAACACTTTTGTTATAACCCAAAACCATCATATTCAGGAGTAATTACCTTTTTTTTCCCTCTCCCTGCCTCTTTTGGAGATCTGTTGGTTCAGGTAATAGTTGAGGGCATTGTGCTGGTGGTAACCTTTTACATCTTCCATATAATTCCCTTGTCTGGGACCTGTTTCCTTTAATGGATCTGAGCAGCTCGCTAGACATTTTGATCTCGGAGGGGGGGGGGTGAATCCTCCATATTATAAATTTCATAATGAACTCCTCTTTTCTCTTCATTTAAATTAATCTAAATCATTTTTATTAACATTTAACTTAAATAACCACACACTTAACTTTAGGTGTATGATACTATCAAATGCTTTTTGTTGATAAAGTGACATAGCAAATCATTTCATTTGATCTTTCCTTCCACCATAAATAAATCCCTATGAGTTATTTGAGAATCTGTTGTATTATTTGTCTTTGTGCTATACATTTGATTAAAATAAACTGTTTCTGTGAGATTGTGAATGTCTGTTTTAAATAAATATTGAACTGTAAATTTATGGATCACACCAGTGTTAAGTAATTCTAAATTTCTTTTTTTTATTAATGAAAGAATTCCAGTCTTTGAATTTCATGTCCCCATCATAATAGCAAAATAGTTTTGTTATTTTGTCACTCATACATCCCATGGAATTTAAAGAAAATTGATAGAAAGTTATCACTACCTTTTTCTTCACTGCTCTGTTTTCATTTTTAATTTTATGGCATCTTATTTTAATATAATGTTTTTATTCCTAAAATTTCATATCATCACTCTCTGTTAGGAAAGCTTTTACTAAATACTTAGATAATGCTTTAACTATCTCCATACCTTTAACTAACTTATAATAATCATTTTACCATTAATTTACTATACTTCTCTGCACACTGTCTACAAAAGAACTCACTTCCCAGGATTTAACATCATGTCCATGTTATGCCCAAATTAAATGACACAACAAGCAGAGTCACTAATCAACTGTCCTGCAGGCAATGCACGTATTATTATGAGGAGCCTCATCTTGAGCTCAAAGTGCAGGCTTTTGGTCATCATGGTAAAGCAACTGCATAGCCATAACTACCTTCTCGATGTAAATAAATGAATTTGCTTGACAAGCAACATAATTGTAAGCGAGTGCATGCATACACTACAGAATCAGATAAGTAAATCAAGAAAACATGAGCAAGGGAAAACCTAGCACCAAGATAATAATGAAGGATGGCTGTGGTGCATAATTCATTGAGTGAAATGGAGATGATAAACATTTCTGGCAATGTGATTCGCATAAAAAACAGTCATAAAAGCCATTTTTACTAAGTTGTTACATGTTACAAAGACATGCATCTGGAGCGTTTCTCCCCGGGCCTCCTCTGAAAATTGGCTTTGTTCCAAGTCGGACTTTCCCAGTTAACAAATGTTAAATAAATAAAATTGAAAAACTGTTGCAGGACTATACTGCCATTTAACTTATTTTGAATTATACATGGGCACACCTCTCAACCTTCCAATGCAATAGTACTGGACAAACACACAAAATAATGTGGGGACAAAGGCACAGACATAGAGACAAATCATAAACAGTGCTCCTACACATTGTGAAAGTGGATAGAATGATAGTTGTGGCAGTGGCATGCATGTTCTGCAGGGTATGAAATCAAACACGGAAAAAGATCTGTCATTAGTGACTGCAGTCGTCAACAATTTGCCAAACAACCACATATATTGGTAGGAACAGCATACAACCTACTACAATTGAAAAGTGGATAAGCTGTTAAACTCAAAGGATGAGAGTCATATACATGGGATATGTGGAATATGTCAGTAAACCTGCAGTGTAATGCAACAACACCATAAAGGTGAGTACAAAATAGAAAATGGAAGAAGGTTTGCCTCAGAATGAGTTGGTGCAGCATTGCAGTTCACATGCCAATACATCCACCTTATAATATTAGTGTGAGACACTGCACACATCATAGTGCAAGGGGTCATACAAGCACAAAAAAATGACATTACTCACATGTGCAGACTGATTGCAATAAACAAGAACAAGCATCAGACATCAAGGGAAGCAACTGTAGAAGTACCACTTGACAAATTTACCATACATTATAGGTTCATAGGTTAGTACTGAGCTAACTGCCCTTGCGAGCCATTTTAAGCCTAGCCAATTATCCCTTGTGAGACTCAAACCATGCACCTTGTGTTTGTAAGGCAAACACCTTAACCATTAGGCCACCCTCCCTTCATAAGGGTAGTAACTAATGCAGTAATGATGCAAGATGCCCAAAACATGGCACACTTCCTTGCACATTTACATGGATAACCAACATAGCCATTATTGATAAATATCCATGAAATGACATTGCAACAGTGGCATAAGACTCCAGAAAAATAAATTATGTTAAGGCAAGACAGGGTAGCCAACATTGTGGGGAATATAAGACAGATAAATAAATTATGTTAAGGCAAGACAGGGTAGCTGACATTGTGGGGAAGCTAAGACATAACAAATTAGGGATGACATTGAATCTCTGATGATATCACCAGCATTTTCTGAAAACTGGAGTAATACTGAGAGTAAAGGTGACTGTTTAACACGTTCCTAGAGTATGGAACAGTTATTATCAAGCCAATAGAATGCATATACCCTTCAATCTGTTAAATAATATATTCTCATGGGCCTATGTCATACACTGAAATCCCACTTACCTGACTTTCAAAACACCGAGATGAAAAACTCAAAACTCCAGAAGACTGCTCAGAACACCAACAGATCACTACAGGTAAGTAACCACTCACCCAACCCTGCAAACATACTAACACAGAAGCAAAGAAAACCCACCAAACAGCAACATGAGAATGGAAGAATATGAGGCCTTAATGAGGTTACAGGATGATGGGTCAATAGTCATTAAACCAGCTGATAAAGGCGGTCCCATTGTGATTATGGACTGGGACTACTACTTTGCAACAGTGAATGAAATGTTAAGAGATAGTGTGTATAAGCAAATCAGTTATGAGATGCAAAGAATAATTGTCAGATTGAATAATCTTTTAGATGATCATTTTCTGAAAAGAGATATTAGTATACATTTGTATAATTATTTTATTGTTCAATTACCTTTGATTCCTGTAATACAAGGATTGCCTAAAATTCACAAAGACCCTGTATCTCCTCCTCTTAGACCAATAGTATCAGGTCATTTTCTGATATACTGAACCTTTGTCAATTTTTATAGAAAAACAACTCAGACCTGTTCTTGATAGGAATCAACATATTCCTAAGGATTCTAGACAGTTTTTGAATGACCTGTACAGCTTTATGTCTGGATGGGATAGAAGGGAAGATGAGTCCCTATTGGTCACATTGGACATGCACTCATTATTCACAGTCATACCCAATGTTGTAGGCATAGATATGCTTATGAGATATTTGATGATGTGTGGGTTTTATGATCATAGGTTTGTTGATCTTATATGCCTATTAATGGAGATGGTACTTGAGAACAATGTAGTATTATTTGATCATGAGTTGTACCTACAGAGAGATGCTGCCATGGGCACTTCCAGTGCCAATAGTTATGCTAATTTAGTTATGGCCACATGGGAGATGGACACTATCACTGAATCTTTGAAATGGAAATAGGTTTCTTTTTTATAGGCGATTTGTTGATGATCTCTTCCTTATATGGTGAGGAACAGAATCTGACTTAGAACCATTCTACTATGAGATAAATGTTAACACCCCTCTTCTTAAGTTTGATTTGAATAGATCTGACAAGGAGATAGACTTTTTGAATATTAAAATTTATGAAAGCTTGGACAATGGCCTGAGCATCAAACTTTTAGGAAGGAGTGTTATAGGAATATGATGCTTTATAAAACACGCAAGCATCCAAATCACATTTTTAGAAATATTGTGAAAGGTCAGTGGTTAAGGGCATCAAAACTAAATGCAGATGATACTGACTTCATGGATGAATTAAGTGCTTTGAGGGCCAGAATTATTGAAATGGGATACACTGCTAGTCCAACAGAGGATATACTTAATGAGATACCAGGTTTAAGGATGACTGCAGCCAGATCACATTTTTCTCATAATAGTAATACTTTCCAGAGATGGAAGGGTTTACTGAACAGGTAGTACATACCCCCACTTATTATTCTAGTAATGTAATTTGAATACGAAAACATTGGTCAATTTTAACCAATGATTGTGACATTAGGAGCATAGTTGGGGATAAAACTAGATTTTTGTTCAAGAATAGAAAGTCTATTAAAAGGCTATTATGCTATCCTAAGGATAGAGTTAAAGCTCTCTCCAAGGACGTTATGTATGGTACTTTTCCTTGCAATGAAAGTAATTTTTGTAAGTTTATTGATACCTCGGGTAGATTTTTACAACCAGATATAGTTTATTTAGCTGTATGTTGCACATGTCCGAATTCCTATGTTGGGAAAACCAACAGGAAACTTAAGTTTAGGATTAGAGAGCATATACAAAACATTAAGAATGGCATTATGACTAATGCTTTAATGAAACATGTCTCTGTTTATGATAATTCTCACTGGTTTAGGTTTTTGGTTATCGAGGTTATCAAGAAGAATGGACGGGGTGGAGATTTAGTGAACAATACAGAGACATCGGAGACCAGATGGATAATCAGGTTAAGAGTGGACTTGGGGAAAGGGTTGAATGACAGGGTTCTGCTTAAGCCTGTTCTTAAAAATAGGGCCCTTTTTAAATAATTTTTAAACAATGCAAAGGTTCAGTATATCAGGCCCCTTTTGTCTGTGAGCTAGATTACCTTTCCCATATACGTTTTATACTCCTAGAGTGAGTTAGGCTTATTATATAGCATGTTTTAAATATTGCCATGTTTCTTTAATTTTTTCAAATCTTGTAATTGCTTATTTTATGATTGGATACATCATTACTGCTTTTAGATCTGCTTGGTTATACTCTTAATGGTTTATTATATATATATATATATATATATATATATATATATATATATATATATATATATATCTTTGTTTCTATATGGTTTTAAATATCTGATGAAGTGGTGTTTTATCACTGTGAAAGCGCTAAAATTTTTAATAAAATATTCATTGATGGAGTTATCCTGTTGAATTTATTCCCTAACCACTGGTTGGTTTATTGGATGTGTATGTGGATAGCTGGTAATATACATACGTAACATAGCTTACATCTTAATATGCATCAGGACATATACAGAATACTTGGCAATAATGTGCCTATGTCATCATGCCTATCATTTGTTCATATGTCATCTGCTCATGTCTGGGATGCTATTCTGTGTTAATGTATCACATCTACAAACTGACATGGTGATATTTAAATGAATATCTATTTAATGCATTACAACCCTGTAACTGTTGCACTGTATGATGTTTCATCATTGTATTAATAAGTTAATGCACACATGCTTTATGTAGAATACTTTCTCCTTACATTAATTCTGTTTATATCTTGAATGCTAACTGGTGTGTGCAGCCACTACACTTAGTTGTGTGGGCAATTATAAAGTATTAGTGTAATTATTTTTGGTGTTTGTGTCATAGGATGAGAAATGTCAGCTCTTTACAGTAACACATTACTTCAAGCCAACAGTCGCACAATAACTGATTACAAAAATATCAGTTGCAGTTTATAAGACCCTTGTTGTGGATGTGTGTGGGATGTGCTTGTGTTTATCTGACATCATTAATATTTAGGGGAGCCCAAATATAGAGGACAATGCCATACAGCCTGTACATGAGGGGATATGAATCCAGTCATATGCCAGGCATATTTGCACATGACCATTATTAAAATATGCAGCTGAAGCAGTTTGATTTACATGTTTTCAGGGCTGTTTTGATGTATATCATGGCTTTCTGGAATCAGTTATGTGAAGTTTTGTTAAGATGGTGAGTAAGATTGGCACATCATATTTGTAAAAAAGTAATACTGCAGTAATGTGATACAACCCCACAAAATGTAGACAATGAGCCATGCAAGGATATAATTTTAATGGAACGTATTTGTTTAGTAGTAGGGTGCATTATGATCTACAAATGAAAACTGTGTACACTTCTGATGCCACAAAACAAATTAGAGCGAGACTATGAATCATGAGCATTCAAAAACTGCACCTGTCGCATTGAAATTGAATTGAGTATACAAATCAATAACATGCTGAACCATTAATCACTTACAGGAAAGTACTTTTCTGACTTCATTAATGTCTAGTATTAAGTGGAGTTTACCAATGATGGCCAAGTCTTTGTGCATGCATAATTAGTTTTCTTTCAGTTTTTAACATAGGATGTGAACTATGATTACCTATGTTGCATTGATGACAAGCAATGATTTATAATTCCAAATGCTGCACAATGTATGACGATGACATTGATAAAATCAGTTATAGGATTTGTAAAGTTGTGGGGCAGGTGTCCTCTATTAAAATGAGAACACATTCACGGAATCTGAGTCCTGCATCACTGACATTGCAATACAACATCAACATCATGAATATGTTGCACACATGTACAGTTAAATAAACAGGAGAAAGTCAAGTCCAAGTTCAAGTAATTCCACTTATACAGTAACATTTTCTACAGTGTGGATTTACTTCTAACATTTTTATGAAGTATTAACTGTATTACTTTTGTTCATGGAATGTCTTAAAGCCTGGCATGAATATGCATCCATTGTTTTTAATGTGTATGTGTGCGTGTGTGTGTGTGTGTGTGTGTGTGTGTGTGTGTGTGTGTGTGTGTATGTATATATAGATATATATATATATATATATATATATATATATATATATATATATACATATATATCTATATCAGTCATTTGAACATTAGTGTTTTGAAAACAAGATGTTTACTTCCATTCTTCATCAGGCAAACTGAATGATTCAGAAAGAGCTAATTAGTATATTGGACATGTCCAGAGGAGTTTATCTACACCTTATAAGTGCGATATGAGCTATGGATCTTTCATTGCATTATAGAAGATTTTTTTGTTTCTCAAATGCTGCCAAAAAACTTGTTTCCACATTTTTCTTCACAACTAGACAGGATATACTGTCACAAAATATTGAATGGTATGTCTTCTTCCATAAAACTACTTATTTGTACTGCGTTTATATCTATTTGCTTTGTGTTGCCTGTTTGCATTGTTTTTACTGTTCAAGTCCTCTGAAATGTAATTGATAGGGCAAGTGCAACAAACATCGCACAGAATGTCATAGCTGTGTAATGAACAAACAGTCAAGATTTTTATTTTCTGGAGAGCTGCACTTGTTGACAATGCCACTGTATTTCTGCATCTGTTATGTTTTTGCCTTCTGTTCATTTTTTTCTTTTTTGGAGGGGAGGTTGCATCAGACCATTACAGTGCTGTTTTTATTTCTGTATGTTGCAGCCTTTGTTAAGTGTTAAGCTAGACAGCTTGTTAGACTGTTATTTTTAGTTTTGTAAGGATACGGGTATGTTTCTTTTACATCTGACTATGCTGTTTACTGACTCTTTTATTGATAGATTTTGTTCCCCAACTGTAAAGTTTGTTTACTACCTTCTGTGTTAACTTGTGTTGTGATGTGCATTTTTTATTCTGTCACAACATGGATATGGCTCCTAAAAGTAGTAAAGGCACATCCTCATGGAAGCCTAATTTCTCAGAGGTTGAGAATGAGGTGGTACTGCAGGTCCTCTAGCTCCATGGTGGACAGCTCCTTGATACATATACTCAAACAAGTCCATCCATGACCATGTCTGGCAGCAGGTGGTTGAGGATTCTCAGTTGAAGTATTGACTGGCACCAGCACTGTGGCCCTACCTCCATCTCATGTTCCGGGATCCTTATTCTCTCATGATGATGGCAGGGATGAACAGGCACAGTCTGGGGCTGCAGGGGTATGTTATACACAGAGAAAGTGCCAGCTCAACATCCCCTCATGGCAGCAGGAACACAGTCAATATGCCTACACATACCCATGATGATGAACAATCTTAGAGTGGACAGGTAGATGGGGGCACGGTTGATCAGGGTAGTGTGGTAGCCACAGTTGTAGACATGGTGGAATTTCCCCCTAGACATCATAAGTGGGAGGTACCACACAGGGGTGTCAGTAGAGGTGTTCAAAGAAGGTATGCGTACCACCCTTCCCCTGGGGTTAGTGTGTCAGTAGCTGACACCCAGCATATGTGCAGGGCCACGCAGTCACATTGCAACAGCTACTCAGAAGAAGTCATAAAATGACTACATGTAGCACAGTGTGATGTACAGGAGTGCGAGAACCATGTGTGTGACTCCATGGCCAGGATGAATGACACACTGGACCATGCAGTGTCTGTTCTGGATCATCTTTTAGTGAAGTGGCAACATCCATGAGGCTGGTTTACTGGTACATCATTGGATGTGAACTGATGTTGCTGTGGACATGTAAGATCCTACTCCTGCAGTAGTAACTCTTCCACTGCTACATTAGTGGTGAATGCGTCTCCACCCAGGTGAGGTCATACATGTGGCTATGGCCTTGGATATGGTCCTGATGACAGCTCATCCCACATACACTATTCTAATTCAGAGAGCACTCTGACTTCCATCCAGGGTTGTGGAACTAGCACAGCAACTCTTGACAAGGCAGTTCTTGTGTTTTGGGGCATTGATAATTTACTTAACCCTCTACCATGCTTGGCTCACACCTGTCCATTATAACAGGGTGCAGTGCTGATGTAACTGCAACGGCTGTATCCTTGCAGACACACACACACACACACACACACACACACACACACACACACACACACACACACACACACACACATATACACAGTACCTGGATACATCGTCCTTAAGTGCACATACTTGCTATTACCTCAGCTCTCACACTCATGCACCTCCTCTGTGAAAAATGTACCCTCCTGTAACCCCCCACACTGCATGGATAATGATAACTATGCCCTGTCCCTTACACAGTTTGTGTCTTAAGATTGCATTACACATGGATGTATCTCTTGCACAGAGTTGCCAGTCAATGCATGGGTAAGCGAGGTCTGTTATTTCCGTGTATTGTCAATGTGTATTTAGTCTGTATATTCAGTAGCACAAGTTGTAGTAGTAGTTGTTGTAGCATTAGTGGTAGCAGTAGTAGTGATAGTAATAGTAATGGTAGTAGTAGTAGCAGTTGTAACAGTAGTAGCAGTAACAGCAGTAGTAGCAGTAGGTAGTAGTAGCGGTTGTAACTAGTAGCAGTAGTAGTAATAGTAGTAATATTAGTAGTAGTAGCAGTTGTAACAGTAGTAGCAGTAGTAGTAGAATTTGTAGCAGTATTAGTAGTAGTAGTAGTATAGTAGCAGTAGCAGAAGTACCAGTAGTAGCAGTAGTAGTAGCAGTTGTAACAGTAGTAGCAGTAGCAGCAGTAGTGGTAACAGTTGTAGTACAAGAAGTACCAGTAGTAGCAGCAGCAGTAGTAGTACTTGTATAGGATAGCTTGCTTACCCATCTGTGCAGATGTTGCTGAAAGTGCCCTGCGCTCTGGAAGGGTATTTGTATTTGACCTGGGCTGCTTATATCTGCACAGAGTGGACAGCCAACACATAGATGGGCAAATTCTGTTTTTCTTAGTTATAGCTAATCATTTGTATTGTGTCTTCACTATGCTTACATTCTGTAATCATACTTGTGTAGGATAGCTTGCTCTCTCTCCTGTGTAGGTAAATCTGAGAGCCCTACCCTCTGGAAAGCTGTATGACCAGGGCTGTTTATGTCTGATACACATAGTAGCCATGCAACGCATGTGTAAGCACTGTCTGTTTTGTTTGAATGCATTGTTAGTCTCTGTATTTGATGGATATATATGTTTATGTGGTATGTTATCCTGTGTAAGCATCATCATTTTTACTGTCTGCTTGCTTTGTCTAGATATTTTGTTATTTCTTCAAGAAAACTTGAAAATGTACCTGTGGTACTGCTGGTGAGAAGATCCTAGCCTTGATCTGCCTTTTTTGAAGCTTATAGTAGCCAGCCAGTGCCATCAAGTGCATAGGTTTGTGTAATTTGGTTCTGCTAAGCACTTCTGTTATTTATGTGGTGAGTGTTTGTAAAATTTGCAGCCTCTTAGCCCTTATTTTAAAAGAACATTTAAGCTACACCATATAACTGCCTCCTATAAATTATTTTAGCCATAGAATATTGTGCCTGAATCCATCTGGCATGACTACCCTCTGCTGCTGTATCCTCCTGTTACCCCTCATCTGTGTGAACTGCCAATGCCTGTGATGCTGGGGGCTGTTGTCCCTGTACTGGACCACCCTACTGTAACTGTTTTCTAAGTATAATATTATGTAAGATGGCAGACACTGTCAGTATTATGGCAGAGTCATACTGCTGGGCTCCTCCAGATGTAACCAAATAGCAGACATGTTACTTAAGCAGGCCAGACACATGCTGCATGGTGTTTCTAGTTTTTGCATGGGTGGAGTTGCAATATTGCTGAGTGGGATTATTTGGATTTCTCACTGGAGTAATGTGCCAAGGATCTAGGGCATATCCTGCATCCCTTCTGGATGCTCTTGTGAGAAGTCACCATTGTAAATCTTTGGTATAGAACACAGACGTGCCATATGTGAGAGTCATAGAAACTGCCTGGGTGACCTCCACACACTTTATAGATGATACCTTTTGCATTACAGACCACCTGGCATTTAATGGAGTGATACCTTTTGTGGTTCACGTACCTCCTTCACAGTTTCCCAGGTAGTGCCTTTATTTCAATGTGGATGCCATCTATGGGCCCCAGTATCTCAGGGGAAATGAGCTATGGCTGAGAAATATTGTATAGTCCCTTCTCTTCCATTTTTGGTGATATGGAAACCACATACATTCTTCCACATGTTGATAAATTGCATTGAGAAACTCGTGGAGTATTCCTGAGGCAGAAACCTATGAAAACCCCAGTGTGTCCTCTTTGGGGCACTGAAAGGTCATACATACAGTGGATATAAAAAGTTTATACACCCCTGTTAAAATACCAGGTTTTTGTGATATAAAAATGAAACCACAATAAATCATTTCAGAACTTTTCCCACCTTTAATGTGACCTATAACCTGTACAATTCAATTGAAAAAACAAATCTGTTAGGGGAAAATATAAAAAATAAAAAATGTACAATATGCTAGTTGCATAAGTGTGCACACCCTTAAACTCATACTTTTTTGTGTGTGCACACCCTTAAGCTAATACTTTGTTGAAGCACCTTTTGATTTAATTACAGCATTCAATTTTCTTGGGTAGGAGTCTATCAGTATGGCACATCTTGACTTGGCAATATTTGCCGAGTCTTCCTTGCAATAGCGCCCCAAATCTGTCAGATTGTGAGGGCATCTCTTGTGCACAGCCCTCTTCAGGTCACCCCCAGATTTTCTATTGAATTTAGGTCTGGGCTGTGGCTGGGACATTCCAAAACTTCTTTTGTTGATTTGGATGTATGCTTGGGGTCATTGTCATGTTGAAAGGTGAAATTCCTCTTCATCTTTAACTTTCTAGCAGGCACCTGAAGGTTTTGAGCCATAAGTGACTGGTATTTGAAAATGTTCATAATTCCCTCCATCTTGAGTAAAACCCCAGTTCCAGCTGAAGAAAAGCAACCCCAAAGCATAATACTGCCACCACCATGCTTCACTGTGGGGTTAGTGTTCTTTTGGTGATGAAAAATGTTGTTTTTGCACCAAATATACCTTTGAGAGTTGTGGCCAAAAAGTTCAACCTGGTCTCATCAGACCATAACACATTTTCCCACATGCTTTTGGGAGACTTGATATATTGTTTTGCACATTTTAGCCAGGCCTAGATGTTTTTCTGTGTAATAAATACTTCTGTCTTGCAACCCTACCCCATAGTCCAGACATATGGAGAATACGGGAGATTGTTGTCACATGTAATACACAACCAGTACTTGCCAGAAATTCCTGCAACTCTTTCAGTATTGCTGTAAGTCTCTTGGCAGCCTCCCTGACAGGTTTTCATCTTGTCTTTTCATCAATTTTGGAGGGACTTCCAGTTCTTTGCAACATCACTGTTGCCCCATATTTTGTCCACTTTTTGACTGTCTTCACTGTTTTCAATGGTACATCCAATGCTGTGGAAATTTTTTTGTACCCTTCTCTTGACTGATACCTTTCAACAATGAGATCCCTTTGATGCTTTGTAAGCTCTATGCAAACCATGGCTTTTGCTGTAGCAGGCAACTGAGTAAATGTCAGGAAAATCCTACTAGGAAAGCTGAACTTTATTTGGGGTTAATCGGAGTCTCTTTAATTGATGGCAGGTGTGTACCCAAGAAGACTGAAAGCTGTAATTAAATCAAAATGTGCTTCAACAAAGTATTAGTTTAAGGGCATGCACACACAACAAAATATTAGTTTAAAGGTGTGCACACTTATGCAACCAGCGTATTGTGCATTTTTTATTTTTTACATTTTTCCCCTAACAGATTTGTTTGTTTCTCAATTCGGTTGTATAGGTTATAGGTAACATTAAAGATGGGAAATGTTTTGAAATAATTTTTTGTGGTCTCGTTTTTTATATCACAAAAACCTGTCATTTTAACAGGGGTGTGTAAACATTTTATATCCACTGTACCTTAATATACACTGGGATGGGTTCTCCATAATTCTCATGGAACTGCAGACAGGGGAGCTGTATGTCCACTATTTGCTGTATGGTGTCCCATTTCACCTTGTAGCAGTGCATTATTTCGATTTCATGAAGCTCGGGGTAATTTAAACATGTTCTAAAAATCCTACATTTTCAGAGGCAACCACTGGCAACATCAGCAGCAGCACCTTCTATCGGAGCCTCTTGCAGATACTGGTTTACAAAAACTGCTGCAAACCCTAGCATATAATGTGAGTTCATAGCTAAATTAACAGCTAAAGCAAGCATATGTTTGTGAAAGTTTTATACATTCCAGAATCACTCCTCCATATTTTTTTTTAGTTCATTAGCATACAGTTTGGGTTTTTATGTGTTCAGTACCATACAGTTTTCTTACACTTGTTTTCACCACATCATGCTACAGTGCTTCCTGAATCGTGCACACCTTGCTCATTACACACATGCACTTAGTGTGACAGGCTATCTTTCATGAATGGCAGTGTCTTTTTTATAACTTCACAAAATGCATGCCTTGCCTTTCTATACTTGTGAATATCTTTCCTAAGCTTGATGCTATTATTCTCATTTCTTCTCCAGGTATGCATTTATTTGCATTTTTTCTTCATTTTTTTTCCAACATTTCCTCTGGAAACATTTTATTTTTCTTATCACATTTTAATAATTGTCTCCAATATTCTTTAATGTATTTCCACCATGCATAATGTAATTATAACAATCCCATTTTAGTTCTTATTTTACTGAAATAGTTCTGCATTTCTTTTATAACTTTCTCTTTCTAATAGTTCTGCATTGCATTTAAATATGTCCATTGCGCCTGTTACTTCATTTTCAAAGCTCATCATCCTACATAATAATGTACAGTCTGATAAATACTAACTTTCACATTGCCTTTTACAAAGAAATGATCAAATAAGTATTTCATATCCCATTATATTCATCACTACCCCTTATTTCAAGAGAACATTCAAGCTACACCATATAATTGCCTCCTTTAAATTATTTTGTCTGTTTGCTCATAATTTTTCTTTTCTTTCTTTTTTTATAATCAGTAATTAGAATCAGATATCTGTAAAATCAGAATGGCAGTTAGATGTGTTGCACAAATGTAATGGCTTTTTCTTCTTCTGGGATGCATAACTCTTACCTGTAGTGTTCAGCTAACTGTAGTTAGTTAAGGTGGTTAAGAAGTAATTACTTGAGCATCCATTTCCCAAAGTAAAAGATGCCAAAAACATAATATTGATTGCACTTCTCAGTAGTGAATCAATCACTGCTGATGTGATTTCTAGTAAGGTTTCCCTTCTTTTGGGAGATTTTTTCCCTTCTTCAAGTTGATGTGACTGTGGAGTTGGTATATATATATATATATATATATATGTATATATATATGATATTCTCCATGTTTCACTGTTGCAGTCATCACATTTGGGTTATCTGTCTGCCTGCAGGTAGCCCTCAGTCAGCCTAAATACCAGAGTCTTGGGATTTCTACGTTGGATTCTGTCACTTCTTCCATGACATCAGGACGTCATGGGTACAGAACATGCAGCCAATGCCATTACATGAGTCTTTCTTGCTGTGCAGTGTCCGAAGCAGAAGCAGTTTGCAAGTGCCGGTCGGCCGCCTTCTGAAATTTTAGTTTTTTGAGTTTCAGACCTGAAGTCTTCTAAAAGATAAGTACCCCGTTGGGGATCCTTTATTCTTGCTCTAACTGATTCAGAAAAAGTTAATAATTGTCTTGCCTGTGGAAAGCAAATACCTCACAGAGATTTTCATTCTTACTGCATCATCTGTTTAGGCCCAGACCACAATGTTCCTCGCTGTCAGTTTTGTGCCTTGTTCAACACCCAAATTATTCATCATCAGGATATTTTTGTCACTAAATTCTTTTGGTCTCATTCTCCGTATTCCATAATGGGTTTGATAAACCATCCGACTACCGATCTTCCAAAAAAAGTAAGGATAAAGACAGAGACAGACCGCATAGGCCGGTACTCAGTGAGGCACCTTTGCAGCCCCTGATGCCCACTTCTACAGATTCGCCGGCCTCTGCTGAGACCCTTTCGGAGTCTGGTATGCCACGAGTTGTTTCTTCGACTATGGAACCTGCAGATGTCTCTACCTTGGATGGGTCCAGAGCTGCTGTGCAGGCACCGCCTTCTGAGGGTGTATTCCAACCTTCTGATGTTCGTATTAAACTGACATCTTCATTTTTGACTAAAACTACCAAATTTCTTAGGCCCAGAGATCGCACTTTGCCTAGAAAACCGACAACGAAAGCACATGCTCAAGCACCCATGCCATGGAAACAAATGCATAGAATGGCTGAAGACCTTTATAACTTTAATTAGGGGAAGCCAGTCTTCCCCCTTTATATGACAAAGGATTGATTTTCCTTCCGATTCTACAGACAGTGAGCCTGATGACTCTAATCCCTCTGATTACCAGGACATTCCCTTATCTACCTATGAGAATTCAGATGCAGAGGATTCCATCCCCTCTGCCTCCCCTCCAGAGGACTTTTCTTTTGGTGAAACCTTGCATACCTTAAGAGAGCATTTCCGCTGGGAATGCCAGGACTACCCACAGTCCAAAAAGAGACTCAGAGAATTTTTAGACTTGCCTCAGCACAGGCCTCTAGCTATACCCCCTGTGCTGGAGATTGTAGATGATGTCTTCTTGGAATCCAACCTTACCCCTGATACCTTGCCTCCAGCAGCCAAGAAACCTGACAAGTACTACAGAGTACCTGACTCTCACAAGTTTCTCTTTAAGAATCCTACTGCAGATCCAGAGACCATTTCCCAGAGACCTAAAGGCATTAAGACTACAATAGCCAAAAGCCCTACCCCTTCAGACAGGGACTCGAGGGTTTTAGACACATGGGGTAAGAAGATATACACCTCTGCTACTCTTGTCATCAGGGCTTTAAATTGCCAGTTTCTTATATTAAAGTATCAGTAACATATTATGGAGCTAATTAAACAGAAAATTATGTTGATTCCTGATTGTGCAGAACATAAAGATTTACACATGTTAATGCATTCTGCTAACCAAGTTGGAAAACATACTTTGCAATGTGTTTTTGATGCCTTAGAAGCATCTTGCAGGGCTGCTGTCACTGGGTCTGTTCTTAGAAGGCATGCTTGGCTTAGGGAACATATCTTGCCAGACTATGTCAAAGCAAAATTACTAGCTCCACCACTAAATCAAGAATGCCTGTTTGGCAATAAAGCAGAAGAAATTCTCAAAAAGATGGAGGAAAAAGCTAAAACTATGCAAACTGTTAAGTATTTCCTACAGGTATAGCCACCTAGATTCAGTAGGCATTGGCCTTCTAAAAACTGGCCCTTTCCAGTCTCTCCCAAATCTTCTCAGTCCTAACCCATGGGCAGCATACCACCACGATTACAGTCTCAGGGTATGCACAAATTTAAGCAATGGAGTGCTCCCACCTCTAAAACAGGGAGTAGTAAGCCAACATCCTATGGCAAAATCTCACAATGACTTATCCTTAATCCTTCCAAGCCTTGCCCAAGTACTTGCACCCTTAGGAGGAAAACTTGCCCTACATGCAAAAAACTGAGAGTACATCACCCAGGACAGATGGGTCTTGACCATGGTATCCTAGGGATACAGATTCTACTTCTACTCACTGCCAACCCCAAGCGGATGGCCAAACCTCCCCCTAAACTAGTGGGCAGAGGCCCAAAAGCAAGTACATTCTCTTTTCAGTATCAAAGCTATTCGACCTGTCCCAGGAGAGCATAGGGTACAAGGTTTTTACTCCAGACTGTTTCTGATACCCAGGAAAAAAAAACTCTTGGCGCCTTATCCTGGATCTGTCTATTCTCAACACCTTCCTGGTGGTTCCAAGGTTCAAGATGCTTACTCTCCAACCACTGCTTCCTATGCTAGCCAAGGACTCCTGGCTAGCCACCCTAGACTTAAAAGAAGCTTATCTGCACATCCCCATAAGGGAAGCTTGCAGGAAATACCTACATTTCAGAGCAGGCTGTATGCATTATCAGTTCTCTGCACTTCCCTTTGGCTTATCTACTGCGCCCAGGGTATTCACAAAAGGCCTAGCTCCAGCCATTGCATATTGCAGGCAGAGAAAAATTCAAATTTCCACATACTTGCACGAGTGCCTGATTCAGGCAGACAGTCAGGAATTGCTACTCCAGCACCTGATGTTTGTAAGGAGACTTCTAACTTCACTGGGGTATACCATCAATGAAAAGAAATCACATTGGGTACCCAGCCAACAGTTTGTATTCCTGGGAGCAAGCTTGAACACAACTTCCCAGATGGCATTCCTTACTTCAGAAAAACAAATGTATTTGACAAACTACTTCAATCTACTGGCCACAAAAACCCAGCTATCTGCAAGAAAAATACTGCAAGCCCAAGGGTTTATGGCCTCTTGCATTCTACTAATTCCATGTGCAAGACTGCATATGAGGAAACTTCAGTGGTACTTAAAAGGTCTCTGGTGTCAACTTTCTCAGGAGCTGAAAACAATGATTCCTTTCATTCCTTCCCTAAGGACAGAGTTTCATTAGTGAGCAGAGGCCTGCTACCACAACAAAGGACTCCCTTTCACTTTACCCTCTGTTGCCCAAACCCTAACAACAGATGCATCATACTATGCATGGGGGCATCACATGGCAGGACAAGGTATTCTAGACAAATGGAGCCCAAAGCAAATGCACCTGCATATCAATCAAAAAGAAATGTTAGCTGTACAGAATGCTCTGACAGCCTTCAAACACCTTATTCTTTCAGGGAAATTATTGATAAAGACAGACAACACCACAGTTATGTGGTACATAAACAAGCAAGGGGGAACCCATTCCTACCCACTCTGCAGGTTAGCCATGGCTCAGTGGGACACAGCCTTGAGCAAACAAGTGCACCTGCAAGCTCAATTCCTGCCAGGCAAACTAAATTCACTGGTAAACGACTTAAGCAGAAATTGAATCGACCCGCATGAGTGGAAAATTAAACCCAAGTCATTCAAGCTGCTGATCCACAGGTGGGGGGGGGGGGCACTAGAGGTGGACCTCTTCGCTTCCCCTCAGAACTTTCAGTTTAGCAAATATTGCACCAGAACTCCCCACAGCCAAACATGCTCTGTTCTTTACATGGGGAAACCTCTCAATCTATGCCTTTCCCCCTCTGACCATCCTCTCGAAGGTTCTACTAAAGATCAAACAGAACAAGCCAGGGACAATCCTGATTGCACCAGATTGGCCACGCCAGCACTGGTACCCACCTTTGTGCAGTCTGACAGTACTGCCACCTTGCCACCTGCCTCAGACCCCCTCGCTGCTGTCCCAGCAGGAGGGCCAGATTTTGTATCCTCAGTTACAAACCCTGAACCAAGCAGCCTGGTTCTTCCCCTGAGCCCTCAGTAAACAGGTGCTGGATGTCATCCTGGAGTCAAAAAAATGTTTACTACTAGAAAATCCTAGTCAGAAAAGTGGAAAAGATACTATTCTTGGAACCAGTCTCAAGTAATGGATGCAAATGTGCCCATCTCACCTCATATACTAGATTACTTAACAGAAATGTTCCACAAAGGCCTATCCTTCTCTTCAGTTAAGATTCATGCATCTGCCATCTCAGCTCATTATAATATTGAGTCACTCCTCTTCTCTCATCCTCTGGTCAAACAGTATTTGAGAGGAGTCAAAAATTTTAAACCCCCCCAGGAGAGCTCCCACTCCAGCTAGGGACCTTAACTTTGTATTGGAAAAACTCACGCTTCCACCCTTGGAACCTGCTGCTTCAGCAGAGTTAAAATTCCTCTCCTAGAAAACAGCTTTACTTCTAGCCATCACTTCAGCAAGAAGAGCATCTGAATTGCAGGCCCTTATGGCCGTGGAACCCTTCATTATCTTCCATGCGGACAGCGTTTCCTCAGGACTAACCCACCATTTATGCCAAAGGTGGTATCTAGTGTGGCTTTAAACCAATCCATTCATTTGCCAACCTTTTTCCCTAATCCTCAGAATACAAGGTAAAGGATCCTGCACTCCCTGGATGTGCACAGACAGCTTAGGTTCTATCTGGACAGGACTAAACCCTTCTGAAAATCTGGATTAAAGACTACAGAACAGATGTATGACAAAGCCAGGTGTTGAAACGACACTAGTAACCCATAAACAGCACCAAGATGATGGCATTGGTTCCTTCAGCATAGATTCCTATACTTTATTTCAACAAAAAAAATATAAGAAACAAATCCATATATCACAAACATTTAGCGCTTTCATCAAATAAACATTGACTTCATCATAACAATTAACAAGGTTCTAACTCAGTTTAAATACCAACAGATCACATCTGATAGGACAGGGGGTGTGTCAATCAATTCAAAACAAAATTTAAAAGTGTATTCCAACAATGATTTCACCATATTATATTACGTAAATATTCTAACACTAGTAAATAAACTTATAAACCTTTTAAAAACAAATATTTACATGAATAAATATATTTAAAACATGTACCTAAAAAGTATACATTTAAAAGGCAATTAAAATGTTGAATGTATGAATTAAATATATCAAATCTTGGCTGCCCTTTCTATTAAAACTGATGTAATGGAAACAAAATCATTAAGACCAGGGTGTATGTTAGCTGCCAACTGCAACTGCCACATCATTCTTTCTTACATAAAATATTTTTCCACTCAAATCCTCTTTGGTTATTTGTACCTCATCGACTATAGCAAATCTAAAACCACTAAAATTGGCACATAACTTGCTGTGTCTATATAGGGCATTTGTTTCTTTTTTAGTTTTTATATCATATAGATGTTTGTAAATACTTGATTTCAAACCCCTCTCAGTTTTACCAGTATAAAAACCACTGCAGACATTGCACATGGCAAGGTAAACAATTCTTTTAGTGCCACAATTAATGATGCGGCAGTTGTGGTTGTTCTGATGAAGTCAGTCTATTTGATGAAAGCACTAAACGTTTGTGATATATGGGTTTGTTTCTTATATTATTTTTGTTGAAATAAAGTATATGAATCGATGCTTAAGGGACCAATGCCATCATCTTGGTGCTGTTTTATAGGTTACTAGTGTTGTTTTGCAGCACCTACTTCTATTACTTTGCATTAGGTATTGAAACAAGGTATGTAAGGAAAGCTGGTAGTGGAATGCAGAAGTCCAGGAAGTCATCAAAAAAAGGAGTGCAGGCACAGGCATAGCTGGCACAACCAAGTACTATGTGCCAGTCCCTGAACTAGTGTCCCACACCCTTACTCATACTAAAGATAAAATAAAAGCACACCCCCTCCCAGGCATGCCCTCTCTCGAGCAGCTTTTCATTGGAAGAGAAAAAAAAAATGCTCCAATAGACTGCGCATGGTAGTCTGAAGCACATGTACCCTCCCAGGCACGTCCCCCTCCCTATCAACAACAGTACAAAAAAGTTGCTCTCTGTACCAGCATTTCTGAATTACTGGTACAGAAAGAATTCAGGAACAGCACTCAGATTGCATCCTTTAACAAGTTGTGCCTGGGGTACATGGCCCCTTCACCCTACCCTTGCTATGCTACTGTGCAGGAAAAAGTGGTAGATAGAAAGGACGGACTAAGCTAGAAAGAAATACTGGTTGGGTAATAAAGTGGTTAATACAAGAGTTGCAAAAGACAGGTCAAGACATCAGAGGCACTCTACTAGCTTCTAGAAAACAACTCAGTAGATGGAACAAACAAACTTTACAAGGCAGCAAGGCAAAGACAGAAGGATAAAGAAGATAGTCAGAACTTCTGGCAGCTTCTGAATGAAGAAAACCCCCACAGAAGGCGTAATGCCCCAGATGCAGCCTACAATGAAAGAAAAATAGGAGCCCACCATAGAGGAAATAAGGGCAGCACTAAGGAAAATGAAGTCAGGGATAGAAGCAGGCTAAGATGAGGTCACACCAGAGTTGATCAAGATGTTGAGTGTTATAAAGGAGAGATGGCTCCTGATGACACTCATAGCAATATGGAGAGAAAGACATATCCCAGATGACTGGAGAATAAGCATACTAGATGGATAAGAACAAAGGGAACATCCACAGCTGTGGGCAGTACATTGGTATCAAACTCCTGTCACACTGCATGAAAGTTCTAGATAAGGGGGACTGAAAAATATGCAGAGTCGTAGAAAATAGTACGGGAGGCAAGCAGTTCAAATTCCAGTCAGGATGCAGCACAATCAACTCAATGCTTTTAGTGAGACATGTAGTTGAAAAGAAGATGGTAATAAGGAAAGAGTCCAATTGGGCATTCCTGGACTTGGAAAAAACATATGACAAGTTCACAAGTAAGTTCATTTAGGCAGCCCTTTGGTGGTTTGAAGTCTCAGAAGCATTGTTAGAATTAGTGCAGGCTATGTACGAAGACTCAGTGATGCAAGTATGTACAGTATTCTGACTCACAGAGGGGTTCACAGCGGGAGTGTGTGTGCATCAGGGTTCAGCTCTAAGCCCACTGCTTATCATACTGGTGATGGACTATTAGCAAAGATGTCAGGGGGGACAGATCAACAAGGTTACTGTACGCACATTATGTTACATTACAGGCAGATTCTGAGAAAGAACCTCAGCAAAGGGGGTATGGAATTCAAAAGTAAAGGCACATGGGATGATACTAGGTACAGGTGAGACAATTGTACTTGTAGCAAATTGGGGAAATCAGAAGAAGCTGACAACTGTGATAGAAGTGAAAATAGTGGAACGGGTTAACAGCTTCAAGTATCTGGGTGGGGTGTTTGTGCTGAAGGAAAGTCTGAATGAGGAGGTCACAGGTAGAAGCAGAGGGTTTACAGCCTACTGGCACAGAGTATCAGCTGTGGTATATGACAGAATAATGCCAAAAAATCTGAAAAGTAAGGGGTACAAAACAGTGGTGCAACCAGGACTACAATATGGTACAGGAACCTGGGTAGTAAAGGCAGAACAGTAGAGGAAGCTAGTGGTCATGGAGATGAAGTGCCTGAAATGGGTAATATGACGCACACTGTGGGACAGATGAAGAAATGAGAACATTATAGCAGAAGCCAAATTAGCTCCAGTTGCACAGAAAGTTAAATTCAGCAGATTACAGTGGTTCAGGCACATGTGTAGGAAAGTAGAAGACAATTTAGTGCTGAAGATTAGGGACAAAAAGAAGGCAAAAGGAAATGCAGGCATCCAGCAGGGATGGAGGGATTTTGTGAGACAAGACCTGCTACCAGTCAGACATGACTGTCAAGAAGGTAAGAGAATGTAATTCAATCAAGAGAGGTGGTGACAGCTGACACAACACCTCGACCCCATGTAGAAAATGGGAAAAAGGGGGGTTGACGATGATGATGATGATGATGATGACACTACAGACTCAAGAAGCAAATTACTGGTGTGTTAGTCCCATCCTGAATGCTTAACTTACTAGGTTTCACTGAGGTGGCTGCTATTACAAAAGAAAATAATTTACAGATTTGATTTTTTTTATATATTATTTGTAAAATATTTACTTCAAAAGGATTACAAAATGATTAATTTGAGGAGAAAAAAGTGCTGCTTGACAAATCTATGTGGTATAAGTTCCTGTGTTGCCCATATTCTTACTTGGATAGGAGGAAGTTTCTCTGTTCACCAGTGAGAGTAGGGAGCTTTGAGCAGCCTATCTGTCCCTGGAGGAGTGGTCACAGCCCAGCAACGTGTTGTTTATTGGCTGTTTTGGGCTAATTCCTATCTCTTCCATCTCCCTGCCTTAAAACCCGCATTTGCACGTTTTTTTTTTGCCTGTATACTACTCAGCCAAGCTCCTTGTGGTGTCCTGCAGAGTACTACAAGCAGCAGAGCGGATAAAGAGTGACTTTCAACAGATTTAAGTATATTTTTCTCTGCATTTTCTCCTGCGACTGCTAGGCTCGCCGAAAAGTGATTTCTAGCAACTCTGAGCTTTAAAAAACTCCTTGCTGCATACTAAAAACTGTTTTTTTGCTGTTAGCAGTTTATAAGTCATTTAAAGTTGTTTTTTTTTGTACTGTTTAACTGTTGTAGGCTACACACTAAAGTGTGCTAGCCTGATAAAAGCATTTAAAGTGTTTTTGTTTATTTTCATTGTATCTCTGCCAAAAAAAAAAAAAAAAAAAAAAAAAAAAGTATTCTTGCTTCCTGCCTTTTCTAAGCTAGTCTAGTCCAGTTTTCAGGTTTTGCTGAATTCAGGACTGTGGTACAAGTTCCTGTGTTGCCCATATCCTTACTTGGATAGGAGGAAGTTTCTCTGTTCACCAGTGAGAGTAGGGAGCTTTGAGCAGCCTATCTGTCCCTGGAGGAGTGGTCACAGCCCAGCAACGTGTTGTTTATTGGCCGTTTTGGGCTAATTCCTATCTCTTTCATCTGCCTGCCTTAAAACCTGCATTTTAGCGGTTTTGAGCGGTTGTGTGCACCGCACAGTGCCGGTTAGCTTGGGTTAAACTATTCCAGGCTCCACGAAGTCTGCTCTTCAATTTTTCCCTTAGAACTAGTCAGACTCTCAAACTAAGCACTCTAACTTCCCTTTTACAGCCCAGCACTTGCTCCAAGCTCTCAGAAAGCACTAATAAACACTAACACAACACCTCCCCCTTTACTATACAATAGTTCAAGGCTCCCTATTTCGTCCCTACCGGGAAATCAGTAAACAGTTCAGTTTTCCATAACAGGCATGTCCAAAAGGGCAGTTTCAGGTATATTCTCCAGTCCAGCTGGTGAATCTGGGAATCTTGAGGCAATGTTACCATTGCCTCATGTACAAGGACAACCCTTCTTCCTTCCAACAAACACAAATGTATGTGAGAGATGCAACTATACAGCCAAACTGGAGGCCGAGCTTTCTCAACCCAAGGCTGGAACAGCCAGTCAAGATGAGAAGGGAAACACTTGCACCACATCTCCAGTCTCACATAAAACAGTCATACATGCACCAGCAAACAACACATATAAATACTCAAAAACATACTCGGAGGCTCTAAATAAAAATCTGCCTAAGCAGCAGAGACCTCCAAAGCAGACATCCAAGCAATCTTCACCCTCAAACAAAAACCTCGTATCACATACTTCACAAAGCCAGTGTGCCAAGCAACCACAGCCCATAAGGCATAGCAACCCACCCAATAAACTAGTAATAGGTGACTCCATAGTCAGGCACACTGGCGTCCCACTCACTAGACTGTACAAGGAGAAGGTTACTGTGAGCTGCCTGTCGGGTGCCAGGATCCGCCACATAACACAAGCACTCAGGTCACTCCAAAACAAGTACAAATATGACTCTGTAATTGTACATGCTGGTGTGAACGACCTGAGATGTACCTCCCTGGACAACATGAAAAGAGACATAGAGGAGTTCTCTGATCATGTAGCCCAGGCCAGTATGACCCTGACCCTGAGTAGCATCTTGCCCTCATCAAGAATGATGCCACAGTACAAGGAAAAAATTATCAGTTTTAACAATTGGCTAAGCTATTGGTGTCATTCAAAGGGGATCCAATGTCTGTCAGCCTGGGACGACATGCTCGACAAGCCACGCTGCTTCGCCAGAGATGGCTTGCAACTGTTGCCCTTAGGCTTTCGAATACTGGCCAAGGCTCTTGTCACCCCCATAGTGCCTTTTTTTAGGCAAGGCTCAAAAGACAAACCCACCTCCATAAACAACACAAGAAACCAAAAAGTGAGGGTAGTGCTACTCAATGCCAGAAGTCTAAACCTCAAAATGCATGCACTCGAGGCACTCCTTAGCATTGAGCAAATCAATATCTGTGCAGTAACAGAAACCTGGTTCAAAGCTCCAGAGAGCAGCCCAGCACTACCAGGCTACAACTCATGTCATAACTTTCGGCCCCAGAACCCGGACCGAAATTCAAAAGGAGGGGTGTATCTACTTTCATAAAGGATACCCACACCTCCAGGTTAGTAGCACAGCACGAGGCCTCGGAGACCATCCATATGCAACTAACAGTGGGCAAAGCTGCTTTTCATATCATAGCCTGCTACAGATCACCTACCTTGTCTCAGGACCCCCACTCAGCATTCCTGAGAACACTAGAAAATATAAAGGTCCTACCAAACACCATGATATTGGGAGATTTCAACTACCGAAACATTGCCTGGGAGAATTACTCTAGTACAATCTCCTTTGCCCAACGCTTCCTAGAGTTTACAAACTCTTAACACCCTGGAACAGCTGGTCACCACACCCACTAGTGGTGACAACATACTGGACCTGATCATCAACAACATGGGGGATCAGTGTTCCACACCAGAGGTAAACCCCTCGCTGGTGAGATCAGATCATAAACTAATCACACTAGACATCCACATCCCAACCCCACCCCCAGTCAAGGAAACCACTGTGAAAAACTTTTCAAAAACAAACAGACCGAGGCGGAAAGTTTCAAAGTCCCCTTGCCCCTGGGATTCAGGTTACTGGCTAAGGCTCTTGCCACCCCTATAGTTCATTTTTTAGGCAAAGTTCAAAGGAGAAAACCACCACCGTAACAGGTACAAGCATGCAAAATCTGAAGGTAATGCTATTCAATGCTAGAAGTCTAAACCTCAAAATGCACTCTCTCGAGGCACTCCTAAAAATGGAGAACATCGATATCTGTGCAGGAACTGAGACCTGGTTCAAGGCTCCAGAGAGCACCCCTGCAATACCAGGCTATAACTCTTACCACACTTTTCAGCCACCAAAGCAGGACCGAAACACTAAAGGTGGAGGAGTGTCAATATTCACCAAGGATATTCACACCACCAGGCTAGTTGCCCAACACAATGCGTCTGAAATTCTCCAGGTGCAACTAACACTAGGTAAGACTGCAATCCAAATTGTAGCTTGCTACAGATTCCCCACCATACCCCAAGATTCTCACTACACCTTTCTAAACATACTGGAAAATATTAAGATAGAACCAAACACCCTAATACTGGGTGATTTTAACTACCCTGCCATTAACTGGGAAAACTACTCATGTACCAACACCTTTGCCCAACGGTTCTTGGAATTAATAAATTCCAATGCCCTGGATCAACTAATCCATAGTCCCACCAGGGGCTCCAATATCCTAGACCTGGTCATTACCAACATGGGAAATCAATGCTCCACACCTATGGTCACCCCTTCGTTAGTCAGGTCTGACCATAAGCTTATCACCTTTAACATCCACATTCCACCCCCACCCCCAAGTAAGGAAACCTCCATAAAAAAACTTCTCCAAAGCCAACTTCATGCTACTCAAGTCAGAAGTGACAAACTTCATGACACCCATGCAGACGGGAACTGAAAGTTCAACTGCTGAATCCTACACTAAGGCACTGTATGAGCACATCCGCTCATGCATGAATCGTGCCATCCCAAATAGAACCTAGATGCTGTCATCCAAGAAAAGGAAGCCAATGTGGTGGTCCCCTGTCATAAACAAACTTTACAATGAAAGGAAGAAACTGTTGCAGAAAAGAGGAAAATCCCAGGATGCAAAAAACTTCCTTACCAGCCTCAGTAAGAAACTGAGACTCCTCATAAAATCATCCAAAGCTAGTTATGAAAATAACGTTGCCAAAGATTCCAAAGACAACCACAAGGCATTCTATAACTCTGTCAAGAATCTAAATGGCAATGCTCAGATCTGCTCTGAGCTAAAACAGAATGGCATTAAATATACTGATCCCAAGGATATTGCCAATATCCTGGCAGATGGATTCAGTGCCAACTTCACCCCCCTCTCACCACCTAAATGGCCCATCTCAATACCGGAGGATTGCCAAATTCTGGTAATAATGGCCACACAGGTAAAAACACACTCTCCAAAGCTAAGAATACAGCATCCATGGGACCAGATGACATCCCAGGCTGTGTACTACATGAACTACAAAATGAACTGGCACCTCACCTAAGTGTCATGTTTAATCATACCCTCACCTCAGGTTTAGTGCCCACTGAGTGGCACAAAGCTACAGTTATCCCACTCCACAAGGGGGGATCCACCTTGGATCCCGGAAACTACCGTCCCATCAGTCTGACAAGCCTTATCTGCAAGGCCATGGAGCGTATTATCATGGAACTTATAAACAAAGACATTGGCAACCTTCAAACACTGGACCCCACCCAGTTCGGGTTTGTGACGGGCCGATCTTGTCTCCTAAACCTGATTGACTTCTTCGAATCAGTCTCCAGAGCCATGGACAAGGGTAAGGTGGTCCACACAGCCTATCTAGACCTTGCCAAGGCCTTTGACACCATCCCCCACTCTGGAATCATAGATAAACTTAGTAAGCTGGGCATTAATCCCTACATCACCCAATGGGTTGCTAACTGTCTTACTGATAGAACCCACACTGTAAAAGTAGCCAACTCCAAATCCAGCTCCAGACAAGTGACAAGTGGAGTACCTCAGGGTTCAGTCCTGGGACTGCCCTTGTTTGGCATCTACTTCTCTGAAGTACAGGCCAACACTAAGGGACTCTGGATAACAAAGTTCACAGATGACTGCAAACTGAGAGCCATTATTGAATCCCCAAATGATGTGGATACTTTACAAAAGGGCCTTACAGAAACAGATGCTTGGTGCCAGAGCCATGGTCTCAAGCTCAATGCCAACCAAGTGTAGTTATCCCCTTTGGGAAAAAACATGTACCCATGAATTACCATATAGGTGGCAGTACACTAAACACCGAAAGTGTGATAAGAGACTTAGGGACACAGGTGGACAGTGGTCTCACCTTTGATAACCACATCGCCACAACAGTCAGGAAATCCTTCATGTGGCACACCTCATCACTAAGGGCTTTTCATCCAGAAAAAAGGAGGTCATTGTCCCACTGTACTCATCCCTCATTAGATCCATTATAGAATACAACGCCCCATTTGGTATGTACCTCTCAAGACATCTGCAACAACTGGAAAGGCCGCAGAAATACCTCACTAAAAGAATCACAGGCCTAAAGCAGATGCCCTACGCTGACCGCCTTAAAAAAACTCCAGCTATACTCTGTCACATATTGTCTACTCAGAGGCGATCTCTGCTTAACATACAAGGCCATGTCAAACCCAGAGCTGTTGGACATGGTACACTTAAAGAAATCCCAATCCCTCAGAGCCACACGTACTAGGGATCTAAACCTTGTCATCACAATAAACAAAACATGCTGGAGGGATAGGTTCCTGACCCAGAGACTCCCCAGACTCTGGAATAGATTGCCCATACATGTCAAGCAGAGTGCCTCTTTGGCCCTCTTCAAAAGGAACCTTGACGATTGGATGAGAGAAAGGAAATTCACCCCGGGGATCATGTCAGTCGCCCTGCTAGACAGGGGTCCAGGGACGTAAATAGTGTGGGAAGAAATAGCCAGGGAATTGTTATGGCTAGGCTTGTATAGGCCCTAGGGCTGATAGCCTAATGCCAACCTATGAACCTATAATGCTACCCAAACTGCAGAATCCTTTACAAGTGCATTCTATGAGCATCTACAGGGATGCATGGATCGAGCCATCCCAAGTAAAACCAAGACTCACTCCTCCAAAAAGAGGAAACCAGTCTGGTGGTCCCCAGCCATAAATAACCTATACAACAGAAGGAGGAAACTACTACATGATAGAGCAAAATCCCAAAAAGGAAAGGCATCATTGGTCAATATTAGCAAGAAACTACAATCCCTCATAAAATCATCCAAGGCAAGTTTTGAAAGAAAAATTGCCAAAGACTCTAAAGATAACCACAAAGCCTTCTTTAGCTATGTCAAAAATTTAGGTGGCAACTCTCAGATATGCTCTGAGCTAGTGCAAAATGGCAATAAAAACACTGAACCAACTGACATTGCCAACATCCTGGCTGACAAGTTCAGTGCAAACTTCACTCCCCCCTCACCCCCTAAAGGGCCCATGTCCATCCCAGAAGAATGCAGAACCCCAGACATCATGGACATGCAGGTAAAAACAGCCCTCTCCAAAGCTAAGAACACAGCATCATTGGGACGGGATGGTGTCCCAGGCTGCATCTTACACGAGCTCCAAAAGGAACTAAACCCTCACCTAAATTCACTGTTCAGTCTCAGCCTTACCACAGGCTATGTACCTAAAGAATGGCGTACAACAACAGTCATCCTGCTCCACAAAGTTGGTGCCACAACAGAACCTGGGAACTATCGCCCTATAAGTCTGACTAGCCTGGTCTGCAAAGCTATGGAGTGAATCATCATGGAACTCATAAACAGAGACATTGGGAACCTCCAGACACTGGACCCTACCCAATTTGGGTTTGTTAAAGGCAGATCCTGCCTCCTAAACCTGGTTGACTTCTTTGAAACAGTTACCAAGAACATAGATGAAGGGAAGGTAGTCCACACAGCCTACCTGGACCTCGCTAAGGCATTCAACACCATTCCTCTCTTTGGCATCATAGACAAGCTCACCAGATTGAACATTCACCTCTATGTCATGAGATGGGTCGCCAACTGACTCACGAATAGAACACACATGGTCAGAGTTGCGGGTGCCATGTCCGACTCTAAATCAGTTACATGTGGCATCCCACAGGGCTTGGTCCTGGGACCCCTCCTGTTCGGTATATACTTCTCTGAGGTACAGACAAGCACAGGAGGACTATGGCTGACCAAGTTTGCGGATGACTGCAAACTGGGGGCCATAATCAACTCTCCGGCTGACACAAAAATCCTCCAGAAGGGTCTTACAGAGACAGATACCTGGTGTCAAAACCATGGCCTCAAGCTGAATGCCAAAAAATGCATAGTCATCCCCTTTGGAAAAAAACAAAGTGCCCATGAATTACCACACAGGTGATAATCCACTAGGTACGGAAAATGTAATTAGGGACCTGGGGACCCAGGTAGATGGCAACCTCTCCTTTGATAATCACTTTGCCAAAGTGGTTAGAAATTCCTTCTATGTAGCCCACCTAATCACGAAGGGGTTCACCTCTAGATCAAGAGAGGTCATTGTGCCCCTCTACTCATCACTCATTAGGCCCATAATAGAGTACAATGCCCCATTTGCTATGTACCTTACTTGACACCTACAACATCTGGAAAGACCACAGAAGTACCTCACCAAGAGGATCATGGGCCTCAAAGAAATGCCCTATGCAGCTCGACAAAAGAAACTCCAGCTATACTCGGTTGCTTACTGCCTGCTCAGGGGTGATCTCTGCCTGACGTATAAGGCCATGTCCAACCCTGAATTAATGGACATGCTCCACCTCAAGACAACCAAATCTCTTAGAGCCACACACTCCAGTGAACTAAACTTCAACACAACAATAAACAAGACATGCTGGAGGGATAGATTCCTGTCCCAGAAACTTCCCTCGCTCTGGAATAAAATCCCAGTGTATATTAGGCAGAGCCCCTTGCTGACTCTCTTCAAGAGGAATCTTGACGAGTTGATGGGAAATCGTAAATTTACCCCTGGGATCACTTCAGTGGCCCTGCTAGACAGAATCCCAGTAAACTAATTTAAAAGGGAGGCAAAAGCCAACACATTCTGGCTAGGCTTATAAATGCCCTTGGGCAGATAGCCTAGTACCTGCCTATGAACCTATAATAAAAAAGAGCATATTAGAAAAAGAGCTTATGCACTACTGCAGCAAAACATTAGAGCATCAGATTTCAGCCCCTATTGAGGGGTCTTCAGTATTACTGCTCTGATCTCTTTTATAAATCAGCTAGAACTTTCTTGATACAAAGATCTGGGTATGTGAAGCAATGCTAGGACCCTGCACATGCTTATATGCATACTTGTGGTACCTCCAGATAGTCTTACATAGAACTGGAACTACCACACAACTACTGGATGGAATGTTATGATGTGGATTAGTACAGAAATATTTGTCTTGATGGTGAGATGAAAAGTATTACATGAATTACAAAAATATGTTTTTAGTACAATATTCATATCAAAATGATCATTCAACATGCATTATAAGACAGGAATAATTTTGTTTCAAAGAGGTTCACTTTGTTAATTAATAAACTGCATTATTTTTGCAGTGGTGCATGCCTTGGTTCTAATGGCACCATTTTTATTTAACTTACAGAATGTACTTATTAATAGTTTAATAGGCTTCAGAAGATGACATTACTTTGAACATCTAATAATGCTGTGGTTGTTACTCACTTTGTGAATTAGTTGTAGCACATTACATAGTTTATTACTTGTTTACAGAAGTTAAGATTTAACTGCAATGATAATGTCCTTTATGTTTTTTGTATTAACTTTTCATGTTGTAGTACAGTTTTAATATCTATATTCCAATTTCTTCATACCATCCTTTAGCCTGGTTATTGAAAGTCTACAATCTATACTTAGGTAATATCAGGTCTCCGTTTCATAGTATGTTAATTTATTTCTGATGAGGCACTATGCTACCACAAACACAAATTGAAGCAAGAGAATTGCAGTAAGTTGAGAGGGTTAATCTGTGTGTATAAATCATAAGATCAGTAATCAAGTCATATTTTATAAATCATAATCTGGGAACTCGCATAGCTTGATTCATCATTTTATTTCCTGGATGGAGTGTCCTTTTTGTGGAGTTTGCATGTCATCCCTCTGTCTACATGGATTTCCTTCAGTAGAACTAGTTTCCTCCCCACATTCATCTATTTCTCATCATACAAACAACTAAAACTACAAGATGTTGTCTGCAAATGAAACCTTATGTTATTTAGTGTAGGATTTTTCACCACACCACACAACAACTACATAATCCTTCCAATGTCCTAGCTCTAACCCTGAAATTCACACGCAGTTCTAAATCTGAGCGTGAATCCTCAGTCCCTAACTGTAACCTTAAAATTCCATTTTACCTCCATAAATCTAAAATTCCTTATGACTCCCTAAACCTAAAGTTCCCTTCTCCCCCATAATCTTTGTCTATGATTTCTCCTTAAACCTAAAACACCCATGCCACTTCCTGACTGTAAGCTTGTGTCCCACTTCTCTAACCAAAATACCCCCTTGCTGCTCCCTAAGCCTCAACTCCCCCTACTGCTCCCCAAACCAAATTCCCCTTCTGATTGCTACGTGAGACATTAAGCTTAACTCCCACCCCACAGCTGCTGCACTTACCCTGCATGAACTTGACTAATGTGCTTGGGCAAGGTGTAACAGTTGCACTCTATCCATGAGGCTGCTATACCTTGCCTGAATTCATATTCATGTTTGAGTCTGAATGACAGCCCGTGCAAACTAAAGGTTGAGTCCTTGACTTCGAGACAGTGTCCCGGAAGCTTCTAGCAGATCCCAAGATTTATGTACGGTATTATATTTAAATATACCATGAAACACATTTAGCAGATACATTTAACATACATCTGGGTTAGGCAGTAAAAAAGAAACACTGACACTCCCTATCCAAAAACATTGTAAGGAATCAGTCATTTTACAGCACTACCACTATAAGGAAATGAAGAGGCAAAACAGATGAAATGTTGTCATATTATGTGAATAGAAAATACATCATAGAAGAAAGGACAGACTGAAGAAATAAGTTGTGTCAGTATAGCAGCCCCATTAGCCTATTTTGTAATTATCAAATTGTAAAATAATAATAGTAACTGTCTAAGATGATGCAGAAGGTACAGTGTCGCATAGAATGCCAAGATATATAATGTAAAATGCATATTTTGCTTTTAGTTTCTTGGTAGAGTCATCCTTTAAATCCCAAGGCACTTGTCTGTTTCACGAATATGATTTTTGAGACATGTACAAAGCTGACTACACATAAAATCAGCCACTGCAATAAGTTAGTTTGTAAAGTAAGCATTAAGTACTGTTTATATATTTTCATGTTTCTTGTCTTTCATTTAGTTGAAAAAAAAAAGATGCACTTTTCTTCTGAAACAACATACAGTCATTCCAATGCTTGGCTGAGCAAACAGATACACAGCAATACAAACATTGTTAATGTATCAGCTACCAAATTTAAACATCATCTCCTTTCGGCTTATCCCAGTTATGGGTTACCACAGTGGAACAACGGTCCGCAGAACGATTGGCAGTGGAGTTTTACAGTGCCGAGTTGCCAGCCCAGCACCCAACCTTCCACAGAAGACACACACATGTACACACTCACACCTAGGGCCAATTGAGAGTGTCCAATCCACCTACAGCATGTCTTTGGGATATGGGAGGAAACCGGATCACCCGGAGGAAACCCACGTGACCATAGGGAGGACATGCAGACTCCGCACAGAAGGCACCTCAGCCAAGAATTGAAATAGAGAGCCTGTTGCTGTGAGGCAGCAATGCTAACTGCTGCACCACTGTGGCCGCCCCTGTCAGCTACCAAATTTACTAATCTGGAAAAAGCTAGATGATCTGGATTTAATGTTTGAAACACTGAGCAGAAGCAATCTGAAAATAAAACAAGAAGTTGGAGTCGACCATGGAATTTCCAGCCTAGAAAGCATTGTCTTTTGCACTGTATTTTATACCTTATTTACTTAAAGAGATGGAGGAATATTACAGACAGCAATCATGAGGAAACCACCCTTGGCTATTAGGGTGCCTGTACTCCACAGACATGAGGTATACTCCAAGAACTTGAAATGTGGTATCCCTTTCCCTTTCTGCTTTCTACAAAAATTCTAACATTTGCATTCGATCTTTCTTCTATGCTAAAATACTATATTTTGCATCTTCCACAGTTAACTTAAGAAAATGTAAAAAAGTGGGATTTATTGCTTGGTTATGAAAATGTCATCTGGTTGGAAATATAGTGTTAAATCCTTGCTCTGCATATTTTACCTAATCTCAGGATATGCACACAAACAGAATGATAGGCAAAATAAAAGAGTCAGTTAAATGTTGCTAATGTAAGCAGTATGAATTATAAAATAAACTCAAGCCAGACTTCATGTTCACAGGTAGGGAAATGTTTCTCTTGCCCTGTATAAGGGAATTAACCTACATTTAATTAACACAATCAACCTTGAGGGCATTATACCTTAGGGAAAAGGAAATTTGCCCTGAAACTTTCTCCCAGTTCTACAGTGACTCATCAAATTACATCTAGATGAAGTTATGCCTAGACAAAAACAATTGGCTGTAACGTAATCCAAACAAAAAGCAGAAGATAAAGCATGTTTGCATGGTCCCTTTGCACCCAAGTGAAAAATCTTCCAAAACATAGAAATTATTGCCAGCATTCACTTAGAAACCATACCAAAGGGGATTTTGTATGGAAAACAGTGGCTGGGAGTTCAGCCTGACCAGATAACATCTCATCCAGTTAAGCTTGAGTTGTAGGGAAATCCCTTCTCCCATCTGTTTGACAGATTACAACAGGAACTACATTTGTGAAATAATCACACTTGACAACATTCTTTCATCATCTTTTCAAGATTATTTGGAAAAAGACTCAGGCGGGAAATGTAAGGTACATTTATTTTAAGAGGAAAGATGAAGGACAAGGATAAAAGCTGTAACTAGATAGAAAAGGGGAACGAGACAATGGTTCCACAGTTACCAGGGATCAGCAGATTCATTACTCAAGAAACTCATAGGTAGTACTAGTCTAGCAGCCCTTGTCAGCCATTTTAAGCTTAGCCACTTTCCTTAAAGATGAAAGTCAAACTGTGTACCTTGTATCTGTGAGGTAAATACCTTTAACATTGTGTCAGCTCCCTATTCCCCCAATTAGGTAACCCTTTCCCTTTCTAAGTGCCATGGGATCTTTTACATCCATCTAAGTTGTCACCATCCCAGGCAGATGTGCCCTCTGTTTAACATCTCATCCAAAGGATAGTACATTCAGGAGTGTATCACCCCCCCCCCTCATGCTGCACAACAGTGTCAGTGTCAAGTAAATTTTGTGGGAATAGAACCCAGAATCTTCCAATCCTCCAGTACCAAAGACGGCATTAGTGATGTTAATATCCTGCACAAGGGTAGAAATCATTGGAACATACAGTTTGAACTGTGGGATACACCCAAGAAATATTTCTTTCCAGCTTTCTTAATGGCAGTGAGTGTGTTTAGTCATTGTACTGAAGATGTATCATCAGTTTTTGAATGAGACTTGGGTACTTTTAATAACCACTAAGAGGAGGATCTGAAGTACATAGATGGTAAGAGTCACTGAAGCTATAAGTAGCTAAGGTCAGCAGAATGATTGTTGTACTGGAGGTTATAACAGAAAAGCAGCAACTGATTTTCCGTACTGTTATCTAACTCCATCCGATGTAGGACAGTGATGGGAGTAGGCAGGAATGATGACAGTAAATGTAACTGCTCTGTTATAGTCCAATATCCACTTGATGTTCATAAGATGTCCAAAACTACTGAACCATATAATAAATTAGTTGACTGGACTACTCTAAATAATGTACTGTGAATTTCACAGGCATGTTGCCTCTCTATTGTGCTCTTAGCAATTGATTCAGAAATCTGACTGTGGTACCTACATGTCCTTTGAAGATTGTCCTGGAACTGATTATCATAGTTAGTTCTTTCCCAGGCATGCACTTCCTGTGTGCTTCCTGCACAAATCCTGGCTCCGGATGTTGGCATGTGTTGGGAAATTACTGCTGTCTCAGCAGTGCCTCGCAAAGTACTTGACTTTTGTCTTTTTCATTTAGCATTTATCTTCTACTCATTCTTCATTCTGTGAGTTTGTCAAAACCCAGTATGACTGTACTTTTTAAAGTCTGAAATTCATTAGAAGCCTACACAAACATAGAATCATTAATACACTCTAGGAATGTGAAACAAACAGCAGGGAACTCGTATTAATTGTGTATACAGGAAAGTGTAATGGCTTCATAGGTTCATAGGTTGGTACTAGGCTATCAGCCCTAGGGCCTATACAAGCCTAGTCATAACAATTCCCTGGCTATTTCTTCCCACGCTATTTATAGGTTCATAGGTTGTTACTAGTTTCAGAATGAATCTTTTTTTGCTAACCCAGTTTTTACAACATACGAGGATGCGACTGCATTCAGCCATAGTATGGTTTCATTGCAGTCAGTGGGATAGCTTTTAAACCAACAAAATGAGTTTTGCCGAAACTTAACACCCTAAAGTCTGTGCAGGAGTATGTGGTTTATGATGTTGAAGTCCTTAGAGAAGTCTGAAAAGATTGTAACCACCTTCAATTCCTTCTTGCAGCACATTTCTGTGTAGTCGACCCCTTTTTAAAGTGATTGTTCTCATGACCTGGCTACTTTTTAGGCCATGCGTTTTGAGACAGTGTTTATTTGTAGATGAATTACTTTCTCAAGGGCTTTGGAAAATAACTGGGAAATCAAACACATACACTAGGTTTCCATGCATCTGGGGCAATGCGTTTCTGTATGCTCCTGCTGATGAGAAACATCAGGGAATATGACATTTATACAGACTGGTAAAACATTGTTAATGATCAGTGAATTGTGGTGTTTTATGCAGAGGAATATCATCTTCACTGTATAATATTCAGCCAGTATTAAACCAGACTTACGTTTGACTTTACATCATGTGTCACAAGTACAATCCTAGGTACATATACCTGACTTTACAGTCAGCCATGCAAAACATTACATTTTGCAAGTTCTAATACTGTCAATTTGTATTTTATTAGTCAAGGGGCTAACATTGCACTAAGGTCCTTCATCGGGCATGCAGACCCTTTCAGAACTTAATTGGATTTTCTAGATTATTTTTCTGTACTGAAGTGTACTAGCTTAGTTCTGACAACCATATCAGGGACTGGCACTTGTTTTGGATATACCAATAATCATTTGTGTTGTGGTCATCTCCAGCCATCTTATAGGTCTTCCACGTCAAAAGTGTGTCATTCTATTATCTTTACATCACATAAATATAGATGGTGTGGCCAAAAGCATGGCATTCTATCATCTTTACATCACATTAGTCAGGATGGTATAGATTTGCCTAGTATGCTTAGCTGAACAGGGAGAATAAATGCTGAAATTGGATCTGTTTTGTATAGATTCTAGATATGATGTAGTACAGATCAGCTGTAAGACCACAGATTATTTTCTATCAGAGCATCTGATTTTTGTAGGTGTCCAGTAAATTTTTGTATGTACTTTGCACATCCCTGCCAACTGTCATGCCTCTCTTAAATCATATGTTGCACCATCTGAGTGGTGTCATCACCAAACAGACATCACTATTCCTAGCAATAACAGCATTTTATTTTTCATTTTTCTGGCCTAAACTTGTCCAGTGGTGATGTGAACTCTTGCATCACTGCAAGAGCTTCTTATACCCATTTTTTTACACATGTGCTCTCCCACATCTGCCAGTAGGGTATACGGTTGCTGGTTTGTGCAGGTGACATACAAATCTTCCTAGCAGTGGCTCCCACATCATGATGGGCCATTGTCCTCCAGGTAGAAACATGCCATTAGGGCAATGGTGTGAGGCAGATATGAATCACCATTTCTTCCCACCCAGGAATGGCATACCTACCCTCACTGTTTGTACCATCAATTACCTGAGCTGCTAGTCAAACTTGGGTCACCTGGGCTGTAATCTGGGTTTTGTCCTTCTACACCACCGATGCAGATGGCACAGTGGTGTAGCAGTTAGCGTTGTTGCCTCACAGCAAGAGGTTCTCTGGTTTGATTCTCAGCTGGGGTCCCTTCTGTCTGGAGTCTTCATGTCCTCCCTGTGTTAACGTGGGTTTCCTGTGGGTGCTTCAGTTTCCTCCAACATTCCAAAGACATGCAGTAGATGATTTGGGCAGTATAAACTGGTGCTAGGTGTGAGTGTGTAGTGCACCCTCTGAGGAGTGTTGGGCCTCAGGCTAGTAACCCGATCCATAAAAACCCGTACCTGCTACAGAAACAACGAATGCTGAAGGATGCTCATTGCCTGCTGTGCTGTATACACAGAGCAGATCCAGAACACCACTGATGCAGGTTAGGGAAGTGGTGGCTTTTATCTTAGCTGGTTGTAGTATTTGGTGGCTATGCTACATTAAACATGTTTGGAGATGGTCTCTTAGGTGATTTGCTAGCATGCTAGTAGTTTATGATGTTTCTTGGAAATTCTATTAATCTCCAGAACAGATTATTGTTACTACTGTCTTTATTAATCAGCTGTGCATAGTCAAGTCAAATGGATTCATTATTCCTTTCCACTTTCTCACTATTTTGCCAAAGAAGACTGAAATAGCCTGATGGTACCACTTCCTTTCCTCAGTGCTTTTTAAATCATGACAACATGTCATCTGGTAGAGCAACTGCTTTGTTTGGATTAACAGAGCTGTACCCTAACACAATGGATTCATGCCCATTTTGTATTTAAAGATCTGATAGCTCACCTCTTCCTATAGATATCTGTTCAGCTGTGACACAGCTGAAAGAGAGAGCTGTGAGCAAAACTGGCAAACCTACCTGCTGTTTTGTCAGCCCATCAGTACAGAGCCAAGGTAGGTAACGGTTTGAAATCTCTGGACTCAAAACATTATGGAAGCTGTATGGCAGAAAATCTGAACTTAGATATACATAGTCTGAGATTGCCATTTCTCAGAATATTCCCTTTTCTCTGAGATAAGGCATTTTTGCAGCTGGTATATATACTTGCGGGGGGCTCCCCCCAAAAAACGAAGTTTGAAGGGAAAGAGTGATATTTGATATTTGATTATTTTCTTCAGTTTCAGCCTCTTCTTTTTTGTATATTTCATCACTCAGTGTTTCAAGTGTCAGCATTTCAATAGGAAACCAACAAGGTGTCCATCTGTAATGCTAATGACCTGCTTTACAGACTGGATTGAGGTTGCTAGCGATGGTCAGCCAGGGGCAAGTCCTGTCAAACTACTCCTATATCTCTGCTTTGAAAACTCTGTGGATGGTTAAGATAACTGTTCACAGGGTTAACATGAATCAGTCAGTTCAACATCACAACAAAACATACACCTACTGTTTTGTATTTTTAGCCTTTTGTATATTGGAGTAACCTGTCACTCCTTGTTCGCTGTTCTCTATACAATGCTGGAGTCATGTTTCCAAGACTGATAACACATGAGGTTTGAAAGATAGCAGCATGGCATGGAAATCTGGAATTTTATTATAGATGCAACAGCATTCAGGTGTACTTTTACATTCTGACTCTCAGCATGTCATATTGTTTGAAGTTTTTAGAAGAGGCTTTGGTTTGCTCTCTATGATACATGATGTCATTAACTTCAGGGGGTTCATATTCGGAGCATTTTTGGGCGTTTCAAGTTCCGAACATGGTGTCCCAATAAAGTCTAATATTTTCTCTTCAGCAGTGATTACATAACTTACTTTAATATGTTGGCAAGAGTAGTTTGAGATATATAAATGTCTGCAGTAAAGATTTTTATGCATAGCTGAGAGATCTTGTCTGCTACAACAGCTAGCACAACCAGCAGAGGTGCTGTGAAGCAAATAGTACCTGTTGTGTTTGTGGTAATATCTGAACACGCTTAACACAGTTTGTGTTACAGTCAGTAGACCTGTGGACCTCACTTTGCAGAAAGAGAATACCTTGTGCAGGATGGGGTCTACTTACCTAGTTCATAAATAGTCTTTCTGCCAGCTTATGTTACACCAGAAGTTACAGATCCTAAGACGAAAGTAGTGAAAAGTGTAAAAAGGTACAACAAACAGTGCACGTGATTACATAAGTATCTTACAAAAGGATAAGATGGACTATGTTCTTGATTTCAGATTACTTTATTAATTATCAAATTCAACAAATAAGGATTTTATTCTAGTTTTAACTTTTCATGAAATACAGCATCATGTAAGAGCATGAGAAGAACCAAAATACCTGTGCAAAATCTTTAGAGTTAACACTAATGATTGGCATTTTTTATGAAAACAACATAATAGTCAGTGCTTCTACACTAATCATTTGTTTTTATATCAGTGTCCAACTATTTGCTCTAGTTAACTCACAGTTGTGAAAATGGGTAGGAACAATAGTTGATACATTAAAATATAAAGCAGTTTACCTGCCTTTTCTTTCAGCACACAAGGACTATGACACAAAAATTCAAAAACTACCAGTAAAAGTATTTTTCTGAACTGCATCTGATAAATGCTGTATGAGATTGCCTGCCTTTTGTGTGTGTGTGTGTGTGTGTGTGTGTGTGTGTGTGTGTGTGTGTGTGTGTGTGTGTGTGTGTGTGTGTGTGTGTTCAAACACAGTATAACCATGGAGATGTACTTCATTGGATACAAGATAAGCTTGTTATGTTCCTTACAAATAATATACGACAGCAAGGGTTCATGTTGGACTGATTTTTAGGTGTACCACAAGAGCTACTGGTTAATGAGACTGCCTCTCACAGTGTGGATAAACACTACCATGCATCCATGCAACAGACTGCAATTTCTGATATCTGATTGTTTTACTTCAGCGATTTGTGAAACCCTTGGTGACTTGTGTAAATGGATCACATTGCATGCTATTCCACATGCTTCACTAATGAAAATCTTTGGAAACTACAGGAGGCCTCTATATAGCTGCTGAGGTAAAATTTAATGCATGTGCCTCGTGCCAACACACATTAGCAGGTCTTTTTTTTCAGCTTTTGCAAGTGATACAAGCAATACTCTAAAACTTTGCTAAGGGGAATTTCCACATGTAAATCTGTTTAATGACTTCCACCTAGTACAGCCAAGGTGAACAAGAGTTAATCACAAGTGTATAGTACAGCAGAAGTACACAGAAAATGTTAAAATACAGTGTCTAACATCAAGGAAACCTTTCCTTAACAGTAGATAGTTAATTATGAGAATTTTTAAGTGTGACTGGCACATTGCATTGGATCGGGGCAAATCTCTTCATTGAGCAGGCCATTATTTGTAGCAACTCTCTTATATTGAGCAATCAGTTTAGTTTTACCACCATTAAAGGAATATTTGACATAAGCACATGCAAATAAAGCCTGTAAGCATCCTGATATTCAGCTTAGGTTGGAGAAGGACTGGGAAATGAGAGAAACAGGGATCTGATTAACGATAACTACTTCCAGTACTATTTCCAGAGGGATTTATAAGCATTGCTTGCAGTCACATAAATGACTTATACAGACTGTATATTGGTTACAGTCCAAATATTAGTAGTCTTTACAAAAGAGAATAACTTTAATGAAATGCCACATAGAGCAAACATGTCTGGTACTTGCATGGTAATGTGGGCTCGCTCAGAATGTTGTGCATATACAAGGGGAATAGGGCACCTGCAGATTTGCTTACTGGCAGAACATTTAGTGTGGAATTCATGATACCATTCCTTCTTCCTATAATCTTTGAACTGTAAAAGTAGGCATGTCTCTGATTTTTATGGATGACTCTGTTTTTTTTGCCCAACTTAACTTTCCCTCATGACATTTGATGGGAGAGTGCATTCTCATTGTCTGCCACCAGAATATTGCATGTAGTCTGACATTTAGCATGATTCATGAACCTTAAATCCTCATAAATATATGCAGTAGATTTACCTACAGCAAGCAAATCCTCCTTTGGCTGCTATATGACTTTGAGCAAGTCACTTAACGAGATGTTGCTCTTTGGTCATTGCTGAAAAGAGACTGTGTGTCCAGTGGGCTTACCTGGTTAACAAATGTGTGTTATGCCTTATGCTCAGCAATAAAATAACAGACATTGGAGAGCATCACACCATGCAGTGGACAGTGGATGCACACACTGGCCCTAAGGTTTCACCTACACACAGAATGCCAAGCTGCAATTTAACTTAAGAAAATATCAAATACCATTTGTTAGCCAGGTGGGCCCACTGGACATACACAGCTCCTTTTCAACAATCACACGTGAGCAATGTCTGATTGACTGAATTGTTCAAGGGCATGCTACTCACCAAAACACCCTTGTATGTTGGGAGAATGCAGATGTTTGGGAACATTTTAGGTTTAGTTGCTGGACATAGTCAAAGTATATTGTGTGTGTCATATTGTTCATGGAAATATTGTTTACAATATACAAAGTATATCAATAACACTATGCAGGCTATTCAGTATAATGTATCCAAATAGTGCACAGAGCCATGCCTGAATCTGAACTTCTTGGTGCTGACTGTATATGATAGATGATCCTTAGGGGTTCTTTGTTTATGCACGCAGACCAATAAGATTTTTCATATCATTATGAGTGTGGGATATGCTAACCTTTCTGCTATGTTTGCTGTCAGCTCCTTGTGTAGTTGGAAGCCTGTCACGTGTGGTTGTGTTGGAGTACCTGTGGGCAGAGTAGTGATACAGTGGACAGTTGTGAGGGTTGTTTGTGTTATTCCTTACATTCTTTTGAGGGCTATGTTAGGTTGATATTGTTGCTCAGCCATATTATACTGAGCATTATATCACTGTAATGGGTCAGTCAGTCAGAACGCTTGTTACTGTTTTTGGAGCAGTCTGTCCACACCAAGGCTGGAATAAGTGTGCTGCTTTAGGGAGCTTTCCTTTATGCTGTATTATTTTTTCATGAATCGCAGACAACATCATTCCTGTGTGTCTACCTTTATCTGCATAACTACTGCAGTTTCACATTGCTCATAGTTTACAATGGCAGTACACAACTTCCACCTGTGCCCACTTTTGTTTGTTTGGTGTGTAGTCCTCAGGAATGCGATTTTTTCTTACTACAAGTCCTATGCATTCAAGTAATTGTGAATACTGCTTTTGTTTATCAAGCTAGCGTATATAAAATCTGACAGGTTTTTTTTTTAATTTCTATTAAGAATTACCTACTCATTTTTATGGTTGGATTTTTAACTGCAGGATTACCACAGCAGAATCCATGAGCAGGACTTCAAAAGGGAAATATGCAATTTTATTTTGGAATGGTTATGTTATGCACTGCTGCTGTGTTGTAGAGCAGAAACTCTTGCTGCTGGACTGCATCTGCTGACACTAGTATGATGATAATTTGACCTGGTGGGAATTTCTGACTTTATTTAGGGGTGCGCATTATGGCATGAGATCACATTGAAGATTGTTGCAAGGCACGGTGAACAGGTGTAATCACCTGTATTCAGTTAACTCTAGACAACAAATTAGCAGTTATGCACCACAGAGTTTTTAGTTCAAGTAACCTTATGCCTTGCAGTTTATTTCAGATAAGCTAATGCAGCATGCCAAAAGACAAGTCTGTAACCACATACTGAAATGTCAATTAGTAGTAATTTGCATTGATCATTATGCAGTGGACATATTGCATATTAGACAACCAAATATACATATATACATGTATAGGTGCTATCTATCTATCTATCTATATATATATATATATATATATATATATATATATATATATATATAAAATGTGTATATGAGAGAGAAGAAAGCTCTGCAGGATTACTTTTAACACATGACAGCCTGGAATGTGGTGACTTCCATTTTAGAACTCAGCGTGCTTAATTCCATACCTGCTTTCCTCACCATTCCTCTCTCTAATTCAGAAACATATCAAAAAGCAGTAACTAATCATTTGGTAGCCTCCACATGCACTTGGCTGACATAAATAACTTAAGCAGTTGTTTACAGAGGTTAGTCACTCTCTTGCCAGATGCATGCTAATGTCTGATATGTTTCTACCAATATAGATTATAGCCTGATCACAGACTTAGTACTGCCAGTTCCCTAATGGATTTTATGTTCACAAGTAACTACAGAGCCATGCACAGGCAACAACCAGGATAGTTTCCCAGAGAGTGAAACAGTACTATTTATAATGTATGGTGTATGCTTCTTGGCATAAATGTGTTATATAGTAATGCTTAATCTCTCTCTCTCTCTCTAACAGATGTAACTCCACTTACATTAAATGGCTAGTGCTAAGAAGACTGCCTCTTGGGATGTTATTATGTCATCATTGACATAGCAGACACAATGTTGCCGTACTGTCAACCAAAACCTAAAATGATCTGTCTACACCAAGTCATCAGAGTTGTTAATCCCCAGAGACATCCACAGAGCAGATGAAACACCTTTAAACACCTAAAGGGAGTTCTTTTTGCAGGAAAATTCTAAGCCCACTCTTGGGGCCTAAGGCCTGCAGCCCTGAACAGTATGGGGCAGCTTGTGTATTTTACAGAGGTGCTCATGGTCAGGCGACCACCACAGAAAAGACTGCTATGAAAGGGGAATGCACAGAGACAAGAATGTTGTGTCTTATGTGGCTGATGTTGACATATGTGCTTCTTGTTTGTAATAGTTCCTTTTATCCAGCTCTGGAGAAGCAGTGCAATTCGATCAGTATGAAATGTGTTCCATCTAATGGCAATTAGCCCAGCATGCTGATTACCTTCCCGGAGCAGGAAGCCATTTTAAGAGAGATACCTACTTATTATCAATGTGCTTATCATACATAGTCTGTGTGCATTTGGCAAGGGGAAGATTTGACATTCTTGACCCATGCTTCTGTTTCTGAGGTAATTGCTTCCTTTGAGAGGAATACCTTTCAGGTATGAATAACTACTTATTGTGAACATGCCTGTCACTGAGTGCATATCCCTTGTAAGGGGACAGTATGGAATTTCCTGATCATGTGTCCCCGTTTTTAAGGTGTTCACTTTCCTTTAGGAAGATACCTCCTTTTTTCGGGGGGGTAGCTACCTGCTTCTTGGCAATGTGTCTTTCCCTGTTTGTATGTCCCAACAAGAGAAACATATGTTATTTTATGTCCCCATGGTACCGTTTTTGATGTGCTCTCTTCCCATAATGAGGAGTATGCCTCTATGAATTTGCTGTTTATAGGCAATATGACATCTCTGATTGTGTCCTTAGGAAGGTGAAGATATAGCATTTATTGCTCCTATGTTGCATTTTTTGAAGTATTCAGTTCCCTTAGAGAAGATACTTTTTTGCTTATTGCCAGGGAGTCTATCTTTGTTTGTGTGCCTTGGTAAAGAAAAGAGAATGGCATTTCCTACGAAAATGTTACTTTTTATGAGGTGCTAGCTTTGAGGTCAGTTTAGATCCAACATTCTAAGCTTTTCTAATCCTACATCTGTGAGGGGCTACTTTCCCTGGGGACATAGAACACATTGTGGTAGGGTTTGCCAGTCAAAACAACTCACGTCGGTCAGTAGTGGCAAAACCTTTGATATTAATATTAAGTGACTAATTATGTGTTAGAGTGACTGGGTTATTTATTTAGTTATCAACCACTGTGGAGCATTTTAGGTGAGCCAAACATCCACCACCTTGAAATTTAGAATTATACTACATATCAGTGATTTGAAATGTAGAAGCGTGCTTTATACTGACACTTGTCCATACATGCCCAAGCATATTTTACTTTTGTGGACATGTGCAGTGTTTTTGGTACCATGGCAACCTTCACAGAGAAACAAAAGTAGCTGGACTCTAAAGAAATTCACTGGATGTTGTAGGTGCAATGAAATGATGAATTTCAGGACATATAGTAATTTATAACATCTCTGTTAAGATTTGTTTGAAGAGGCTAAGAACCATTATCCCACTGGTTTAACAATTTTATAGCATATAATTTTCTTCTCACATTAAATATCAAAATAATTGTTATATAATATTTAATTTTATCAGATTGATTTCTGGACATGGTCTAAATTATTCAGATATTATCTAATAGGATTATTCTTTGCCCCTGAGCTGTTCTTTAAACATGTCCATTTATTTGAGCAATGTGTTTTTTAACAGTAGAACTATTCAGCAACTAACAAAGCTTTTGTTTTGTCTATTGTAAATGCATTTTTAGTAGAATTATCTAGGCAGCTCTTATTTTTCAAGATACCAGTGTATTTATTTAGTTTTACACGTATTCACACATACTGGGCCCGATGTTTTCCAAGATGGCAGTATATTTATTTAGTTTTACACATATTCACACATATTGGGCCCGATGTTTTCCAAGATGGCAGTGCATTTATTTAGTTTTACACATATTCACACATATTGGGCCTGATTCCAAATTACTTGCTCTCAGTCAGCTCTTAGAGACTTTACCCCTAGGGGTCAGTGCAGTCTTATAATAGGGATAGTTAACAATTCAGATTTTTTTTTTGGTATTTTGTTACCTATTTGGATACCTTATAACATTTCCAAAGCATGAGAAGATATATGATTCTAGGGCTAGCTGAACACTTGCGTTTACATTGGTAGCATGCATTAAGAAATGTGTTTGCTAATCTATTATAATTTTAAAGGTCGAGTTTTTGAACCGTTGTTTCAATGACTCTGTCTGTAGCTGTTTGGTGTGGTAATAACATCCGTTTATACCTTGTGCGAGGTATTGATTTATATGAGCTCTTTTGACATTTAGAAGCTTTGTTTTTTCATTTGTGCTGTATATTTTACAAAAAAACTAAACTCGGTGATAGATATTTTGACTTGATTCGCCTGCAAAAATTCAAGTAACATTTGTATAAGTTTTGTTTGTGCATGGCTGGGCTAATTAGTTCATATGAATTTGTTTGGTGTGGTAACAACTACTGACTGAATTGGGGACAAACTGCTGTTTTTATATGACCTATTTTAATATTAGAAGCCTAGGTTCTCCATTTTTTGCAACAAGACAAATTGTAAATTGGCAATAATTTTTTAGGTCTGAGATGTCATATAAACATCTGTGTCAGTTATTTATTTCCTGCTATGTTTAGTTTTTAGATTTGCATTGATAAATCCCTTGTAGGTAAAACCATGGTCTGCTGAGCTAGTTTGGAAAAATAAAGGAAGCTGTTCAAATATTTGGTGCTGGATTCATCTTTTGAGAATGTTAGATAGATACTTTCAATTAATCTCAGCATCAAACAATGTAAAAAACACTTCAGGATTCTAGGTGAGAGAAATCATTCCAAAGGAATCTGAAAAGAATTGAATTCTACTAGGGTTCCAGACTAAATGGATAGGAGGATGTTCAGTGCTCTGCCCCTTGCTTGAATTGATTCCACAACGTTCCTGCAAGATATCGACAACAGACTTCTGGAAACGTTTTCCGTGCTTGCAACTGCATACAGTGGAGCTGCAATAAAAAAATCACATTTATATTGAGAAAATCGTCTTCCCAATCTACCCTAATAAGTATTCATAAAGTGTCTGAGGTTTGTAATTGTAGTAAAACAACTTCCAAACATCTGCCACTAATAATGAGGGAGAAAGTCTGTAATAAGTACAGTTGGATAATGGGGTTATGAGAATCTGAGCATAATGTTAGTATGCTGTTAAGCAATTAAAGGATTTGTGTTCAAAACATGTTACAAGAGTGAAGTAAAGTGAAAAACAGAGTAAGTAGTCAGCCTGAATGAATGGACTCTCCAGGTCCATAAAAACTCCCCCCTCAAAAAAAATGGAACTAAAACCACAAATCCTGATCATACCTCTCAACCTCTTAGAGCAAGAATTCTGGACAAAGCCATAAATAATGGGGGTACAAAGGCCCAAAAATAGAGACACTTTTTTAAATATTGCTCTTACAAACTTGGAAAGTTGATAGAATTGACAGGTTTTGCATGGATTTTCTAAAGGGTATGAAGTCTGAAACTCAAATGTCTGTCATTATTTTCTGACTTAAACCCTTAGTGATTTGCCAATGGTTTACTAGAAAACCACAATCATATCAGAAATGAACCAAAAATATGAGGCAAAAATCTAGACATTCTGTGAAAATCTGTACAATTGAGAGGTATGACTAATACACACACACACACACACACACACACACACACACACACACACACACACACACACACACACACCCTGCCAAGGGAAAACAATTATTCTTTCATTTCCGAAGACCTGGGAAAACAGCTAATAACCAAAATGGCTCTAATCCACTACCAAAATACTTCTTTGATGGTGTAATTCTAAAGAGGAGTGCAGGGCCGAAATGTTCTCCAATCCGTGTACAGGATGTCAACTCGGGAAAACTTTGTTAGGCCATAACTGTGAAATGCTCCTTATGGCTGTACAATCCCCAAACCTCAACAACTCTGCCAGAGTAAAAGGCATGAAAGAAAGTCTTCCTCTCTCTCACAAACACACACACACACACACACACACACACACACACACACACACACACACACACACACACTCAGGCACACATACTCACTGCCAGCCCACTTCTAGCTAGAGCTTATGTTACAAACTTCCTGTCTGGGTCAGGAGAAATCCTCCCCCTTGTAGACAAGCCTTTAAAGGACATATACATGTTTTCCTCCAAGATCAACAGAACTTCATCCATATCTGCATCTTAACTTCCACTCGACTAAAAAATGTAAATGTTTCAAATCATAAAAAAGTACAAAAGTACAAAACCAATACCAGTTATAATGGATATTCTAGCCATTTTATTTATTTGCCTGTCTTCCAGTGCTTCGTCAGTGAGAGGAAATGGTTGCCTTAGGAAAAGTTCGCTCCATTATCAAGTATTTGCTAGTTCATTCTTTTGGTTGGGCTGTAAAGACTTTAAGATTTCACTCACTCAGGCTGGCTACTAGTTCTGTTTTTACATTTCTTCTAATTGACCATCAGCTGCTGTGATTGTTAGGTTGGGAGGAGAAAGTCACTCAGAGGGGAGCAGCCAGCACCATGACACATTCCATCCAGCTGACCAAGTGCTGTTTTTGTATACTCTAACTGGGAAAAGCTGCTAAAGTTATACACATCACTGCATGTAGTGACAGTTAGGTCCAGCCCCTTTCTATGCTAAATTGTTAACTGCAATCCCCTAATAACTTATGCAATTTCCCCCATTACCAGAGACATGTCAGATCATTTGGAAAAAAACTAACTGCCTCCTGGAAGGAGCAAACCGACAAAAAGCTAATCCTTCAAATCACCTTCACCAGTTTCTGAAATGCTGAGCAAGCTCAGATAATACAGACTGCAGTTAGGGCCCCATCACTTTATGAGTTAATGCCAGGATTACTAGCTCCTGAAATGCTGAACAAGCCCAGATAATATAGATTGAAGTTAGGGCCCCATCACTTTATGAGCTAGCGCCAGGTTTACTAGCTCCTGAATTGCTGAACAAGCCCAGATAATATAGATTGCAGTTAGGGCCCCATCACTTTATGAGACAGCGCCAGGTTTACTAGCTCCTGAATTGCTGAACAAGCTCAGATAATATAGATTGCAGTTTGGGCTCCCTCACTTTATGAGATGGTGCAAGGTTTACTAGCTCTTTGAACGCTTGTATGTTTCCTGCCAGCACTTTTCTTCACTATGTTACCTTCAAAGCACATAACTCTGCTCCCACTGAGTGACACCCAAGTTCTCATTCTGAACAATTTCCATTGTCCATTTCTCCAGCCAGTGTATTCCTTCCACACTTTCTCCATTGTTATTAGTGATGGATCTTTTCATCCTGCTTTACTGCAGTTGTAAACCTCCAACCTTTTGTGAGTGTTTACAAGGGCAAATTTGGAAGTCAGTTTTCTGACTTCAACTGTTTGTTGCAGTTCTACTGCATGATCCCACTGGCATGGAAAAACTCTTCAGTGAAAAACGAACAAGTACTAAAATATTTATTGAGGTAAGCACTTTTGTGTAAAAACACTACTTCAAACCAAGTTCACAACACAGCTAAATACAAGACCTTTTTTATTTAATAAAAACTCATTAAACAAGCAATTACGCAATTAGCTGTTGCTATAGTATTTCATCAGTGCTTCAATTTAAGTGAAAAAATATAGGGCTTTAAAGGGACACTTTCATTCAATCCAAAGTCTCTAATTGTTTGTAAGTTAATAATCCATTTTAACTCATTAATCTCAGTCTTATTCACCATGTTACCCCCCCAATATTTACATTAGTCAACTGTAATACCCTAAAGGAAAAAGTGTGCCCATTAACATTAGAAACATGCTTATTCAGTATATATTTGTGTGTGTGCATGTGTATGTATATGTGTGTGTGTGTGTATATATATATATATATATATATATATATATATATATATATATATATATATATATATATACACATATATATATATATATATGCAATGATAACCATACTTTATAAGCAACATTATTCTTTGTCCCACTCCCCTTCCACAATAAAACACAATACACCAACATGGCATCTGGTGACCTTTATTGAATAACATACTTCAAAAAAAAAAAAAAGAATTAATTGATTAACAATAGAACTTATTATTCATATTGTGAATATAACTTCATAATAGTTTAATAGCAGCAGTGTCTCTCACTCACCTCTGTCCCCCCACAAAATAAGCAGTGTCACCCTAACCGCTCACTTTCTCTGACTTTATCAGAAGCAGTGTTCCACCTCTCACTTTCATACCCAATCATCTTGTATAATCCTACATATAACACCAGAGGGGGAACAGAAGAGCCAGTCCCTCTTCTCCACCCAAACCTATCAACTGACACAAAATATAACAAAAAAAAGGCAGGAGGTGGACAGCAAGTTCACACCTAAATTTGATCTTTCCACCCTACAGCTCTTGACTAAAACTCCATTAACTCCTCCTTGCACTTCAATTCCTAACTCCCTTCCCCTTAAACTTAACCCTTCCCTGTCTGACTCACTCTTCCAATCCTTACTCCCTTCTCCATTCAATATACGTTACACATAACCCCCCCCCCCCCCCCATAATCCTAAAGCATTTCAGGACAAATTAATTTGTTTCAAACTACATTTTTTAATAACATGTCCACATACCTCTTAACCAGCACACATTAAAAATAGGAACAAAGACCCTTGAAGACCAGGACCCATCTAACTAAAAGTCTGGACATATAAGCATTAAAACTGGAATACCAAGTAGCACATCTTCCCTTTTCAAGTATTAAGGGTTACTACTCCAAAACATGTTTAAAAAACAGAGTGACAAAAGCATAAACACTTATCAAAGAGATAGTGTAAAATCTGTAGACTTTGTCTGTATCACAAAATTCTAACACACAAGGGTATTTATTTTTGTTTCGGAAAAAGGAAGACAAAAGATGTATGTCCTCTTTAAATTGCTGTATATTGGTTATGTAGTGTGGTTTTGTGTCTCCTAAAAAGCTTAAAAAATCACATGTCATGAGGATGATTTAGAAGATGTAGTGAAGGGGAAAACCAAGCCCCAAAATAGGGACATACCTTCAAAAATAGGGACACCCTAAATAAGCCCTGAAAATAAGAGCATTCCTCCAAAACTGGGACAGTTGTGAGGTCTGCATGTTCTTCAGATTAAATTGCTTATTATGGAAATATTTTGGTCATTTCTGTTAAGGTATGTTGTTAAATTAAGATTTTAAAAACTATTTTTAGCAAGACTCCTGTATTGTGTATTGTTTCAGTTTCTAGGCTGAGATTTCGTTTTGTAATGCCTATTTTTCCCAGTAGTTAATGGTACAGTAATTTTTTTAATGTTCACATCTTAATTCATTGTATAGCCCACTCATCCCTGCTCAAATTAAGCCTACAGTTCGGCTTTTACACTTTCCGGACTCAGTGTGGTGATGTGTATGTATTTTCATGTTCTGAGAGCCCTATTGTATACATTATTTGTTTTGTACAAAGTGCAGTCTCAAAAATAATTTTGTAAAACACACATTATCCATAATCCCCTTAGTCTTATTAAGTGTTCTATGCATTCTGTATAAATGTTTCTTTGCAAGGCTCCTACTTAATTTTCTTACTTTAAAACATTTGCAGTCTGGGATGCTGATGTAATAAACAAATGGCACAAATATTTGCATTCTGGGATGCTGATGTAATAAACAAATAGCACTTGTTTATCTGCACAGCAGCATTTTTGAGTCGGAGAACAAAAGGCTTAAACCTTCAAGGCATTTAATGCAAATATGGATATTAAGTAAATCCAGGGTCATAAAGCTGATAAGCAGTGTCGTATAGATACTAAAATAATAGGCATAAGCAAATTGCATTCTGCAGACTTCAGTCCAGGAGATCTTATTTGTAACCTGGAAAACTGAGCAAGGCTTTTAACCATTGCAGTGCTTCTAGATGTCCCCCAAAGGCAAAAGTCTCTAATGATCCCTAGTGATCAGCATAGAAAAAAATGCAATATAAACAAAGAGCAGTGTGCATAAAACAAGTTGTTGACAGCATTCACAGTCTCCTGTATATCAGTTATATTTTTGAAGATTTGTTGGTACATACTGCAAGTGACGACATACTGTAAGTGGCAATGTACTTCTACATTTACTATGAGACCTATGACATAAGTACTGATATCAGATGATGCTACTTTTACTTGTTAATGGCTTCTTAATTTAGAGATGCATTACTCTTATTTTGTAATGCATTGTTGTACAATAACTTAAGGAAATTTGTAATTCTGTCAGGGTAGAACAATACATCCTGAAAACATAACTAGTGTTTGTAGTATTCTTAGAACAGCATTATTTTGATAACAAAATGGAAATATGTTTAATAAGTTATGTGTCTTAAGAAAATGTTGGTTAGATAGCAGGCTGTGGTTAGAGTTGATGGTGCATGTTAGGCATGAAAATCATAAGTACCCACAATCTCATTTTTAATTACAAAATATTTTCAGTGTATCCTTCTGCTGAGCACAACAGATGTCATTATTGCCCTGCATGCATACTCAAAGGATTTAACTCTTTATGTAAGGAAGTTACTTTTAAAAGGCAATTTGTTTATTCCTCCACACATACACTTGGTGACTATGACCTACTGTTTAGTACTGTTCATGTGTTCCCTTGTAAAGGGTTATGGCACATTTTTTTGTTTCTGAACACCCACTAAACCACCCCATGGGGTATAGAAGCTAAGATTAAACATGCTGACAAGCGCGATTTATAGCTCACGTCGCAATCAAGGGTGGTATGCCTCATTCATTGAAATGTAGATCACCAGTCTGTGTTCCTCCAGCTCTCTATAGAGATCCCCACAGTGCTGAAGTAGGGAGCACCCACTCCTTCCACTCTTCAAGCCTATTCTGTAAGCATTTACTTGGGTCAATCACATACCCAGATCCTCCATTTACATGGCAACAAGCCAGAAATGACTTTGTAAAACACATATTTTTACTCTCTCAGTAAAATGTATTGCTGCTGGGCTACTTTCCCAATGTACCACCTTACCTCTTTCCCACCAGCCCTTGGGTTTTGATGTCTGCTGAGCCTATGAACCAGGAAGTGGTAGAAATCTCTACAATTAACTGCATTTGGCTTGATAGAGCAACAGGACAGAAATAGATGGTAAACAATAGAATCTGTACTGCATGCCCTGACTGAAGCAAGTCTTATTTTATAGATATACACATGCATTTTGCATAAATGGTTAGACACAGTACTGCCAGCTCATTTCATTTCACTCCAGCACTTTTAGCACTTGCAAGCATATTTACTGATAAAATAATCTTCAGTCAAACTGGCAGATATCTTTTGAACAGTGGTGTAACAAGCACATTCCATTCTGTACTCTCAAGCTCTTTGTGCCACCCGCCTTGGACACCTGGCACTTAAAATGGGCACATCTCTCAAAATGCTGTCCCCCCAAGCACTTAATAAATGTAACTAAATGTTCAGCTGTCCCCCCCTAAAACTAATAAAAATATTATTTTTAGATTAGCAGTACTGCATCTGTCATTAAAGGCATTCATTTAGACAGTTGTAGACATAATATGACCTTAAAAAAAAACAACTTGATCTGATGTTCAGAAAAAAATGTACTCATTAGAGTGCAAAGAGTATGCTTGGCTACACCTTTGCTTTTGAACTTCTTTTTCTTTTAAAACAAACATTTATATTTCCATACAGAACTGCAGAACTGCTTACAATGAGGAAACAGCTGCATTATTCATTTCATGCATAGAACATGCACCTTTATTTCCAGACTTTTCTTTCTGATTTACTCATGACCAGTGGTTATTTCCTGCTCATGTTATCAATCATTCATGAACCAGAAGTGCATTTTCTTCAGATAAATAAACTCTTAGAGCCATAACAGGTCTGCCAATGACAGATTATTTATCAGATCTTAGTCTAAGTAAGTCCCAGTCACTTGCAAATCCTGACAAAGCATTGTTGGGGCAAACTCATTTGTGGGAAAAATTGCATTTCAAGACATTTAACACAGGGTAAGCTTGTTGAAATAACCTACCCTTGGCATTGTATAAGTACATAGGACTAGGCTGTCATCAGGATCCTTTATTTATCTTTATAGCCAAGAAGATGACATTTAATGACTCATGACATTCCAGTAGGAGGAAATTGTTTTTGTTGAATAATGCAGCTAGTTTCTTCAAACAATGCCACAGAAATAGTATTAATCTATTAAAATTCTGGCAATTCCAATGGAAATTCAGTTAGAAAGCTAGCGTTAGTAGATCCTTCTGCATTTTCTCAAACATTGAAGATACACAATGCCACTCTGCCACCTGTAAACCACTCCTGACAGTCTGTGTCTTACAACTTCAAACAGTAAAATGCAATTAAATGAGAAAACAGTAAATTTCAAAACTTGATGCAGCACCATTGAAGCATGTTTGGAGTCTATATCATAACATTGAAGTTCTCTAACATCGAATGTTATAATATTGAACCCTAAACACCGAAGACTGAAAACATCGAACAGTCAGAACAGAGATTTTTTTCCCAGGGAAAAAAATCACTATTCCAAGAAGCATACACACAGCACAAACACACACAAAAAACAGCCATGCACACACATACACTTAAAATCCTACACCTAAACTAAACTTTACATACAGTACTAGCTATCCACTTACCTTAACCCAACCCTAACCCTAAGGTCCGTCACTATCGCACACTCACCTCACCCGCGCCCTAACCCTAACCTACACACAATCGTACACTTACCTGACCCGTGCCCTAACCCTAACTCACCTAACCCTAACCTACACACAGTCACACACTTACCTGAACCTGCGCTCTAACACTAATGTGCACACAACCGCACACTTACCTGACCCGCTCCCTAACCCTAACTCACCTAACCCACCCCCCTAACTCTAACCTACACACAATCGCACACTTACCTGAATCTGACCTGTAACGCTCCAACATATTGAACACTGAAAACAGTGAAGCCACAGCAACGGCTCACCAAATTCTTTCCTTGGGAAAGAATTTGGTGTCCTGCACCTTCGCTGTTTTCAGCTTTCATAGGTTCATAGGTTCATAGGTAGATACAAGGCTATCTGCCCTAGGGCATTTATAAGCCTAGAAAAACACCACGCCTCACACGTACAGCTTGCACGGCCAAACCATTAGTAGAAAAAACACAAACGGCCAGCATATATAGTCCAACGCTTTATTTTGCAGAAAACCAGGAACATAAAAATGTACCAAACATAACTCCAACCTCAGACCGGTTTCGGCAATATGCCTTCTTCAGTGAGTAAAAAACATGCCTAAACCTGAGCATCATAATTATTTATATCCTGCATCAGTCATGCTTAACCAATGGTATAATCCAACCCCTTTGATACATATTCATGAGCCCAAAGAACTACTGACAAGAGCTTATAGAGTCATATATGTAACAAAGGTAATGAACAAATATAATTGCAAATGCAAAACGTATTTAGAAATATGGATGTAGATAACATAAGTGCACATCTTAAGATAATAATAATCAAATCATAAAGATGAAAAAATAGTAAAAATAAACAAAAGATGGTATATAAATGCCATACAAACATGATTCAACCTAGTCTAAACCCTGTCCACTAAACATAGACCAAACCCAATCACTCCATATAAACATATATGTACATATATATATATATGTGTACCATATTAGAAGAGGAATACCACATTGGTAGTCACAAAAAATATATAAAGTGTGATGGTTCAATTATAAATACAACCCATTTGTAACATGAAAATTAAATGGAGCTTCTCATAGCCTTGTACCCATAGGACAAAGAGCTAAATGAAAAAATATTCATTATAAATGGTCATTTATACCAGGAGAAAACAAAGCTCCAAGATGAATAATCCAATATTTCTCTTTAAAGCTTAGTGCATTCTGCCATCCCTGTTGATGGCTTCTATCCCCTATAATCCTGTCAGTGACAGTGAACATGAACCTGGCTGAAGGATGTTTAAGAGTATGTTGAAAAAGTGCATTAGTTGGCTTTTTGTTTCGTATGTCACTCCTGTGTTCCCCTATTCTAATACGTAGTGAACGTGAAGTTTTGCCTACATAAAAGGCTGAGCACTGGCATGTTTCTAGGTATATCACCCAACTACTGGAACAATTCCCAAAAATTCTCAGATCATAAACTTTACTAGTATTGGCACTGGTGAATTGTTTGGTTTTATTTACCTGATTACACGATATACAATGCCCACACGGAAAGGTGCCCAAAAGCTCATCCCCCATAATGGTGAGTTGTTTATATTTTGCTCCTCCACTATCCTGATGTTTGTAATGTGAAAAAAGAGAACCCGATGTTCTACCTCTTCTATAGGAAAACTGACATTTGTCACCCAACCTCTCTCTTAAAAAATCATTGGCCAATAGAATATTCCAATTGTCATTGAGAATCTTCCTAATAACCTGATGATTCCTACCATATGTGGTTATAAATCTCAAAGTAGAATCGTGCATAGTAGGTGAGTGGTCCTTATTTTCCAGCAATTGACTTCTCTGCTGTTGACCCGACCAATTCCTGGCAGATAGAATATCAAATGGACGATATCCCCTTTCTAAAAATCTATTAGTTAGATCAATATTTGCATCCTGAAAATCCCTTGCAGAGGAGCTGATGCGTTTGATCCTCAAAAATTGGGATTTGGGAATATTTCGGACGGTGTGGCGTGGATGCATACTAGATGCATGGAGTAACGTATTATATTGTGGGTATTTACGGTGAATCTTCATACCAAGAGTATTATCAGTATTTCTATAAACCGTAACATCAAGGAAGTCAATCTGATTCAAGTTGGAAGTAACCGTAAATTCAATTCCCCATATGTTACTGTTAAGATATTCCATAAATTCACGTAAATGCCCTGAATCCGCACGCCACACCATCCAGCAGTCGTCCAAGTACCTGCGCCATATGTCCATTTCCACCATGTAGATATTGTGTGATGGATTATAAATAAGGCATTCCTCCAGGTAGGCCATGAACAGGTCAGCGTAAATGGGTGCAAAAGAAGCTCCCATAGCCGTCCCCTGGAGTTGCCAATAACATTCCCCTTGAAAATACAGAATGTTTTTATTCAGTACATGTTCGGACATACAGATGATTAGTGTATTGAAACCTGGTGGGTATAGATCGGCTTTCTCTAACCAAAATTGTAAAGCTTGTAAGCCTGCCCAATGTGGTATGCTGGTGTAAAGGGATCTAACATCCAGTGTGCACAATAACCACTGTGATTCAATTTGTGTATCCTGGATAATTTGTAAGAATTGTGTAGTGTCTTGAATCCTGGCTCTCACATGTTTCAATAGAGGTTTTAACTGCTGAGTTAGAAATGCTGATAGTGGTTCCGTGAGTGAGCCATGCCCTGAAACAATCGGTCTACCAGGTGGGGATGTAAGAGATTTATGTATTTTGGGAAGCAAGTATAATATTTGTTTAGATGGATCAGTAACTGTTAAATGTTGGGCTATACTGCGGGAGATGATACCCTCTTCAACAGCTCTGTCGATAAAGGCATCAATTTCTTTTTTGAATTTAGGTGTGGGATCTATGCCCATAGACATATAACATCTAGTGTCAGATAACTGACGAAGACCTTCCTGAATATAATAATCCATGTCCAAAATGACCGCCGCTCCACCCTTATCTGCTTGAAGAATAACGATCTTGTTATTTTCTTTGAGTTCCATCAGAGCCTTCTTTTCTGTAGGATTGATATTTTCCTGCAGAATTTGGGATTCAAAAGGTGGAAAATGGAGATCCCTTAATACCGCTTGTTGAAATGTTGCTACATACTTATTCATAGGGGGCTGAAATGTTGATTTCTGAAATCTAAATTCAGTAGATCCTTCAACATTAGTTCTATTAGGATCTGAAAAAAATATCTTTAAATTAAGGCAACGACAAAAATCCAACACATCTACTGCAGTTTGATATTGATCACAAAAGAAACTGGGTACAAATCCCAACCCTTTATTCAAAAGTCTTTGTTAATCCGCAGTTAACACAGTATCAGAAAGATTAAGAACATTGTTACACTCTGTAGCCCCTATTTCAACAGAACTTGGATCAAGCCATCTATTGAATCTGTGCCTATACCTGTTGGTATGTTTACGCCCCCCTCTATGTTTGTTACCCCTTCTAAAGGGATGGCAGCATTGGTTCGTTTCTTGGCAGGTGATTCTACAGATGGAGTACCTTCACTATCGGTAAGAGAAGACTCATCACCTGAAATACTGGTATATTACCTATCACTATGCTTTAAAATAGACCTGGGCCTTTTCCTTGTCACCCCCCTGTTCATACTTGGACTAACATCCTTGAATCTGACTGATCTTTGTATTTCAAAAGGTCATCCTCTACTATAGTCCAAAACATCCCTGTTGAATTTTTTCACCTTTCTGTCCTTGATTATTTTATCATAGGTTGTTAATTCTTTGGACAATTTGGTTACCATGCTTTCATAATTAGTAGAAGATTCAAATTTCTTACATTCAAAACTTAGATTCCTAACTTCAGAAATGTTATTGTCGATGGCCCTTTCATAATAAGAAGCCAGTATCCTGACAAAAGCCATAGATCCATCTTGTACCGCTTGATTCCATTCCTCGGTCAACCTCTGTTCAGATCTGCTGACCATTGGTCTTAGTCTAATAGGAAGACTTCTAGGAACCAAATTTTTATGCAAATAAGCCTTGAATAACCTCAGATGCCAAATATTAGCCCGTAGCCCTTTAAGGCCCTTTTCCAAATTTGAAAACACTGTTTGACATCCGTCTTGTATGTTAATACTACTAACATCGGAGTTGCTGCTTGGGATAGAGTCCAGACCAAATACTTTAATATCCTCCCGATCAGCACACAACCCCTCAAGAATGTTGTCCAGGTCCATAATATTTGTAAAGGTATACCAAATTGTCGAAAGAATAAATATGGCACCAAAAATAGCTTATATAATGTAACCAGGATACAAATATTACTCAATTACTAAAAAAAGCAAAGTGAAAGCATAAATTGAGGTGTAAGGACAAGAATAAGGCCCAGCTATTAAGATCACAAGGACAGGTCACATTGACTAACCAGAAATAGATATCAAAACACTCCTTATACTGTATGTTCAGATTTCCACACCGTATTGTTGCAATATTTGCCACCCGGCCAAAAAAACTAATCCGTTATAACATATCACTGAACTAACACCAGATGTATATTCATATAGCCTATAGTTGGCATATATAAGCCAAAATAAATCTCTAATGACCAAAAGACCATTAGGATATCAATAATCCTTATACCAGTGAATCACTGTTGTGCCCACTGATCCTATATACCCCTAGTGTATGCAGTTAAATATGTTTGAGAGTCCGTAGGCTATTCCTTAAACAGTGAGTAAGAGCAGGACCAACACAGGTAGAACTAAAGATCCTGTTTAGATATGCATTAGTGTAACAAGGCTATTTCTCCAAAAACATATAGGCAAAATACAAAAGCCTAATGGCATTTGTAATATTTTAGTAGACCATAATTGTATAGACCCATTTAAAAAATGACTTGTACCAACCAACTTTTCAATAAACATCAGCAAAAGTTGTTCAAACATGCACCAATGGCATATAACCAACTCCGGGTTTGTTAGTTATATAAAAAGCAATAAATCAATCAAATAGATTAATGAACAGACTAGTGAATATTTCAAGGAAAAAATGATAACATTACATTGTATTCATACTGTATCCTAATCACATATCAATCCCAAAATGAACCTATAAATCCCCTTTAAGTACACCTTTGACCATTGAATTTATGGGAAACTTCCTTATAACACGTTAACGATGTTATTAACATTCTGATGAATATCCCAAGGAATCAAAAAATATATAGTCAAAAGACGTTCAGAATCATTAAATATTGCGCACCATTCACTCAAAATGTCCACATGTCAAAATAACTTTCAAGAGTTAAATATCTCAATGACCATAGACAAAGGCCATATAGACATAGGTATTAAAAACCTTGAATAACTTTCAAAAATATTATGCACAGTGGTACCAAACAGCTGTCTAAACCATTAATGTTGACCCTAAATTGTACATCAATATAGAAAAATGATCCGTAGTTAGTCAAAACCAACCTACTAAGCACCTGACATATTCATATATCGGTAAAATTATAAAAAATACCTAACGACATCCCATAACTGTTGATATTCATCTGTATACCCAAAAAGGATATAGATGAATATCAACAGTTAAGGGATGTCGTTAGGTATTTTTTATAATTTTACCGATATATGAATATGTCAGGTGCTTAGTAGGTTGGTTTTGACTAACTACGGATCATTTTTCTATATTGATGTACAATTTAGGGTCAACATTAATGGTTTAGACAGCTGTTTGGTACCACTGTGCATAATATTTTTGAAAGTTATTCAAGGTTTTTAATACCTATGTCTATATGGCCTTTGTCTATGGTCATTGAGATATTTAACTCTTGGAAAGTTATTTTGGACATGTGGACCGGGACATTTTGAGTGAATGGTGCGCAATATTTAATGATTCTGAACGTCATTTGACTATATATTTTTTGATTCCTTGGGATATTCATCAGAATGTTAATAACATCGTTAACGTGTTATAAGGAAGTTTCCCATAAATTCAATGGTCAAAGGTGTACTTAAAGGGGATTTATAGGTTCATTTTGGGATCGATATGTGATTAGGATACAGTATGAATACAATGTAATGTTATCATTTTTTCATTGAAATATTCACCAGTCTGTTCATTAATCTATTTGATTGATTTATTGCTTTTTATATAACTAACAAACCCGGAGTTGGTTATATACCATTGGTGCATGTTTGAACAACTTTTGCTGATGTTTATTGAAAAGTTGGTTGGTACAAGTCATTTTTTAAATGGGTCTATACCATTATGGTCTACTAAAATATTACAAATGCCATTAGGCTTTTGTATTTTGCCTATATGTTTTTGGAGAAATAGCCTTGTTACACTAATGCATATCTAAACAGGATCTTTAGTTCTACCTGTGTTGGTCCTGCTCTGACTCACTGTTTAAGGAATAGCCTACGGACTCTCAAACATATTTAACTGCATACACTAGGGGTATATAGGATCAGTGGGCACAACAGTGATTCACTGGTATAAAGATTATTGATATCCTAATGGTCTTTTGGTCATTAGAGATTTATTTTGGCTTATATATGCCAACTATAGGCTATATGAATATACATCTGGTGTTAGTTCAGTGATATGTTATAACGGATTAGTTTTTTTGGCCGGGTGGCAAATATTGCAACAATACGGTGTGGAAATCTGAACATACAGTATAAGGAGTGTTTTGATATCTATTTCTGGTTAGTCAGTGTGACCTGTCCTTGTGATCTTAATAGCTGGGCCTTATTCTTGTCCTTACACCTCAATTTATGCTTTCACTTTGCTTTTTTTAGTAATTGAGTAATATTTTTATCCTGGTTACTTTATATAAGCTATTTTTGGTGCCAAATGTATTCTTTCGACAATTTGGTATACCTTTACTAATATTATGGACGTGGACAACATTCTTGAGGGGTTGTGTGCTGATCGGGAGGATATTAAAGTATTTGGTCTGGACTCTATCCCAAGCAGCAACTCCGATGTTAGTAGTATTAACATACAAGACGGATGTCAAACAGTGTTTTCAAATTTGGAAAAGGGCCTTAAAGGGCTACGGGCTAATATTTGGCATCTGAGGTTATTCAAGGCTTATTTGCATAAAAATGTGGTTCCTAGAGGTCTTCCTATTAGACTAAGACCAATGGTCAGCAGATCTGAACAGAGGTTGACCGAGGAATGGAATCAAGCGGTACAAGATGGATCTATGGCTTTTGTCAGGATACTGGCTTCTTATTATGAAAGGGCCATCGACAATAACATTTCTGAAGTTAGGAATCTAAGTATTGAATGTAAGAAATTTGAATCTTCTACTAATTATGAAAGCATGGTAACCAAATTGTCCAAAGAATTAACAACCTATGATAAAATAATCAAGGACAGAAAGGTGAAAGCATTCAACAGGGATGTTTTGAACTATAGTAGAGGATGACCTTTTGAAATACAAAGATCAGTTAGATTCAAGGATGTTAGTCCAAGTATGAGCGGGGGGGGGGGGGGGACAAGGAAAAGGCCCAGGTCTATTTTAAAGCATAGTGATAGGTCATATACCAGTACTTCAGGTGATGGGTCTTCTCTTACCGATAGTGAAGGTACTCCATCTGTAGAATCACCTGCCAAGAAACGAACCAATGCTGCCATCCCTTTAGAAGGGGTAACAAACACAGAGGGGGACGTAAACATACCAACAGGTATAGGCACAGATTCAATAGATGGCTTGATCCAAGTTCTGTTGAAATAGGGGCTACAGAGTGTAACAATGTTCTTAATCTTTCTGATACTGTGTTAACTGCGGATCAACAAAGACTTTTGAATAAAGGGTTGGGATTTGTACCCAGTTTCTTTTGTGATCAATATCAAACTGCAGTAGATGTGTTGGATTTTTGTCATTGCCTTAATTTAAAGATATTTTTTTCAGATCCTAATAGAGCTAATGTTGAAGGATCTACTGAATTTAGATTTCAGAAATCAACATTTCAGCCCCCTATGAATAAGTATATAGCAACATTTCAACAAGCGGTATTAAGGACTTCCATTTTCCACCTTTTTGAATCCCAAATTCTGCAGGAAAATATCAATCCCTCTTTCTTTGAATAAAGGGTTGGGATTTGTACCCAGTTTCTTTTGTGATCAATATCAAACTGCAGTAGATGTGTTGGATTTTTGTCATTGCCTTAATTTAAAGATATTTTTTTCAGATCCTAATAGAGCTAATGTTGAAGGATCTACTGAATTTAGATTTCAGAAATCAACATTTCAGCCCCCTATGAATAAGTATATAGCAACATTTCAACAAGCGGTATTAAGGGATCTCCATTTTCCACCTTTTGAATCCCAAATTCTGCAGGAAAATATCAATCCTACTGAAAAGAAGGCTCTGATGGAACTCAAAGAAAATAACAAGATCGTTATTCTTCAAGCAGATAAGGGTGGAGCGGCGGTCATTTTGGACATGGATTATTAAATTCAGGAAGGTCTTCGTCAGTTATCTGACACTAGATGTTATATGTCTATGGGCATAGATCCCACACCTAAATTCAAAAAAGAAATTGATGCCTTTATCGACAGAGCTGTTGAAGAGGGTATCATCTCCCGCAGTATAGCCCAACATTTAACAGTTACTGATCCATCTAAACAAATATTATACTTGCTTCCCAAAATACATAAATCTCTTACATCCCCACCTGGTAGACCAATTGTTTCAGGGCATGGCTTACTCACGGAACCACTATCAGCATTTCTAACTCAGCAGTTAAAACCTCTATTGAAACATGTGAGAGACAGGATTCAAGAAACTACACAATTCTTACAAATTATCCAGGATACACAAATTGAATCACAGTGGTTATTGTGCACACTGGATGTTAGATCCCTTTACACCAGCATACCACATTGGGCAGGCTTACAAGCTTTACAATTTTGGTTAGAGAAAGCCGATCTATACCCACCAGGTTTCAATACACTAATCATCTGTATGTCTGAACATGTACTGAATAAAAACATTCTGTATTTTCAAGGGGAATGTTATTGGCAACTCCAGGGGACGGCTATGGGAGCTTCTTTTGCACCCATTTACGCTGACCTGTTCATGGCCTACCTGGAGGAATGCCTTATTTATAATCCATCACACAATATCTACATGGTGGAAATGGACATATGGCGCAGGTACTTGGATGACTGCTGGATTGTGTGGCGTGCGGATTCAGGGTATTTACGTGAATTTATGGAATATCTTAACAGTAACATATGGGGAATTGAATTTATGGTTACTTCCAACTTGAATCAGATTGACTTCCTTGATGTTACGGTTTATAGAAATACTGATAATACTCTTGGTACGAAGATTCACTGTAAATACCCACAATATAATACGTTACTCCATGCATCTAGTATGCATCCACGCCACACCATCCGAAATATTCCCAAATCCCAATTTTTGAGGATCAAACGCATCAGCTCCTCGGCAAGGGATTTTCAGGATGCAAATATTGATCTAATAGATTTTTAGAAAGGGGATATCGTCCATTTGATATTCTATCTGCCAGGAATTGGTCGGGTCAACAGCAGAGAAGTCAATTGCTGGAATATAGGGACCACTCACCTACTATGCACGATTCTACTTTGAGGTTTATAACCACATATGGTAGGAATCATCAGGTTATTAGGAAGGTTCTCAATGACAATTGGAATATTCTATTGGCCAATGATTTTTTAAGAGAGAGGTTGGGTGACAAATGCCAACTTTCCTATAGAAGGGGTAGAACATTGGGTTCTCTTTTTTCACATTACAAACATCAGGATAGTGGAGGAGCAAAATATAAACAACTCACCATTATGGGGGATGAGCTTTTGGGCACCTTTCCGTGTGGGCATTGTATATCGTGTAATCAGGTAAATAAAACCAAACAATTCACCAGTGCCAATACTAGTAAAGTTTATGATCTGAGAATTTTTGGGAATTGTTCCAGTAGTTGGGTGATATACCTAGCGACATGCCAGTGCTCAGCCTTTTATGTAGGCAAAACTTCACGTTCACTACGTATTAGAATAGGGGAACACAGGAGTGACATACGAAATAAAAAGCCAACTAATGCACTTTTTCAACATACTCTTAAACATCCTTCAGCCAGGTTCATGTTCACTGTCATTGACAGGATTATAGGGGATAGAAGCCATCAACAGGGATGGCAGAATGCACTAAGCTTTAAAGAGAAATATTGGATTATTCATCTTGGAGCTTTGTTTTCTCCTGGTATAAATGACCATTTATAATGAATATTTTTTCATTTAGCTCTTTGTCCTATAGGTACAAGGCTATGAGAAGCTCCATTTAATTTTCATGTTACAAATGGGTTGTATTTATAATTGAACCATCACACTTTATATATTTTTTGTGACTACCAATGTGGTTTTCCTCTTCTAATATGGTACACACACATATATATATATATATATATATATGTACATATATGTTTATATGGAGTGATTGGGTTTGGTCTATGTTTAGTGGACAGGGTTTAGACTAGGTTGAATCATGTTTGTATGGCATTTATATACCATCTTTTGTTTATTTTTACTATTTTTTCATCTTTATGATTTGATTATTATTATCTTAAGACGTGCACTTATGTTATCTACATCCATATTTGTAAATACGTTTTGCATTTGCAATTATATTTGTTCATTACCTTTGTTACATATATGACTCTATAAGCTCTTGTCAGTAGTTCTTTGGGCTCATGAATATGTATCAAAGGGGTTGGATTATACCATCGGTTAAGCATGACTGATGCAGGATATAAATAATTATGATGCTCAGGTTTAGGCATGTTTTTTACTCACTGAAGAAGGCATATTGCCGAAACCGGTCTGAGGTTGGAGTTATGTTTGGGACATTTTTATGTTCCTGGTTTTCTGCAAAATAAAGCATTGGACTATATATGCTGGCCGTTTGTGTTTTTTCATTTATAAGCCTAGCCAGAGTGTATTTGGCTTCCGCCTCCCTATTAGATTAGCATACTGTGCGTCTGTAAAGTAGGTCACAGAAGGTACCCTTTTAAGATTAGTTTACTTTACCTCTGTCTAGCAGGGACACAGGAGAGATCCCAGGGGTGAATTTGCGATTTCCCATCCACGCGTCCAAATTTCGCTTGAAGAGGGTCAGCGAGGGGCTATGTCTAACATGAATTGGGATTCTATTCCAGAGTGAGGGGAGCCTCTGGGAAATTAATCTGTCCCTCCAGCATGTCCTATTTATTTTTGTGCTGAGGTTTAGGTCCCTGGAGTGTGTAGCTCTAAGGGACTTGGATTTTTTGAGGTGTAGCATGTCCATTAATTCTGGGTTTGACATGGCTTTGTACGCCAGGCATAGATCGTCTCTGAGTAGGCGGTAAGCAACTGAGTAGAGCTGTAGTTTCTTTAGTCGAGGTGCATAGGACATCTGTTTGTAGCCCATGATCCTCTTGGTGAGGTACTTTTGGGGTCTCCCCATTTGCTGCAGGTGTCGGGTAAGGTACATCCCAAAAGGGGCATTGTATTCAATTATGGGCCTGATGAGTGACGAGTAGAGGGGCACAATGACCTCTCTTGATCTAGATGCGAACCCTTTCGTGATAAGGTGGGCTATATAGAAGGTCTTTCTAACCACTTTGGAAACGTGATTATCAAAGGAGAGATTACTATCTGCATTGGTCCCCAAATCTCTAATTACTTCTTTCGTACTTAATGGATTACCACCTATGTGGTGATTTGTGGGCACCTTGTTTTTCCCAAAAGGGATGACTATGCACTTTTTAGCATTTAGCTTGAGGCCGTGGCTCTGGCACCAAGCATCCATCTCTGTGAGACCCTTTTGGAGGATGCTTGTGTCAGCTGGAGATTCGATTATGGCCCCCAATTTGCAGTCATCTGCGAACTTTGTCAGCCATAATCCCCCCGTGTTAGCCTAAATCTCAGAGAAGTATATACTGAACAAGAGAGGTCCCAGAACTGAGCCCTGTGGGACGCCACTTGTAACTGGTTTGGATTCGGACATGGCACCTGTGATTCTGACCATGTGGGTTCTATCTCTGAGCCAATTTGCAACCCATCTTGTGATATAGGGGTTGATATTTAAGCTGGTAAGCTTATTTAAGATGCCCGAGTGGGGTATTGTGTCGAAGGCTTTTGCGAGGTCCAGGTAGGCTGTGTGGACTACCTTGCCTTCATCTATATCTTTGGTAACTGTTTCAAAGAAATCAACTAGGTTTAAGAGGCAAGATCTGCCCTTAACAAAGCTGAATTGGGTAGGGTCCAGTGTCTGGAGGCTCCCAATGTCTTTGTTTATGAGTTCCATGATAATACGCTCCATAGCTTTACAGACCAGACTAGTCAGGCTTATGGGGCGATAGTTTCCGGGGTCCGTTGTGGCACCACCTTTGTGGAGTGGGACCACTGTAGCTATACGCCATTCTTTGGGTACATATCCTGTAGTAAGGCTAAGTTTGAACAGTGACTTAATGTGAGGGTTCAGTTCTTCTTGGAGCTCATGTAAGACACAGCCTGGGACACCGTCCGGTCCCATAGATGCTGTGTTTTTTGCTTTGGAGAGGGCAGCTTTCGCCTGTGCATCTGTGATGTCAGGGACGTTACATTCAGTTGGGATAGACGTTTGCTCCTTTGGGGGGGAAGGGGGGGGGAAGTTTACGCTGAATCTGTCTTCCAGGATGTTGGCTATGTCTGTAGGTTTGGTATATTTTGTACCGTTATGCAACAATTCAGAGCATATCTGGGAGTTTCCGCCCATTTCCTGACATAACTAAAGAAGGCCTTGTGATTATCTTTAGTGTCTAGGGCAATTTTTCTTTCGAAACTCGCCTTTGATGATTTTATGAGGGATCGAAGTTTCTTGCTAATACTGATCAGAGATGCCTTCCCTTTTTGGGATTTTGCTCTGTCATGTAGTAGCTTTCTCCTTCTGTTGTATAGCTTATTTATGGCCAGGGTCCACCAGACCGGTCTCCTGTTTTTGGAGGAGTGAGTCTTGGTTTTATTTGGGATAGCATGATCCATGCATTCCTGCAGGTGCTCATAGAATGCATTTGTAAAGGATTCTGCGGATTGGGCTGTATTATCCTCTGGCCCAGGGGCTTTGAAGGATTCCACCTCAGTCTTGAGAAGTGCAAAGTTGGCTTTTGAGAAATTCTTTACAGTGATTTCCTTGGCTGGGGGTGGGGACGGGATATGGATGTCCAGGGAAATTTGTTTATGGTCTGATCTTACCAATGAGGGGTTTACCTCTGGTGTGGAACATAGAGTCCCCATGTTGGTGATGACCAGGCCCAATATGTTGTTCCCTCTTGTGGGAGTGGTGATCAGTGTTTCCATTGCGTTAGAGTTTATAAATTCAAGTAACCGTTGGGCAAGGGTGTTTGGGCTTGAGTAGTTTTCCCAGTCAATGTTTGGGTAGTTGAAGTCACCCAATAACATAGTGTTCGGAGAGACCTTCATATTCTCCAGTGTTCTCAGGAATGCCAAGTGGGGTTCCTGTAATAGGGAGGGTGTTCTGTAGCAGGCTACAAACTGAAAGGCAGTTTTGCCTGCTGTTAGTTGCACATGGATGGTTTCCGATGCTTCGTGCAGTGCCACTAACCTGGAGGTGTAGGTATCTTTGATGAATATAGATACTCCCCCTTCTTTTGTGCTTTGGTCCGAGTTTTGGGGCCAAAACGCATGGTATGAGTTATAACCTGGTAGTGCTGGGTTACTCTCAGGAGCCTTGAACCAGGTTTCTGTTACTGCACAGACATCGATTTTCTCCATACTGAGGAGAGTCTCGAGTGCATGCATCTTGAGGTTTAGACTTCTGGCACTGAGTAGTTTCACCTTTAGTTTTTTTATCTTTGGGTTGTCTATGGAGGTGGGTTTGTCCTTTGAGCCTTGCCTAAAAAAGGCACTATGGGGGTGGCAAGAGCTTTGGCCAGTATACGAAAGCCTAAGGGTGACAGGTGCAAGCCGTCCCTAGCGAAGCAACGTGGCTTGTCGAGCATGTCATCCCAGGCTGACAGACACTGGATCCCCTTTCAATGACACCAATACTTTAGCCAATTGTTGAAACTGATCATTTTGTCTTTATACTGTGGCATCATTCTTGGTGAGGGCAAGATGCTACTCAAGGTCAGGGTCATACCAGCCTGGGCTACATGGTCAGAGAGCTCCTCTAGGTCTCTTTTCTTGTAGTCCAGGGAGGTATGTCTCAGGTCATTCACACCAGCATGGACAATGACAGAGTCATACTTGTACTTGCTTTGGAGTGACCTGAGTGCTTGCATTATGTGGCAGATCCTGGCACCTGACAGGCAGCTTACAGTGACCTTCTCCTTGTTCAGTCTAGTGAGCGGGACGTCAGTGTGCCGGACAATAGAGTTCCCTATAACAAGTGTATTTGGTGTATTGTTTGGCCTTAAGGGCTGTGACTGTGAGGCACACTGATTTTGTGAGATATGTGATTTGTGGGTATTGTTGAGGGGTGGCTGTTGCTTGGATATCTGCTTAGGAGGTCTTTGCTGTTTAGGCAGATTTTTATTTAGAGCCTCCGAGTATGTTTTTGTGTGTTTATGTGTTGGGTATGCAGATGCAATAGGTCTGTGTGAGACTGGATTTGTGGTGTGGGTGGTTACCTTTTCTTCCTGACTGACTGTGCCAGTCTTGGGTTGAGAGAGCTCTGCCTCGCTGCTTTCGACATTACGGGTTCGATATTATAACATTCGATGTTAGAGAACTTCGATGTTATAATATAGACCCCATGTTTGTACTCTCACACTCTACTACATTTATATACCAACTTTGAGATTGCTATATTTCAGAGAAGGGGGACTAAGTATACACACTATCCCCTTTGTACTTGTATTTCTGCTCCTGTAAGGATTAGTATTACAGTAATCAAAATTTCAATAGGGGCTTAAACTGTAATCTCTGCACTAAGTGGGGGCTTAGTTTTTGGGCAATTTGTTTTATGATAAATTCTATTTGATATTCATTTTAATCCCAGTTGTATTGAAGTTCTTCTGAGGATTCTACTTGGATAATAGGGCAATGGATTTTGTTACAAAATTCTTTAGAAATATTTTTCAGGAATCTTTACTGCAACTGCTTTTGCATAAAAATGCAATTTCTTCTTTTAATTCAGTGAAAGCACCCACAAGTTTTGCATTTATGCTGCTTCTGTTTCTTCTAGATGTGAGTCGTTACTACAACAATGGGGTCTATTCTGGAAAGATCTGCTAGAGGTCTAATCCCCATAGCAGTTTCTTCTGCTTGGCCATATGGTTTATTGGCTTATTTACTTGCTGATTTGCTTGTGTATCTTAATTATCATTGTACTTATGTGTGCATATGTATGTATGTATGTATACATACAGACATTCATGTATGTATATATATATTTATTTATTTACTAGTTTATTTTGAACAAGTTATTTCAGTTTGTTTATTTATGTTGAACGTGCTAGTCCAACTAGATATTCTCTATACTGAGCTGAGATCTGAGGTTGTGTTAATACTAGTTTAGAAAAAAAAATTGGCCAGGAGACTGGAGAACTGCCTCTTCTATTTTTGATAAGTGATTTGCAATCATCACATTAATTGAGCTACCATCAAGTCAACCAGATAGGATTTCAGTTTAGTGCCTCATCTAAGTCTGTTGGAAGAGCTGTTTTTTGTGCAAGGGCTCTTTCTGGGTGTGACTTTTCATAGTGTATCCCTTCCTTGGAATTGGCAGGTACCAGCAGCAGTTTCTCATTTAACAACTGTACAACTTTTCTTTCATCTTGTGTGAGCCATTCCACCATGCCACTGGTTTGTGGCCAAAGTAGGGTCTCCTTCTGTGTCGCTCTCTTTGCCTTATTTACCATTATTTCCATCCGTCTTCTTTGCTTGCATTTCTGAATTTTTTTTTCACACAAAAAATATTTTCCCCAAAAATTATTTTCAAATAAATACAAACAGCAACAAAACAAAACAACGTTTTATAATTTTATCATCATTAAATCACTTATAAATTACTTTTGAATTTTAATAATTTTATCTTAAATCTGAATTTCTAAAATTATGTTTGAAATAAAGTGTGGGTCATTCCTAGCTCAGCAATGCTTTCTCCTGAACCTACCAATGCTGCAGTTCTATATTGTATATGTTTTTATTTCTCTTCTAATATTGTTTAATTCACAAGTTTTTGTAATGTTCTCATCTTAGTATAATACATTTGTGTGAGCTCATTCTGTTACTGTCTTGTATATTGAATATGTATAGTTTGCGTTCAACATTCTTTTTGGAATGATAGTTTAGTGATTATATTTAGAATGGGTCCCCTTCACATGGTCAACTTTTCACAAAGTCGACTTTCATATGGCCGAGACCATATGATCGACTTTTGAAAAGCCGACCATGGGGAACCGCTATCTCTGTACAGTGCAGAATGGGAAAATTTCCCTCTTCTACACTGTAGTGCGATGTCGGAGTTGGTATTTTTCAGTTACGGGGGGTGTGGGGGCAGAGCTTGAATTCCCTACTAACAGTGTTAAGGTAAGTGTTTGTTGTGTTTTTTGTGTTTATTTTACATGGCCACCTTTCCAAAAGTTGATCATATGGTCTCGACCATATAAAAGTCAACTTTGTGAAAAGCTGACCATGCAAAGTAGATCCATTTAGAATACATCATATAGTTCTGCTATTAGTTCATATGCCTTCTGACACAAGTAAGTTATCTCCACCACTGTAAACGATTCTGAATTTAAGAAGTTTAAACCAACAGATCTATTTATATTCTATGAGGAGCTCTCAAAGTTTAATTGACATTTCTCCATCACCTATGCAGTTTCATATGCCAGTTATGTAACTGAGTTCTGTTCTGTCCTAGTTTAGATCTAACAGTAACCATTAAAACCAAGTGTAATTATTAATTTAAAAATAAACCTTGATGGTCCACTAGTATAAATACTCTCTTTGAAAAAAGAAAAAAAGTTTAAACTCGTATCACAAATTGAAGTCTGCCAACAAGACAGTCCAGCAGTATGTCTAATAAAAAGTACCTGGCGTATCCTCACTGAACTCTTTCTGCACTTGTTTTATGTATCTTAAGCATAACCACAGGGTAAGTCTCTATGGTATGGAAAACAGCTGTTGAAATGCCCCATCACAAGTGGGGGCCCTGCCGCAGACCCCAAGAACTAGACACCCAACAGCCTATCCACTGATCTGTCAGGGCATAGAATGTGTTATTTCTGACCTCATAAATTACGATTTTCAAAACTTCATGCAACTGGACCCGCAGCCGTTTGACATTGTTAAGAATAATTTGTGTATATTTAATTTAGTAAATTTCATTGAGTAGATCACAGAGGCAGTGGAAAGGGTCATTCAGACTATGCAAGATACATGGATGAGGCCAAGAACCGTGGTACAATACCCCATGCTGTCATTGTAAGTAAGCTAACTTATCTAACATATTGTTTTGTTTAATGCTTTTTCATAGTTCTGAAATGTGGCTACCTGCTTGCAAACATTGGTATACAGCAATCTTCAAAAATCTCTCTTTCATTTTCTAGGTGCTAAAACCTGAAATATTTTTGTTTTCAGCTTTTGTTCTATATGTCTTTCTTCTTATAGGCAATCTTTTGTATGTAAAGCCATTTAAATTCTGAAGTTTTCTCTTCATTGCCATTTTTTGCTCCCTATCAAAATGTTGGCACTTCAAATTTTGAGTGCCAACAAGCCAAAAAACAAAAATATTGAAACTCCAGAAGAATGAATCTTGAACATCTCTCTTCTCCTTTAAACTTGTTTTTTACAAAGGGGCAAGCCACCACACCCCCAAACTTATATATACCAACTCCAAGATCACCCTACCTCAGAGAAAAGGGAATAGCCATCTCAGACTTGGTATGTATAAGTCCATCTTTTGACTATTCACCCACACTCTACTGGGTCCTAACATTTCAAATGTTTATCACTGTCTTCTGCTCCAATTCTTCATTTATACTGGGAAGACATACTTGTTATCATATAAGATAAACAAATTATGTTTATGTACCAACTTGCATTTCTTTCCAAATAATAATTTATGCCGTTGCTATTTTCATCTTCTCATGGCTGTGGATCCAGAGGTGGTAGTAATCATTGCATTTCACTTTTTTCATTTCAGCAGGGCAGGGCCATAGACATGGGCAAAAAATACATTGGTTTTCTATAATGCACATGCTGAAGCATTATTTCAGTCAGGTCTTGAGGCATATAAATACAACCTACAGGATAGGAAAGAGCAAAGTTATCATGGTCCATTTAACTTACGCTTATAAGCATATCTCTTCAGAAAACCATACTCATATCAACTGAATTTGATTTAGGAAGTATTTTAACAATCTCTTCCTTCACCCAGCTGTAAGGATTCCAGTGCTGAAGAACAGTGACACTTACTGGATGGGAAACATCCATACAATTCAGTTTATGCATAATCTGTGAATTTGCAGTTCCTGGACTTTCTTTCTGATTTATCCTTGACCAATGGCCATCTTAACTGTGTACTTTCCACCAATCAAAAAGAACCAATACATTTTTATGGAGATACTCGGAGCAATAGCATAACTTCCCTTATTTTGCAACTGCAAGTGGGTGTTGACTGCCATACCTCACTCTAGAAAAGTCCCACTCAGGTCACTAAATGAGTTTCTATGTTGTTTGTTTTAATCTATAATTTAAGATCAGATCTTTTAGGAGAAGTGATGAACCAGCCATGATGCAACTGGCACATTACTATATTCCAATTCAGTATTCAAATACAGCATTCATATTATATTAGTCTAAGATGGACACCTCATGTGTTATAGTGTTTTGTATTTTTAGTTTCTTCACATTTCATCCAGGTGGGCAATGGTGCTAAAATGGTATTATATTTTGTTTTTTAATTAATTACAGTATAAACAGCATAATCAGATATTCTGTATGAAGACTGTAGTAGACCACATAGCAGAGCTTTTAGCCAAAGTTCAAAGGTAAAATATCTGTTCCATGGTCCTTCAACAATTAACAAAATATATAATTCTGGGAATTTATAAATGTTCCAAAACCTAGCCTCATGTGAATGATATTAATTATATTGTGAAGAGTGCCTGAGTGCATCACCTGGAGAATCTGATCCAAAAAATGTCAAAGGTGCAACCTCCAAAGAGAAGCTGAACACAGTATAAAGTAACTGTGGGAAATGCTTTGCATCCCTCTACCTTTGTAATGATATGGAGGTGGATTTCTTGGATTTGTTTAGCTGATTTAGAAAAGCAAAGTTCAAGTTCTATGACTAGATTAATAAATATTTGAGACAGTAATATTTCTTCTAGAGTTTTACAACTGCCTCTGTTGCCTACCTGACTAACTAAACAATTTGACCAGGAATTCTGTATAGCAAAAGAGCAGGATAAATATATATTTTCTAGGGGAATCTCCAAACTCTGGATCCTACACAGTTTGGATTTATGAAGGGTAGATCATGCCTGCTTAACTTGGTCGACTTCTTTGAGTCAGTCACCAGAGCTGTGGATGAAGGCAAGGTGGTTTGTACAGCCTGTCTTGATCTGGCCAAGACCTTTGATACCATTCCCCACTCAGGAATCATAGAAAAACTCACTAAGCTAGGCATCAACCCCTGTGTCACTAGGTGGGTTGGAAACTAGCTCACAGGCAAAACCCACAGTGTGAAAGCAGCTGACTCCAAGTCAGACTGTTGACCAGTCACGAGTGGAGTCCCACAGGGTTCAGTCCTGGGTCCTATCCTGTTTGGTATCTACTTCTCTGAAGTCCAGGCCAACACAAAGGGACTCTGACTGATAAAGTTCACAGATGATTGCAAGTTGGGAGCTATTATTAACTCCCCAAGTGATGATGACATCCTACAGAAAGGCCTCAGTGATTCCACCTACTGGTGTCAGAACCATGGCCTTAAGCTCAGTGCCAAAAAATATGTCATCATCCCCCTTGGGAAAAAGCCAGTTCCCTTGAATTACCACATCGATGGTAGTCCACTGAACACAGAAGGCATCATAAGAGATCTAGGAACACAGGTTGACAGCAACCTCTCTTTTGACCACGACATTGCCACTGTGGCCAGAAAGTCCTGTGTGGCACATCTCATTACTAAGGGTTTTGCATCCAGGAAGAAAGAGGTCATTGTCTCCCTCTACTCTTCACTCATTAGGCCAATCATTGAGTACAATGCCCGATTTGGCATGTAGACACCAGCAACAACTGGAGAGGCCGCAAAAGTACCTCACAAAGAGGATCCTAGGCCTTAAACACTTGTCCTATATGGACAGACTCAAAAACCTCCAACTATTCTCTGTCTCATATCGCCTACTTAGAGGTGATCTCTGCCTGACTTGCAAAGCCATGTCTGACCCAGCTCTGTTAAAAATGCTACATCTAAAGAAATACCAATCCCTCTGCACCACACACTCCAGAAACCTCAACCTCATTACCACAATCAACAGAACATGCTGGAGGGAGAGGTTCATAAACCAGAGATTGTCCATGCTATGGAATATACCTTCCATACATGTCAAGCAGAGCACCTCACTGGCCCTCTTCAAGAGAAATCATGATGAGTGGATGGGAAATAGAAAATTCACCCTGGGGATCACTCCAGTGGTTCTACTCAACAGAGGCACTAAAAACTAAGGTCGGGTGGCACGGTGCTAGAGTAATCCTATGGGCTAGGCTTGTAAAGGCTCCAGAGCCATTAGCCTAGTATACACCTATGAACCGATGAACCTAAGTTTACATGTTGTCATGAAAATGGGTTATCATGAAAAATGATGAACTGCCTGTTACATAATGGATAGGCTGACAACACATTCACTGGGTACCAAAATGGTGGTTGATCCTATCAGAAATGCTGACGAAGAGGATGGGTGCCTAAATGTTTTGTGCCCATACATATGGGGCTGTAGAACACAAATATGTTAACATGATACTATGGCAATATATGTTGATACTATTAGCAATGGATTATTCCCTGGCCTAAGACAAGATTGCAGAATATAGTTGTCTAAATAAAGTTTTCATGAAGCAAACTGTATAAATCAACATCCATATAAAGTGGTTATTTTTTGTGGGGAAAAAGCAACTGCCCAAGCCAAATGTACTCCATTATATAATATAATGAGCTCAGAGGTCACTGCATTGTGGAAAAAATGGTTTCCTGTATATAGCTGAAGCCCCATTTTTTTGCAGTCATGAGGTTTGCACACAGTTAACAGTCACAAAGCTGTAATTGGATAGTTGTCCTTTGAGATGTGTATTATGCTTATCACATTCTCTCATATGACATTGTCACGCAGTTCATTGTATTATAATCACCCTGAAAATTATTCCAAAATCTCGATAGAGGAGGGGGAGAAATGTGTGCACAGGTAACAACTGGCACAATTCTCCTCTGACTCTGTAATAATACCTATCTAGCTTTGTAGTAAGGTAGATATAGCATCACATTACCCAGCTAGTAAGTTCTTTTTTTATTTGTTTTTTTGTTATCTTATTTCAGTCTTGCACTGAAACAGAGGACTGGGTTGCTACTTTTTAAAATAAGGTGCTTTGCATGAGAAAAAGTACAGGATTTGGAAGCTAGATTTTTCAGTTCTTTTGAGACAGGAAGCAGTGTTTTCTTATTTGTTATGAAAGATGAATCTATTATCATTCCCTCATAAGTTGCGACTGGCAGTGATTTAAGTAACAGCACTGGACCAAAACATGAGGTCCAGATATAAAGGTAGCTAATACTGTTTCCCCATCTTCCACATTTTGGGATTTATTTGTAAATGAGACATATATCAAATTAAAGATGTGTTTGCTGGGGAAACAGAATTGGCTGACATTTTTGTTGGACCCAGTGATTTTGGATCATTGCTGTAAACAAGGAAACTATCCCACCATATGCTGTTGGCTGGATTAGTGAACGCCAAGAAAGGTATACTGGCATTTGAGTGTAATAAGAATTCTGAAAAATGGATCTTTCCCATTAAGTTTCTAAGGATATTTGAGGCTGACTTAATGAAAATTAAGGGATTAGATGCAATATGTGAGACAGGGGTATTATTAATAATACTCACATCATAGTGAGTAAGAGATTTTGTGAGGAAATACAGGAATTAGTGGAGAGAGCACTTTAAAAGCTCTTATTTTCTTAGCACAAGAACTAGATAAGGAGCCTAATCAGGGAGAGATTATAAACATTGCTCTCATATACCTAGAAAGTTGCTAAAATAATAACTTTTGCATTATTTCTAAATGATATAAAGTCTGCATTTCAAATTTCTAATTTTTCAAGACAGTAATCCTCAGCAATTTGATAGAAAACCACAACTCTTATGAGGAATATCCAAATGTGTGAGTCAGAATCAGGGCAGTTGAGAGCTATGCTTTATCTATTTCATGAAAACCTTGTGCAACCTTCAGCCATCTTCATTATCTGAGGCAATCACTTCTACCCCTAGGTATGAACATCATTTGAGGCAATCACATCAACCCATAGGTATTAACATCATCTGAGGCAATCACATCTACCCGTAGGTATTAACATCATCTGTGGCAATCACATCTACCCCTAGGTATGAACATCATCTGAGACAATCACATCTACCCCTAGGTATGAAATCATCTGATGCAATCACATCTTCCCCTAGGTATGAACATCATCTGATGCAATCACATCTACCCCTAGGTATGAACATCATCTGATGCAATCACATCTACCCCTAGGTATGGACATCATCTGATGCAATCACATCTACCCCTAGGTATGAACATCATTTTATGCAATCACATCTACCCCTAGGTATGAACATCATCTGATGCAATCACATCTACCCCTAGGTATGAACATCATTTTATGCAATCACATCTACCCCTAGGTATGAACATGATCTGAGACAATCACATCTACCCCTAGGTATGAACATCATCTGAGGCAATCACATCTACCCCTAGGTATGGACATCATCTGAGGCAATCACATCTACCCCTAGATATGAACATCATCTGAGGCAATCACAGCTACCCGTACGTATGAACATCATCTGAGGCAATCACATCTAACCCTAGGTATGAATTCCTGCCAGATTCATAACTAAAATGTAAAAGATTATTTATTTACCCTGTAGGGTATTAATGAATGTAGCTAATACACTTGCAGTATAAAATAAGAAATGCTTAAAAAATGGCTAGCAGTTTGCACAGACTGCCCTTTGAAATCTAGAAGCTTCATTCCCTTTTTATTGCATTTTGAATGTTAATCTTTTGTTTAGGGCAAAAAGTAAATGTGGGAAAAGTGATGGTATTTCCCTCCATGGTAATTTTTGTGTAGTCATTTTTAATTAGAAACTGCCCATACCTGAGCAGACAGTAACATATCCCAGCCTTGGTAATAATAATTTAGTATATGCAGATGGATATTCACCAGTTTCAGTTTATAGGTTAGACAGGATATGAGAATCAAAGAGACAGTAGGGAAGCAGCTTATGTAGATCTGTATCACAATATACATGTAAGAACATCTACATTTGTTGGTTATACTAATAAACCCTACACTATATGTGATATCTTTTTGGTATAGTGAGCCATGTACATAAAATATGTCATCAAATGTATAATGCCTTGCCAGTGGCACAACGATTTCTACATTTATCTTCTCATTAGAAACACTTATTGGTAAATAATGCAGCTTAATTCCCAGTAGAAATAAAATGTCATGTCACAGCCTTTTCCTTGGCTATGATAACTGAAGGTCTGGAAAGTACCTTTAAGGTATTTATTTAATAGCTACATTTGTGAAAAAATGCACACTGTCAGATAATGGATGGTACTTTTTCCATAGCACTATTTCCTGTTAGGGGTATGGTCAGTGAATTATGTGTCCATCTGCTGTAAACCACCCTGCTCTGGGCCTGGCACCTGTGTCCCTAATGCACAGTGGTAGCTTATAAAGGCCTGGCTGTTCAGAAACAGGACATCATCATTCTTTCAGGAAAACGTACCTAGGCTTAGAAAGCACCCTCTCCCCGGTCATTATCATAGTAACAATCTATGAATCTATGAAATACACTGAGCACATGTCCGATGTGGACTGCTGCTGTCTCACCCTAATAGACTGTGTTATTCATAGGAAAGTGCAATGCATGTTTCCAGATATTTAGCTGCACAGTCTGAAACAGCCTATGCATTAATAGTTCTGTAAGCTGTCACTTTTCATAAGACTCTTTCACCTGTTCCCATAGAAAAACAAAGAGCCTAGCAAGGTTTTAGCTTTTAACTTCACAGTTTTTTGCAACATTTGCAACATTTTAATTAACATAAGGTAGTAGCAGTTCCTTTTCCCAGCAGAGCTGTTTTCAGGTTACCATCTGTTGTAATTCATTGCTACATTTAAGGCTCTGCACAACAGTAATATAATTTCTCATGTCCAGTCTCTCGTATTGCCCATTTTAAGAAAGCATTTTATTAGATAAAAGTGGCATATGGCATTTTAGTCAGAAATGCTCTCCTGTTAGAGCTATCTATTCTACAAATGTTTTCTTGTAATTCTCTTACTTGGAAAAAAAATCCTGCAATAAACATCAGTAAGTAGATTGCCCTGCATCTTAACATACTGTGCGTTAATAATAAAAGTAAATCTCCACTTTCAGAAGCTGTCATTTCCTGTATATGTGTGTGGTCCCACTTATTATGTAAACTGACACTGATTCAAAACCTCATACAACTAGACCCACAACATTGCTAAGGATAATTTGTGTATAATTAATTTTGTAAATTTCTTCAAGTAGGTCACAGAGGCATTGGAAAGGGGTCTGGTAGACTTTTGCAGTGAAATGAATACTAAGTTGATTGATGTTTCCTATAAGGAAAACCTAATACAAAAAGACTGATACAAACTGATTACTTTTTAGAATAATCTATAGAGTCATTTACCATACCTATGTTTGTAAAGTCGTAAACCATAACTACAACTCTCTCATTTCAGTCGGTCTTAATTACCATTCCTACCTTTGCTATGTCTTTGTCTACTAAAATGTACATTCGGCCACTGTCATATATCTTATTACCACCAAATAATAAGGCATTGAGCCAGATAAAGGGTTCCCCTAATAAATACCTTGTCAGCATACTTCTTCCATGTACAGAAAACTGACTCCACTCAAAATGAAACCATACCTACCACACAAACTCTTTTATACAGAAATCCAACTTCTCTTACCATTTACTTTTCACTTGCTTAGCTCAAAGTCATAATTCAATAATGCTATTCCTTTTTCAAAAGCAATTATTTACCTCCCTATTTTTGCTAATCTTTCTTTACAGTACATGATTTCTTTCTGACAACACTGTGCAACTAACCTTATGTTCACAGCTCACAAATAAAGCAAAAAAGATATTTTACATTCCTGCCTCTCTGTTACCTCCCATGTTTAAAGTACGCTATCTTGCCTTAAGTCACCCCAAAAAAGAAAATAAATTATGACTATCCGTCCTTCTTTCTGCTCCTATTGCATCATCATATCACACACAACACTAAACTAAAAAGCTAAAATGGTTAAATATCACAGTTTTTAAGCCCACAATCCTGAAATACACAATCCTGGAATCTTAATTTGGAAGACCAAAATGCTGAAGACCAGAATTTCACATTTCTGAACTTCTGTCTTCTCTCTCACTAATGTCCTCAAAGGGATTCAGAATAAAATCTGACAGCCAATCTTTAGGTTATGTAAACCTTCACACCTTCTTTGGATGCATTCAGATTTACACTGCATTCTCAACATGTCACCTATACTATTTAGAAATATTCATAGCCCATAAGTGATCATACAGTTATATAACACTATAGATCCTAGCCAAGAAAACTATAAGATGATAAAAAGTCATTATATCTGCAACAGGCAAACCACTTTTTTTTTCTAACCACAGACTACTTTTGAAAGAAGTAAACAAACTTTCTGGTCATTTTAAAACATACAACAGTCCCCTTGCCTCCAGCCCTAATGATATTGTTAAAGAATAATGTAACACTGCTGAACCATTACCCTATACCTCTCAGCCTGCAGACACTGAAAATAGGTAGAAACGTTTTTGAAGAATAGGTACATCCAACCAAAAACCTAGGCATCTACTTAATATGAAATTTGGATACCAAGTAGCGCAAAACTCTTCCAACTTCTAGTAGAAATGTAGGATACTGCTCATAGGTTCATAGGTTCATAGGTTCATACTAGGCTATCTGCCCTAGGGCATTTACAAGCCTAGCCAGAGTGTGTGTGGCTTTCGCCACCCCTTGGGATGAGAATACTACGCCCATTTAGGGTTTAGTTTACTGTGCCTCTGTCTAGTAGTGACACAGAGATGACCCCCGGGGTAAACCTACGATCTCCCATCCACTCGTCAAGATTTCTCTTGAAGAGAGTTAGTGAGGGGCTCTCCCTAACATGGACTGGGATTCTGTTCCAGAGTGTAGGAAGCCTCTGGGTTATGAATCTGTTCCCCCAGCACGTCCTATTTATTTCTGTGTTGAGGTTCATATCTCTTGCTCTCATGGCTCTCATGGATTTGGATTTTTTGAGGTGGGGCATGTCCATTAATTCCGGATTGGACATGGCCTTGTACGTCAGGCATAGATCACCTCTGAGTAGGCGGTATGCGACTGAATAGAGCTGGAGTTTCTTCAGCCGGGCAGCATATGACATATGTTTGAGACCCTTTATCCTTTTGGTGAGGAACTTTTGGGGTATTTCTAACTGCTGCAGGTGTCGGGTAAGATACATCCCAAATGGGGCATTGTATTCAATCATGGGCCTGATAAGAGAAGAGTACAGGGGCACAATGACCTCTCTTGTTCTAGATGTGAATCCCTTCATGATAAGGTGGGCAATATAGAAGATCTTCCTAACCACCTTGGCAATGTGAGTGTCAAATGAGAGGTTACTGTTGACTTGGGCCCCTAGGTCCCTGATTACCTCTTCCGTACTTAATGGATTACCACCTATGTGGTAATTTGTGGGTACCTTGTTTTTCCCAAAGGGTATGACTATACATTTTTTGGTGTTCAGTTTAAGGCCATGGCTCTGGCACCAATTATCCATTTCTATGAGGCCTTTCTGAAGGATGCTTGTGTCCGCTGGAGTATCAATTATGGCGCCCAGTTTGCAGTCATCTGCGAACTTTGTCAGCCACAATCCTCCTATGTTTGCTTGCACCTCGGAAAAATAAATGCCGAACAAGAGGGGTCCCAGGACTGAGCCCTGTGGGACACCGCTTGTGACTGGCTTAGAGTCTGACATGGCTCCAGCAATTCTGACCTTGTGGGTTCTGTCCTTGAGCCAGTTTGCAACCCATCTTGTGACATATGGGTTTACATTTAAGCTGGTGAGTTTGTCAATGATGTCCGAGTGGGGTATTGTGTTGAAGGCTTTTGCAAGGTCAAGGTAGGCTGTGTGAACTGCCTTACCCTCATCAATGGCCTTAGTGACTGTTTCAAAAAAGTTGACTAGGATCTGCCTTTGACAAAGCCGAATTGGGTAGGATCCAATGTCTGTAGGTCCCCAATGTCTTTGTTTATGAGTTCCATAATGATCCTTTCCATAGCTTTGCAGACCAGGCTCATCAAGCTTATGGGGCGGTAATTTCCAGGGTCCGTAGAAGCACCTCCTTTGTGGAGTGGGACCACCGTTGCTGTACGCCACTCTTTGGGTACATATCCTGTAGTAACGCTAAGATTAAACAGCAGCCTTATGTGCGGGTTTAGTTCCTCTTGGAGTTCATGTAGCACACAGCCCGGGACACTGTCCGGTCCCATTGATGCTGTGTTTTTAGCTTTGGAGAGGGCGGCTCTCACCTGGGCATCTGAGATGTTAGGGAGGCTACACTCTGCTGGGATAGATATTTCTCCTTTTGGGGGGGAGGGGGTGGAGAAATTTGCACTGAACCTGTCTGCCAGAATGTTGGCAATATCTGTGGGTTCAGTGTATTTTGTGTCATTTTGGATTAACTCTGAGCATATCTGGGAGTTTCCACCCAGGTTTCTAACATAGCTAAAAAAGGCCTTGTGATTGTCTTTTGTGTCTTTTGCGATTTTTCTCTCAAAGTTGGCCTTGGATGATTTTATGAGTGATCGAAGTTTTTTGCTAGTACTGATCAGAGATGCCTTCCCTTTTGGGGATTTTGCTGTGTCATGTAGTAGCTTCCTCCTCCTGTTGTAAAGTTTGTTAATGGCTGGGGTCCACCAGACAGAACGCCTGCCTTTGTGGGAATGGGTCTTGGTTTTATTAGGGATTGCATGATCCATGCATTCTTGAAGGTGTCCGTAGAAGGCATTTATGAAGGATTCAGTGGTGTGGGTTGTGGTTTCCACTGGCCCAGGGGCCTTGAAAGATACCACTTCAGTCTTAAGAAGTGTGAAGTCGGGTTTTGAGAAATTCTTCACTGTGGTCTTCTGTGCAGGGGTTGGGGGTGGGATGTAGATTTCCAGTGAGATTAATTTATGGTCTGATCTCACCAATGAGGGGTATACTTCCAGTGTGGAGCATTTTGTCCCCATGTTTGTGATGATCAGGTCTAGTATATTATCTCCTCTTGTGGGAGTGGTGACTAGTTGTTCCATCACATTTGAGTTTATGAATTCTAGGAACCTTTGGGCTAGGGTGTTGGGGCTTGAGTAATGTTCCCAGTCTATGTTTGGGTAGTTGAAGTCTCCCAATATGATGGTATTTGGAGAGACATTCATACTCTCCAGTGTCTTCAAAAAGGCTGAGTGGGGTTCCTGAGTTTGAGAGGGTGGTCTTTAGCATGCTACAAACTGTAGGGCAGTTTTGCCTATGGTAAGTTGCACCTGGATGGTCTCCGATGCTTTGTGCATTGCCACTAACCTGGAGGTGTGGGTATCTTTGATGAATATGGATACTCCCCCTCCTTTTGTGGTTCGGTCCAAGTTTTGGGGCCGGAAAGCATGATATGAGGTATAACCTGGTAGTGCTGGGGTGCTCTCAGGAGCCTTGAACCAGATTTCAGTCACTGCACAGACATCGATGTTCTCCATACTGAGGAGGGCTTCGAGAGCGTGCATCTTGAGGTTTAGACTTCTGGCATTGAGCAGAAACACATTTAAAAACACAGAATGAATGCATGATGGAAAATGTAAGCACATTATCAAAGGAACAATGGAAAATCTATAGGCTTTAATGAATTGTATTGCAAAAGTATACCACACAAGATCACTTATTTTTGTTTCTGATAAATGGAGATGTAAGATGTGTGCTGCCTTTCTTTAAGGTATTGGTACCTCAAGTATATTGGTCATGTAGTGTGGTTTTCTATATACTAGTCAACTATAAAATCACATGTGATGAGGCAGTGAAACGGTAAATCAAGTCTGAAAATAGGGTATACTTCCAAAGAAGGCAGATTATGTATGTTGTAACTCAGACCTAAAAATAGGTATATTTGAGAGGTCTCCATTATCTTTCCACATCCACCTTCACTTGTGCAATACACTTCTTCCTTCTAACTCAAAAAAATATTCTTAAAAGAAACTTCTAATCTAATCTTGTCCTTACCCAACTATGACATGGCTCTGACAGCCTGTCTCCATGATTTCTAAAACTTCTCAAGGAATCATTGCCTCCTCTCCTTTGCCTTTTATATATCCTCCCTGTCCAACAGCAGACTTTCCTTAATTTGTGGAAAAAAGTTATTGTCACTGCCATACCTAAATGTCCCTAACCTTCCAATATTTCATGTTTTTGCCATATATTCACTTCTTGTACACCTAGGATTATTACTCAAAAGGCTTACAACCAGCTTACATGATTTACTTATAATCTATTCTACCACCATCAATGCAATTTTTTAAAAGAGAGAAGCACACAAACCACCCTTCATTGTGTGATAGACATGGGCCTTTTTAATGACTTCATTAAAATTGTTGCCTATGTAAACCATACTCTTCTTCTCAGCCATTTTACTTGCTTCAGCTTTGTTTCCCATACTAATAAATGGTTCATAGTTACCTTGCTAACAAAAGCTTTACAAAGTGAAATAATAATAATAATAATAATAATAATAATAATTCCTCTCAGCATAATGCCATAATTGTCTTGTCACAAAGCTTAGACAATCTAACCTCATACATGATATTATATGATCTCTTCCACTTCTTATTTGATGCTACTCCTAAACATGCATTTATCATTCATAAACTTCAGTCTGCCATTTTTTAACAACCTTTTCCCATTGGTATCTGATAAATAATTAACTCTAAACACAAAAAGGAAGCTTCCCCCTAATAATACACCTCACTTAGAACAACCAAACCATTGAACATGTTCAAGCCTTGATATATTTTGTTAATCCCTTGGCCCAAACTTATCATGTCTGTTCATAACAAAAGTATCTCAACAATACTAAATCAATGATTATCTCATGGCTGTAGCAGAAGGTGAAAGAAAGCAAAAGTAAAGTATCAGAAAAGAAGGCAGAAGAAAATGAAAAATGGAAGTATGTGGTAAGGATTCAAAGTAAAGAAGACAAAGAAATGGGCAGGTATGAAGAGTGTGACAATTTAATAACTCCTTTGGGTGTAAAAGCACATGAGATAACAGCATTTATTCTTATTAACAAAGAAACATTTTGTGACATTATATTTGAAACTGTTTTTTTCAGTGGAAAATTTTCATGGAGAATATGAAAAAAAAATTATTGTAACTCATGGAATCTTTATGTGATAAAAGCATTAAACAGGGCAACAGAAGATTTGTGTATAATTTTGAACAGCGGTAGAAAGAGAAACTTTGAAATTACATTTGAAAGCTTTATTGAAAGAAGCACTGGGTATTGCAATAGTTTATGACAAAAGGGGCTTATGGACTAGTCATTGGGATTGCAATATTGTGTTAAAATAGAAAGAGAAAGAAAAATGAACACATGCCAAGCATGACAACTGTGAAGGGAAATAGGGGTGTTGTAAAATACTGGGGTCAACCCAAAGCATGTTTTTTTTTTTTTTGGAAAAGAAGGACATTTGGCAAATAACTGTGACAAAATAAAATGTATTTGTGAGAAAATGGGACATGATGCAAAAAATGTGAATTGAAATGTTATAAATGTATAAAAAGGGACATTTATGGATGGATTGCAAAACTAAAAATAAGAGTAAGGAAGAAAGAGAATAAAATGAACAAAGAAAGGCAATTTTAGAAGTAGTAGAAATAGAAGAAAATTAAATGAGAAACAAATAATAAAGAAAACATATAAGAAGGTTCTGAAATAAGTGATGAAGAAGACATAAACTGCAAGGTAGTAAAGGGTAAAAAATATTGTGAAAGGGGTAAAAGACAGAAAAAAGAAAATTTAAGGGGATAAGAACAAATGGAAAACAGGAAGAAAATGTATGACAAAGAATATATACAGCTAAAGCTTAGGGTTTGGTATAAGGGTTAAGATGTTTGACTCACAGACACAAGGTACAGATTTGATTCTCACCTTTGGGAAGGAAATTGGTTAGGCTTAGAATGGCCTATTAAGAAAGCTAGTCTAGTAATTAGCTATGAACTTATGAAACCATGAATCTATGGAAAAGTGAAAATGAAAATTTTAGAGTGCTTTCTGTAAATGTGAATAGTATTAAGAATATAGTAAGAAGAAAAGGAATTGTGGGGTGGTATAATGCATCTGATGCAGATGTAATTATCTTAGAAGACACAAGATTTTTAACAAATGAAGAAAGATTGCAAACAGAGAAACTATGGGGAGGAAAGATAATCTGGAATTTGACCATTGTAGATTTAAAATGGAAAGAACAAGTTTATAGAATTATAACATTATATGCTTATGCTAATTGTAAAGACAGGAACAGCTTATTTCATCAGGTTTTATACTATGTAGTGATAAATATGAATATTAAAATAACAGGAGACTTTAAATGTGATTTAAGAGGCAAGAGGAAAGAGAAAGGAAACAATATAAAAAAATGTTAGAAGTTATAAGATGTGGTTAGTTAAAACTGTGGGACAAAAAACTATGTATTTCCAAAAGGCATGTGTATCGAACTGAAGTAGATTATTTTATGGTATCAGAAGGTTTAGTTAGGGAGGTAGTTGAAACATAATTTTCTGATTATCTTGCAATATGGCTAGAGATAAAGGAAAAAATGTGAATATATAAAAATAGGTAAAGGAAGAAAAATGATAAATGAGAAAGCATAGAATGAAGAAGGAAATAGATTAGTAATATTAGTTTTGGAAAGATCATATTACTATAAGAACATTTTATAAAAATTGGTTTGAATGGTAGATGATATTTAAGGAAAATATACAAAAATGTTTTTATGGTGGCAATATGTGAGAAAAGTAGGGAAAGAAGAATATAAAAGAACATATAATACTGCACTGGAAGATTTAGAACATAATGATAAGTATTTTGACAAAGAAAATGAATCATATGAAAGAAATCAAGAAAAAATAAGAGAATTCTTATATATGCAAAGATATTTTTACAAGAAAAAGAGAAGTATTGAGTTACTTAATCAGATTAGCAAAGGAAGATGGTGGTATAATGATAAAAATAAAAAAAAAATGTAAAAGGTGAAATAGAAATCAGGAATTGTTTCTGAATAGTGTAGTGTACAATATGTACAAGAAATGTTTAAAGAAAAAAATAAGGCAGTGAAAAAAACATGGAAAGTTAAAAGAAAAAGAGAATAAAGAGTTGGAAAAAGAGATTTATTTAAATGAGCTAGATAAACTATTAGGACAAGTAAATATTGGCTCAACTGTAAGCCCAGACGGAGTAGGGTATGAATGTATAATAATTTAAGAGACTGGCAAAAAATATTTTTCAAAGATTTTGAATGAATGGTTAAATTAAGGTTTTATGTATACAAAATTATGCAGCAGAATATTTAAATGTACATGGAAGATAGAAGATGATTAAAAAAATGGAGACCAATAGTATTGAATAATAATGATGGTAAGAACCTTATGGAAATAATACAAAAGAAAGTTGTAACTAAAATGGAAAATACTGTGCAAGATAGAATATATAGTAGAATGGGGAAGATTTGTCAAGAATTATTAATGATAGTTAAATAAATTGTGGATGATATTATGAACAGAAAAGAAGAAGCAAAAATCATAGTAAGAGATGTCAATAAGGCATTTGACACAAATGGACATGAAATCTTAATGGTAATAATGGAAGAATATAAGTTAGAAAATTAGGAAAGTATGTATGTCAGCATATAGTAATAGTACTTGTAAAAATACTTGTAAATGGCTGCTTAAGCCAAGAGGCACATATGAAGAGTGGTGTAAAATAAGAATGTCCAATGAGTTGTATACTTTTTTGCATTAGGTATGAATGTGATAGTGTATGAAATAAATTACAAAATGAAGGAAGCTGGGTATAAAACACCTAAAGGGTTAAGAATTCCAGTTCTGTTAACATTTGCAGATGTGGTTATAATAATTGCAAAAACCAAAACTTGGATAAAAGAAGTAATAATTTGCACAAATTAGTGTCTAGAGATGATAGGGATGGATTTAAAAGTTTAGATGATGTAAAGATCCGGAGTACATATTTTACAAGGAATCCCATTTCTGTGTTAGGTATAAAATTTGAATAAAGATGTAAATAGAATTCAATGGGAAAAAAGAATAAAATCAATAAAACAAACATGTCTTTTCTGGGGAACATAAATTATCATTAAGAAAAAAGACTTATTTGATAAATTCAGTACTGATGGGGAAAGTAGCATACTTAGCAAGTGTATTTATGTTGCCAACATTATTTGAAAAGGAATTATTGCAGATATTTTTTTTTTCATCTATATGGGATTCTAGATTAAATCCAGAAAAAATGGAGGTTTTTATGTAAATAAAGAAGGAGGAGGTTTAGGGTTACTTAACCTAGTGGTATACCGTGCTTCATTAAATTTGTGCAAAGTGTTAAAGTGGATAAATGAAAAATGTGAGAGGTAGCAGTAAAACTGTACAAGTATAAGTATGGTAAGTTTTGTGGTATGATGAAAAGGGTAAAAGAGAAAAAGAGTGTATAAATTAAGAAATAAAATGTTGCCAAGAAAAAATATTTTTGTGGAAAATAAAAACTGATGATATAGAAAAAGGTAGAAAAGTATGGTATATGAATGTAATGATGAAACATTACTATGTAAAACCTTGAAATCTAACAAATGAAAAAAAATAAAGCCATAAAAATAAGAAGCAAATGATGTAATCAAAAAGTAGAATGTGAAGATATTTTGTGGAGACTGTTAACAGATACATTGTCAGGAAAAGGAAATATGCCATATCAAAAGAAAAGTGATAGAGTATGTTTACATCATCAAAAAGAAGTAACTATGGAACATGTGTTTTTGAAATGTAAAAGAATAAAAACATTATGGGGAAAACTATGGAAAGAAATTTTTTTGAAGATATAAAAGAAGTGGATAAAATAAACATGGATGTGATTAAATATGGATATTATAAGAGTAGAAGTGGTGGTGCTGCGGTAGCATTGTCGCCTCACAGCAAGACGTTGTCCCGTTCGATTCTCAGCTAGAGCGTCTTCTGTGGAGACATGCGTGAATGGGCGTACCTTCATTGAAGGTTGTGTGTTAGGGCTGGCAACTCAGCACGTAAAAATCAACTGCCATTCATTAGCAGACCGGAGTTCCGCTGTGGCGACCCCTAACCGGGAAAAGCCGAAAGACACAACAACATTATAAGAATAGAAGTAAAGAATATGTTAAAAGAATAGATAATTTTTTATGCTATATGGGTTATATGGAATGAAAGAATAAATGAAATTATTTAAAATGATAAATGGATGTTAACAACAATGTTAAGTAAAATCAAATGGTGGTTATGGAAAAAGGAGTGAGGGTCTAATCGGGATGAAAATTTAGCATAATTGTAAAGGAAATTATGAATCTGTGTAAACAGATTTGTATGTTTATGTATTTGTAAATAAGAATTATTTTTGTATATAAATAAAGGACCCCTACTCATTTTGAAAAATGCAATGGACTCTCACATCCACCTCAGCTACTCCTAACTTGGGGTGGGGGTGAAGCCTCGGTTTGATGTTTCATCTGAAGGAGGATGCACACAGTGGTGCTGCATTTGCAGTGTCAGTACTAGAAAATATGTCCATCTACCTGGTGTGGGAATAGACTCCACAGCCTTCTGCAATGTAGGTGAGTATGCTACAATCCCTTGCAATAAAACTTGCTTTATGCACTGTTTTGTGCGTAACATAGAATTATCATTATATTCTTAAATTTTGTCTGTGATGATTTTCAACAATGGTACTTCCTGGTCTGTGGCTAAATTTGGTCCATCTGGATCAGTTCACTATCTCAGTCAATAAAGAATATTAAAATAAGTAAAATAAGTAAAGCCAGTATTAATTTTCAGAGAACTATGAGAAATTATGAGAAATTACTTTGTTTATTTAAGACTGCATTTCTAACAATCTACTGTGGCCCATTTTCTGGGCAGTCAAGTTGTGAATGCCAAAGTGCCAGCACTGATCTCATGAGCAGCTGCAAACACTGGTAGCATAAATAAATGTAAACGCCATAAATGTATGAAATTAAATCCAAAAATATAAACATTTTTGTAGAACAAGCCCCAACCACCACCCATGAATGGACAACAACTTCTGCATCCATGTCTTAATATAACCAATCTGGATATCTTTAAAAAGCTGAAACTCCTTCTTATAGGAACCTTGATCTATCAATGCATTCAGATTGTCTTTCCTAACATTCTGAGCAGTGCACTGACTGAAAGAAATTCATATGCATACACACCCACAGACATGCGCGTGCACACACACACACACACACACACACACACACACACACACACACACACACACACACACATATGCAGGCACACTCCTCAGACTATTTTCTTCTCAGGTACACGTTGGTCTACAGGCAGACAGTTAAAACATTTAACATATATAAAAAAACATGCATTCTGCAACTTTGTTTTATTTCTGTCTAGTGTTTCCTTGAATACCTCTGCCTAGCTAGCTCCTCTTATAGATGGTGCAACAACCTACAACTTTAGATGTGAATTTGAATTTCCTTATGTCTTACATAGTACTAACCCCTTTCATTTTAGATTCATGACTTTACCTTTCTTTGTGTTTTCTCTTGATCTCCAAATCCTCTGTCTGTCATTTTATGGTCACAGGTACCACTGTGATGGCTTCTCATTCTCTCCTCTCCTCGATGGTGTGCTTTCCCATTCCTGTACAGTCTTTCCTTATAACCTTTTACACTTTCACCACCCTTCTTTCTCTGTGTTCTTTACCTACCTCTGTAGGTTATCTTTCAGTCTACCTAAACAAGCTCAAGGACAAGAAAAGAACATAGCTTGCCTGTGACATCATGTAATACTCTGAAAATATGGTCAATAACCAATGAAAATGTGAGTTAACCACTAATTCCAGCTCAGGAATGAATAATAATAAAACCAGGATACAGAAGGTACTATCCTAACTTCACTTATTTTGAGGCAGCAGTTGTTTTTAAAGAGCAGTTCTACAGTTGATATTTAGGTGGTGGGTTTTCTTTTTTATTTGTTTTCAACTGCGATGAAGAACAGTACTTTGGGTTAGGTTTTGAGTTTGGGGATAATGCTGTATTTTATATTTGCTCACATTTGCTTTTATATTTATGTTTAACCCAGCCTTGGAAAATAGCTGAATAAGGGTTTTCATTTGATAAACATTTCAGTGTTCGCTTTTATTTGGCTATAAGTATTTCATCTGGAATTCCTTCTTGCAGTTTATTCTGTTGTAAAACTTTGTTGATATTTACTTTGTACATCTGAAATCTTAAACAAAATATATTTTCAACAAAGAAGGTTCTTCAAACCTCTGTCCCTAATGCAGCTACCCAAAGAGTTTACCTGCATTATTACTCATACTGGTGCCCTTCCCTCTCTGCTCATGTACCCTTCAAATGTTGTTGTTGTTGTGTCTTTCAGCTTTTCCCAGTTAGGGGTCGCCACAGCGGAACTCCGGACCGCTAATTACGTGCCGAGTTGCCAGCCCTGACGCATAGCCTTCAACGAAGGTACGCCCATTCACGCATGTCTCCACACGGAAGACGCTTTAGCTAAGAACTGAACAGGACAACATCTTACTGTGAGGTGACAATGCTACGGCAGCACCACCACTGCAGTCATGTACCATTCAAATGTAAAATGTAAAAATGCTACAGTACCCAGATGACGAGGTGCTTATAGACCCAGGGCCTAATCTGATTACTGTTCAAAACTGAGTCTAACTCCAGCAGACATAGCTTGCAGCTGTCATCTTTTGAATAATGTAATAGTACTTTATCTGTAAAAGATCACTGGATACAGGAAGAACAAATCTAGGCAATTGTATACTTTAGGACACACCATACATAGTTTTTGCAGGTGTGGGTGGTACTGACTTGATTGACATCCCAATGGTGCTGTCAGTTAAGTGTTCATTACAGTTTTTATTATTTGATGCACTAATTCTGTAGTTTTTGAACATTAAAAAGGGTTAAAGTATAAAAATAATTATTCGTCTAATGGACATTACTGACAGTGTCAGTGAAAGATGGACATGCCCCTTCAGCCCCTGCTTTATACAGCTTTAAGTGGCTAGCAGTCCTTTAGAGAGATGCGAAGGCACATAAGCCCTCTGATGGACGTTATATGTTTTTTGTTTAATCTAACTCATAAAAAATTGATTCACAAAATCATTTATTCATTAAAAACTAAGAGACCAACATTATAAGGTCAGCCCACATCATACCAGGGAGTAGTGCTTGCTACAGTGCATCCTGAAGTGTCTTAATATAAACAATCACCCAAATATACCCATGAGCAAAGAGTAGTCTGGTGTTAAAATGGGACATGGTTCACTTTTCACTAGAAATACATAGCAAAAAAAAAAAAGGCAGATCAAAGTGCCTTCAGGATCATGTAGAAAATGTAATTTTGTTACTAACATAACTGTGTGCTTTATCCTTTACACCTGTGCCTCAGCTAGTGACATCAAAGATAACATTAAAGCTTAGAGAAGCCTTGCATGTTTACCGCTGATCATGTTACTTAGCTCATGACTGGAACAATCCACAGATCATGACTTGGATAAAACACATGCAAAAAAAAGCAATATAACATCCCAAATTTTCTCCAAAAATAAATGCAATTTATTATGTTTGATTAAATGGTGCACACCATTTCAAAATCTGCATAATACTATTACTTGCTAGTTAATGTGCTAAGAACTGTTCCCAAAGAGGTCTCATGCTTCACTATTGTTTATATTGTTACCATATAAAACATTGTAACAGTTTCTATTAGATGTAATCTGCCTCTAAACTGATTTGCAGCTGTAAGAAAAGCCTACCAGTGCAATAACATAAATCCCTCAGGACTGTCTCTGACTTGCTCATTCTTACTTCTAAGGATGGAACTTTGCACACTGTCGGCTTCTGTTCCCATGAGCACAATCAGGCAGCCTGCTCATCCCTGTTCTTCCATGTATATTTATCATCTTCCTATTCCTAGCACAGACTTTGCTCTCTTCCTACCTACATCCCATGCCTGTCATTTAATGCGATCAGTTCATAGCAGTTCCAAACCTTTTTCTTCTAGCATGCCCATCTTACACAATGTCCCTATAGGTTTGTTTTAGTATTACATTGTAACTTAGTCTATGCAACAACACAATGTGTAAATGGCAGGTCGCTCTAACTGTTGTCATTTGTAAACTAATGCCTTTTAGGTTCAAGCTGCTTCATTGTTACTTCTATGTTTACTGCTTTGTCTGTTCCATTTTTTCCCCAATTCATTTTAAGAAAAAGTTTTAGAGTAAAGAATTTCAACACTAAGAGTGGCTCATTTATAATATCACTAGTTCTAATTTGAAGCAAAACCTCTGCAAATCATACAAGGTCCAAAGACTACATTCATTGCTCCTGTATACTCTATTCTCAGTGTTTCTCTGCTTTCTTACAGCAGTATGCATGATGGGTCTGTGAAAATGTTCCTGCTCCAAGCCAGCTATGCATTTGATTAATTACCTGAATGTCTGATGGAACTAATAACATAATATATAAGTAAGCAAACAAACAAAGAAACAAGCTGATAAGGAAAGAGGTAGATACAAAGTGACATACAGATCCAGTATATACACAAGACATAAGCACTCACACCACACTGCATTGATCATAAGAGTTTATAAATGACAGCTTGTGAGCAAGTAAGTGACAGTTTATGAGCATGCAGATGACAGCTCATGAGCACACATTCTTGGCAACGCACGTATTCAAGTTTGTTACTGTATAAGCAGGTGTAATAAAAAAAAAATGTTTTCTTTGTAAGGAGCAAGCCCTCTAGAAAACCTCTATGGAGGAGTTTCATTGTCATTTATTATTTTCTTTTTGCTATCACTGCACCTCTAGGAAAGAGAGATCACTGATAGGCAAAGAAACATTCCACTCTTTTTCTAAGGTACTGTGATCTTAAGTTATGTAGGAAAACTCTTTAAGATGTGAGCATGCATAATATCTGGCTATAAACAAGGCACCAAGTAAAACTAGAGCAAGTGTGACATGAGCTAATCTGATTTATAACATTCTTTTTTTACCCTTGTAGTTGCCAAAGAGTTCAGTTCCTGGAATCTTAACTTGGGTATCTCACACTTCAAACTTTAGTCATCTGGACAGCTGTTTTCTGAATCCTTTCTAAGACAGGGGTTTCTTTTTGAGGTGTGTTCTCTGTGAAAGCTTGAAGCAATTCAGAAGGATCTGTCAAAAAATTATCTTTATGGCAAAATGACCACGAAGACTGAGTTTTGCACTAGGATGTACTGCATGCACTTTAAGTACACTTGTTAACTTGCTTGGATTATTAACTTTCTATGGTTTATCTGATATTTTTTAAGTGGTTCATCTGAAAAATGATACTAGAAATGTGGGTTCTTAGCTCAGAAGTGGAGTCTGTTATACATTTTTAGAGTTTTAATCCAGAACCCGGTCATCTGGCAACCATTAGATATCAGACAGTATAGCCTTTCCTGATTGTAGCCACTGTTCATAGATGACCATGGCCACATTGTTAAAACTGTATGTTAAAGTAGGACAATTTTATGAGTGGACTTTCTATGAAAACAGAATATGAAGTTACAATGTGAAAAGAGATATTCTGCATTGTTAGAGTCAAAGGCTAAATACAATGCAGGAAACCAGTTAGAGTATGCTACCTGAGTTAGTGGCCGGCAGCTGTTGGACCTAAATCAGAGCAAGCTAAGGTACATGATATTAGTACTAAGGATATGAGAAAACAAAGACACCCTTTGTTGAGAAGTCATGCATCTGGGTTATTAAACAGAAATAATAGAATAAATTATTATATTACATGTACTTATTACATTCACTTTTCCTGATATTTAGCAGCATTTTCCCCTAGATTACTCAACCTATTTCTGCATAAACGCTTTCGTGCCCCACCTGTCAGTTATAGAGGAAGGTAATACTCCTAGTTCATCAACAATAATTCACTTGGTCAATGGCTATAAATCACAAGTAACATGTACTGCGATATAAGCCAAAGCAAACACATGTGGTATCCTAAGCTGTGAGCACAGAAATGCAAAGTATTTTCTGTTTTTGTTATCATCACCACTGCCTATCTCTTCAAGACTGGCTGAATAAAAGTGGCTATGCCATCTATTTTCCGTATTCTTTGATCTTAAATTTGTTGATCTGTAACAACAGTTCACATGCCCTAACATTTGTCATGTCAGCTGATGCACACAGATATAATGCTTCCTACAAAAACTCATTTTCTTTTCCCTTGCAAAAAACATTAACTTCTTGCAAAACCTTCCCTGTGGCAGATTTCCAGTGATGAAACTCCCTTCCTGTTCATGTGAGAAATGCACTGGCCAGTCTTTCGTTCTCTCCCTTGCCAAAGAAACTCCTGCTTAAGTAAAGAAAGCTCTGCACATCCCTGCAACTAATCTGTGTTCACACAGTTATACCACTGGATGTGGCTGCAAGTGACCTCACTAAGACTTGGGGATAAAATACTTTTCTGACATTTTGTGATTATTAATTTAGTGTGTGTGCATATTGCTATTTTATATCATATTGATTTGCATTTATTTGCCCGTGTTACTGTTTTTTTGTACTTTTGACCTATATTTGTATATTATACTTTAAAATAATTTGTATAATTTTGAGTCAAGGATATCGATGAAATAACACCAAGAGTTGGCAAATCCAGTAGACCTGATGAAACATCCAAGAAAAAGAAAAAAAGGATCCACTGGAACCACTGCAGGAATAACTTTATTATAAAATGCAAGTACTTTCTTCTGTATATTTAACTATATGGAGTGGTTTGTTTTATTTCATTTTATATGCCTGAAAAAGCTACAGTGAACATTTTAACTTGCATTTTATAATAAAGTTATTCCTGCAGTGGTTCCAGTGGATCTGTTTTTCTTTGTCTTTGGGTCAAGGATTTAAGTGGTCCAGTGGACCAGCCATCTACACTAGACAATAATTAATTAAGAAATTATGACTGTCATGCTAGTGGGTCATAGGTCACGCTAAAGGATTTTGCACTTTATTATAGTCTATGTGTTTGCTTCTTCCCTTTCTGTCTAATCTGTAGACTGTATGTTAGGTTGCTCACTGGTACATTAGCTCAGAAGCTGCTGATAAATTTCACTGTTCATCCCTAGGTTTGAGTCCTTCATTTTCCATCTGTGCATTCTTTGACATGAAGCCAGCAACCTAAATGAGTAGTGCAATCTCATCTTCCTTGAAAACATGCACTTGTGTAGAATGGGTTTACCTAGTTAACAAACGAATGCCAATCATTTTTGTACATATGGCAGATCAGCTAACAGTGCTTATAAAAACAATGCTAGTAGGATTCAGTTGCATTGTTGATGTAGTGAATATGATTGTACTATTCAGGTAATGTGTGAAGAATGTATTCTTTATATATTGGTTTCTTTGTTATTTTTAAGCAACTCAACTTTGAGAGACCCTAACACACGAGGGATTCCAAATTACATAACTGAAAATAAATGTTAAGCTGTGCTGCTGGAATACAAAAATAAAGCCCTGACTAAGGATTAGCCAACCCCAGTTTGATTAACATCTAGGGTGACTGACAGAGGGACAGGGAGGGATAGCCATTACTATCTCTGAGAGGGAGAGAGGTCCTGTGTGCATCTCCTGTAGTAATCCATGATTGAGGCTAGTGACATGGTGCAGGGAGGTGTGGTCCAAAGAGGGTAATGGTGGAGACATGACTGAGATGCTGCTGAGACAGGGCGATATGTTGCCTGTTTCCATGATGTGCTTGTCCCATGGATCTCTACAAGGGAGGGTGGAATGGAGAAACAGGGATAGGTCATAAAAAATATGAAAAACCCGAGCCTGAAGCAGGATAGCAATGCCCACCCTTCCACCAAGATGTCTTTAGGATCCTGTCTGGTCCCAACATAAATTCAAGCATTAGACCATATACTGATAGGAGTGCCAGTAGACCCGGTGAAAGATGTGGGGCACAGGAACAGGTTAAAAGAGTGAAAAAAGGGGATGGAAAAATAATAAAAAAAAATGAATATGTTGAAAAGTTTTTAGACACAAGAACAGCACCAAAATGATGCTAAAGTAAAAGTAAAACTGCCAAAAATTCGTCTTCATGAAAAACAGGCTGTCATTATGACCAAAACTAGCAATTGTATATGCTAGGGACAACCTCCAAAATCCCACTGCTCATACAACATGTAACTAATGATAATAATTTCTGAGGTTATTGCACCTTGAGGACAAGGGACACACCTTCTGGTAATGCATCCACACACACATACAGAAAGACAGTCAATGCCCACTGACAGGAATTTCAGTAAACAGGTAATCAAACAAATTGATTTTAAATGTGATCTCTTTTCATATTCTCTAAGGTTCAGTATAACTAAGATTCAGAGACTTGACAAGTAACCATACAATGTGCCATATAAAGATAAGTATGGAAGAGGACCTGTCACATGCTTACAGATAACCAATGCCCTGTCATCAAGCTTTGTTATGCCTGCTGCTGGAACGCAGGACTACAGAGTGCACTGTACTATTCAGGATCTTCAATGTCATCAGTTATTCAGAGTTTATACCACTTTAGTCATACCAAAGGCAGCAACAGTGGAATGTGCATAAACTTCTCATAGTTTTTGCCATGGAGTTCTCTTCTCACTCCATGCATCTAATATGCCAGATTAATATGTGTTTAGCATACAAACTCTGTCCCATTGCTGTAAGACCAAACTTAAATGAAAAGGTGTAAAAGGCATGTGAGATGAACACTATAACTTTGTCAGATGATTATAACCAAGCAATAAGCTTGTCTGATTATGAGATATGTTTTCATGTAGAGTGATACAGCCCACTACCTTTTATTAAAATTTTATGTTTTCACGTGTCTTAAGAGCACTTTATGCTTACCCAAACAATATCCTTAAAATGGCAGTAAATCCTAAGTATATCTTCAAGCATCTGATATGTACTTTGCCCATGTTTTTCTGACATGACTGACATTTACATAAAACATAAGAGCATGTTTACAGATGCTGGGATGCAATTTTATCTTCTGAATATAGATACCACACTACTTCCAGTGATAATATAAATAGTAATAACATATTCAAAAAAGTTTTGTGACCCTTTGACAAACTTTATTCCCCTTTCCCATACTTTTAACTTAACATTACAAAATAATGTAAACTGATGTGTCAGAAAGCTTAGCACAGCCATAAACATATTTTGTAAACAGAAAGAGTGGAATGCAAAGAACATCCTGTACACTACACAATAAATTTCAGTTATTAGTTTTGTGAAACATATGACTTTAAAGCTGTAGGAAAGAAAGAAATGAGAAAGAAGCAAAATAACAGAACAATAACAGTTTGAATTTATACCTGTTCTATTTCTAATTCAGCCTCTCACTAGTACTACACATAAGAAAACATGTAATTGAAATACAAACAGAAGACCTGAAGTCTATATGGTTTGCCCGAATGCTGTCCAAGGCAGCTACCTTTCCCCTTGCTGTTATCACCGTCCATTTATCGCAAACCTTTAAAATGTTTAGACTGCCCCATACAATACTACCTAATACTATCATGTCTGCTGACCTAAAGGTGGCGCAAATCTTTTGACTTGATATATCTATCTACCTATGTATGTATATATATTTGAAGGAGCACATTTGACTTAAAGCTCACTTCACTAACAGCTCACTGTATATATATATATATATATATATATATATATATATATATATATATGGGTCTACGTCACTTGATTGAAAGCTCACTTCACTTGACTGAAACTCATTTTGTTGAAAGGTATATGCCTTTTTCCCCAT
>NC_056725.1:204293674-204428674 GCF_019279795.1 Protopterus annectens | reverse complement strand
GTCAAACTTCACTAACTTAAATAATATACATAATTAATGTAAAAAGACTTCCCTTAAAAATGACAATTGCATAAAATAATGTAAGAGTGTATAGTATAAAATGCAGTACAAGTAAAAAGGAAAAAGAAAACAACCTAAAATGATTTTTTTCAAAATACATTTCCAACTAAACAGCATGTGTCTAACAACCTAAACCTTATAAAAAGGCTGTATATTGGTCAATACATCCAAATTACTTTATTTCCCTTGTTGTTTGTAAGGGAGATAACCAATATATATATGTGCACATATATGTACACACACACACACACACACACACACACACATATATATATATATATATATATATATATATATATATATATATATATCAGCTCCATGGTTCCACTTACTCGAAGAAGGAAGAAAAGTCAGTAAAAAGTGAATTATTGCCAGTACACACTTAAAATTGCTCCATTTATGATTTACAGTGGGAAAAGTATCCTCGACACTGTGTAAAGAAGCCATATATCTATATCTATCTATAAATATATATATATATATATATATATATATATATATATATATATATATATATATATAGACTAATACACACACACACACACACACACACACACACACACACACACACACACACACAGACACAGAATTTGCCCCCTGCAAAATAAAAAAAATCATATTTTGCAACCTTTGGAGTATTGCTGTTTTGATTTGCATCCTCCTAAGGTTTTAGAATTTTGTGTATCAAATAATTTTGTGCTAATTAAACAAAGATGTTATTCTTCATAGTAAACACTGCACAGACCTATTTTATGTACAGTTTCTCAGAGATGATTCTTAATAGAGAGTACTGAGACTAAATTTTAATTATTTTGTAAGGAATCATATCAGTCTACTCAGTCCACTGAATCAACTTTCAGGGAATGGAATGCCACTTTCAATAAACCTTGAACTGTTTTATTTCTTTCATGGGGTAATCCTCCCAGTATCCCTGATGTGGCGAGATGCCATTGTACCACCTATATATATATATATATATATATATATATATATATATATATATATATATATATATATATATATACCAATTCCACTTTCATGTAGTACCGGTGCAAATGGCATACTCTATTGATGCTAAAAGTGGATTTCAGCGGATTTACTTAACAATGTCAGCATTCACTGAAAAACTGCTCAGATAACCGCATAGCCTCCCTTTTTTAAAAGGGTTTGGTATAATGTAATGGTAATAGCTTTAGTTCCCAGTTATACAGCTTTCTAGTGTCTGGTAATAAATCAAAAACATTATTTCCATGAAACACGGTGTTGCTTATATTATTCAGTCCACAAAAATACCTTCTAGTCAAAACTGTATCTATGTTTCACTTATTTTTTTGTCCTGTGGGCTACACAAGAGATTCATCCTATAAGAAGTGAATGATCTGGAGAAAATGTGTATTCAGATATTTAATACAAGTGTTAAGTTTGATTACCATTACATTTCTTAAGAAATAAATATGTAAAAATATAAATTATTATTTTTACTACTACCATTATTTTACATAAAGTAAAAAAGGAACTTTGATTAAGATAATTCAACTTCTACAATTCCAGATTTATGTAGTTATGTTAGATTTAGTAATAAAATATTATAGCCACACTTCATGATGATAAAAGCTGTGGTAGTAAATTGAACAAATCAGTGTAGCTGAATGAAACCAGCAAAAGGATCATGCAGAAGTTTTAAAGTCATGGAACACTATAGATGTTAAATAAGTCAAGTCCTGGCTAACCAGTGCTGCATAACTTGAGCAAAGGAATGTAGTGTGATAAGTATGCAGCAATGCTTGAGGGAGCGTGTCTGATAATATATGTTCCATGCACAGACAAGTTCCTTGCAGCACTAAGATAAATGGTCATCTTTTTTTTTTTTTACAAAGTTTATTTTTAGTAGTTTATATATAACAACTACACATTTTAGCAATTTATTGTATTGTGCAAGCTGGCAATGCACTTTTAGTTTTTTTTGTTTTTTTGTTTTTTTTACTTTTTCTTCTTTGTTGTGTGACCATGGAGTTGGTATACATAATTTTGGAGCGTGGGAGGCTTGCTCCCCATATGAGGAGAGGGGTTGCAAGGCAGCTGGCTGCCACTGCAAAAACAGTGTGCTTTTTTTTGGAGGGGAGGTGGCTCACCATTTTTAGCATTTGATTGGTGGTGAATGGGGAGTCAAAAATTAAAAGAGAAATACCTGGATATTTAAAGGAAGGAGAGATGAAGGGGTCTGGGGAGTAGATATATGTAGAATGTGTAAGCAAAGCTTGTTTGAGGTAAAAAAAGCATGGGATTTGAATCAGATGGCAGAGAGACAGGGGATAAAAACAGTACACAAAGATAAGGTAACCAGGGACAGGAGAGATGTGCTAGTAATAAACAGAGAGTGATGTGAAAAGCATGTTGAAGTGGCATGGCACAGAAAAGACCCAGTGGATACATTTCTGAAGAGAGGTACTTTTGAAACGATATCAAGGTAATGGCCTTACATAAAACTTGCTTTTTTATTGCCTAAATAGAATAATTGAGACAAAATAATGGTGTGGGGGAATTGCCCTATCTTTAAAGACTGCAAAGGTAGTAGAGAAGGGCAATTGTAATTGTTTTCCTTAGAAAATAAGAGGCAGGACTAGGAAGAGCAAAATCAAGAAAAATCATACTTATTTGTAAGGTGGATATTGTACAGTGAATATTTGTATAAGGGGATGCTGTATAGCACTGTTTGAATTATATGGTTTTTGTATATTGTATTGTCTATATGTTATGACTTGCATATAAACTCTGTTTTTCACAAAACAATAAAAATGATTAAAGAAAAATGCTTACAATTTCCAGTGTACATGTTATCATTGAAAACTATTCAGCAGAAGCTGTTTCACTTATGAGATTTTATAAATTGGAAACATAACCAGTAAAGATGCCGTTGAATTACATACTGAAATTTGATCAGATCAGTTATGTTATTTAAAATATGAGAATGTATGGCGATAGTACCATTTGTTAAGTCTGTCTCTCACAGAGGAGCACATTAAAAATTTGTAGGGAAAACAAAGATTTAAAAAGCATTCTCGTATCTAACCTAGGATTCTTCTTACCTAATATGTATGCAGATACATGGACTACATGTCCAGATATCCTTTGAACTGGGGTTTTTTTTCTGTTTTATATACAAAAAAATGACTGTAGGAAATTGCAGAAACCAGATTTCTTTCTTACTATGATGACTTGCTGATACCAATTACCATTTAGGAAGTAAGAGTTCTAATTATGTCCTCTACTTATTTTATTTTTCTTCTTAGTCCCAGATACATTTTTTTGAAATCACATAAGTAAAATATTATGTACCCTCAGAGACTGATACCGTATAACTGTCATAAGGTGCAGTTATGTCTTTTAATCTTGTTAGGTAACTGGCTTCTGCAGTCACTAGATGTAATCATAACCCTCATTTGAATTTGTTCAGTGCCTATAGACTAAATTTTCAAGAAAATCAACGACTATAAACCCTAGATATACAAAAAAGAGGGCAAGACAAAGAGAGTAAAAGACAGGCTGTCAGGAAGAAGAAAGTTGAGTTATTTATTTGCCCTGATAACTATCATGACATGTATCAAGAACTACAGCATGCTCAGTGCTATCATGACATGTATCAAGAACTACAGCATGCTCAGTGCTATCATGACATGTATCAAGAACTACAGCATGCTCAGTGCTATCATGACATGTATCAAGAACTACAGCATGCTCAGTGCTATCATGACATGTATCAAGAACTACAGCATGCTCAGTGCTATCATGACATGTATCAAGAACTACAGCATGCTCAGTGTTAGAACTCCTGACACTTGCAAACCAAATACAACTTCAACAAGTCTTTATTGTACACAAAAAAGTGTTGCATCAAAGACTAATGCAACATCTTTGTGATTTCCCTTGGAAATAATTTGTTTCCCATCTGAAAATGCTGAAAATAATATATTCATTTGAACTGGAAGTAAAAAGTAATGTGAGAACCAGACTGGATTTAGATGTTTTGCCCTTTAAACACCTCAGAAATCTAGATGTAATACTTAAAATAAACAATCTTCAGCACAAGTCTGTACTGCTAAGAAGTAAGAGAATATTCAGTCTTAAATCTTTAAAAAAAATACACAAAAAATGCATTCTGGTCTTTAATCAGCAGAGGGAGCAAAATGCTAGTCCTGTCAATCCTGAAAGTTGGCTCTTAACCGGCTTGAAAAGCATATATAATAAATACAAATATGTGCACTCATGAACAAACAGGCTTTAATATACATTGAGAGATATCAGACATATATACCATCAACCATTTGTCCCCATCCATATTTTTTTCCATGAGGTACACATAATTCCTACTTCCTGTAACACAACCTACAAAGCAGGGAGCTCCCTGTTAGTTAACACAACTGTTTTAGCAAGGCTTTTCATACATCAGAGCTATGGTTTATTTGTGGCAGAGACATGAAAAATGCACATTAAGAATAAATCTCAGGACGTCTAGAAATTAAATTATATTGCCATAAACAATGGTGACTGTTGTGGAAATAGATAGCATATATAATTTTTCATTAACCATCAACACATTCAAAATGTGTCTACTAAGAAAAAGCAAATATGTCTTTATGAATGGAAAAGGTGAGAACAAAATATTACAAACTGCCATTTTTCTGAAATCAGTGTTTTATGCTTTGACAAGTTGCCCAGTACCCCCCTCCCCAATTATAACTGCATATAACACTGAATTCACTTAGAAAAAAGAAAGACTTTTCTATTTTTCTACAAAAAAATGCACTGGTCTTGTGAATACAGGAAAATGACAAACCTCCATACAGTATTACTGAAGCTGTGTCAACTGCCCCATAAGTAATGTCCTCTAACTATTTTGAAGTACAGTTTCTGTCATTGTATGGTGTTTAAATGGTAGGGTTCCCAGGGCCATGATAAATAGAAAAGTGTGATATCTGGTCTTTGACAAAACTGAGAAAGGCAGAAGTATAATAACTGTCAAATGCAAGGAGAACCCACCCAGATCTCTCTGAGAAGGAGTCAAATGTAGGAGGTACCCACCCCAGATCTCTCTGAGAAGGAGTCAAAATGCAGGAGGGATCCACCCCAGATCTCTCTGACAAGGAACACTAAACTTTTAAATGCAAGGGGCACCCAACCCAAATCTCTCTGAGTAGGAACACTAAACTGTCAAATGCAGGAACTACCCACATCAGGTCTCTCTGAGAAGGAACACTAAACTGTCAAATGCAGGAGTCATCCACCCCAGTCTCTCTGAGAAGGAATACAGAACAATAACTTGTTAGTTGACATTTCAAAAAGGATGATTAGCAGAAAAGAAAAGGAAAAAATGAAGTCTATGTGACAAAGAACCTAATTATTTTTCATGATGCATTATCAATGAGTATTAATATGTTCTGTACTCACATAAGTAGTACAAGGACAGGAAAAATAAGAGTTCTTTTCCTAATGAAAATCTTCACAGGTATTAAAGGGTTCAAATCTTAATTAAAACAAGGCAAGCACTCAAACAACAAAACAATGCTAAGATGCTTGGTTAGTACTATACAAGTCAAAAAGTGTCATTTTTCAAAGAGCAACTGCTGCATGCTGGAGGCATAATTACAACAAAAGCTGTTGCTTTGATAAAACCATAAGAGATGCATCAAGTATCATTCAGCACCTGTTTAGTAATAGTGATTGTGCAGCTAGATGAGACAATGCTGCAGTACAGGGTTCCTTCACAGGGGATACCTCATCATGCCGCTGTCCGTCTTGTAATCTGTGTAATACTGAAGTAAGTTATGAAATGGAAAAATGTAACAGTGACATCCATACTGCCAAAACAAGCGAGTGCTCTTCTCCGAAACTACTTTCACAGACAGTAAACTTTATTTTTTCCCCCACTGCTGTGCAATCTTAGAGTGGGTATATATAAATCTGGGGGAGGCCCACAAAGGGGATGCAGAGGTACTTGCCCCCCCTGCAAAAAGAAAATTGTTGTAATGTTTGCCAGAGGTAGTTTCAGCTAACTGTTTCCAATGTATTTCCATTTGCTAAAATTACTTTTCCCCAATCAACATGAATTCTGCCAAGATGCATCACTAAGTACTCTATAACTATGTGATAAAGCATAACATATGTGCCATCATCTTTTAATATGGCTTCAAATATGCTATGTGATGCATTTGGTCAGGAAAGAGTAATTTAACCTGATCTCATGACTGTTTAGTTAGGAAGTTAAAAAAGTATTAGGGCATTCAAAAAAGTTTAAAATCTAATGCTGGCAGTATACTATCATTGCTCTAAAGAGAGATTAACCCATTTCTAACTTCTTTTTGTCCTCAGAAGTGCATATCATATCAACACAATGCCACAGTAGCTCATCCTCAAACTATAGAATCCAGATCTATTTCATCTACTCGCTGTTCTGACACTGTTCAAAACAAAACTGATAGGGCTAAAATTGCCACTGCAGCAGTGTCCAAATGTATGTGAGTGTTTTGAATTAACCCAGAATCATTCATCGCTGTTAAACCCCCTTTTCAGACTTTTTACACAAGGTTCAGGTTTTGGAACCAACATGTGCCACCTCCCTTGAATTATTGGAACTGTTCTGCATCATGCCTGACTGTTACAGATCTTCAGTCACACAACCCGGCCATCTCCTGGCTGGATATCCTTCCCTCTTCTTGACTTCTTCATGTCTCTCCTAAATCTAATTTACCAAATCATCTTCTACTTTCTTGCACCATGTGACCAAATCACTATAATCTGTTCTCCTTCACCTTCTATATAACAGAGGCTGCTTTGGCTGTAGCCATGATATCCACTTTTCTTCATTTGTCCCACAGTATGCATCCTACTATCTGTCTCGGGCACGTCGACCCCATTGCCTTAAGCTGCCTCACTGCTGCTGAGGTTTCACTGCCATACAAAAACATTGATCTCAACTGTTATACATTTCACTTTTTACATTTTTTTTGCATTTGGCTGTCGCACAGTACCCCTGACACTTTGTCTCAGGTTTCTGTAACACCTCTGTCATATGCTTTCTCTAGGTTGGGTATACCCATCTGGATTCTGTTCTCATCTCCAGATACTTCTCCATTATCTGTCTCATGGCACACTTCATGTTGGTTGTACTCAGAGCTGGATCATGGTCAAAGGGGGCCCTAAGCAGGGTACTGGATCAAGCCCACCCCTCATACACACAGCAGACCCCCCCACACAACCTTTCCAGTGTCTCATTACTTGACTGCTTCTCCCTACTTACCATAAATACTGTTCAAACCTCTCACTGTGCATACTGTTTTTTTCTTTATTTCTACAATGATATAATATCAAATGTTTATTTCATATTTTATAGCACAAACGCTGATAGATATTTATTAAACAAAACTATACAGTCTCACAATGAAAACAGACTAATTAGTAACAGTAGCTGTCTCTGCCCTTTAAACTCACATTCATTGAAATGACATTGAAACCCATAGTCAAAGAAAATGCATCTGGACAGTGGTGGATTAAGTTTACCTTTGGACTGTTTTCAAACCATAGGCGCCAGGCACACATTTTAGGACCATGCATACATTCATGCATTCTTTGTTTCCTCAACTGTGAGATTGCAGTACAGTTAAGGTGGGAATATTTGCTCTTTCCTCACTGTAATGCAATCTCAGAGTTGGAATATATATTTAGCTTTGGTGGGGGGTGCAGCCCCCCACAATTGAAATTTCGAGTTCCGGGATTTTTGATGATGTCAGCATTCGATTAGATACATTTTTGTTTATCTAATATAGACCCCGACAAAACTGCCCATTTTAGAACATTTCAACCATAAAAGGCCACTCAGACCTTTGTCATTATAATCAAACAATATCAGTCAATATGGACAATCTCTGCAGAAATAAGTCATCTGAATAATTTTGCATTAAAGAGATCTATAACTAATGAAGAGGTTGTTACTAGCAAACAATTTTATATTTCAGTGGTTCATCTGCAAATCCAGTGCCTGCTGCCCTTGAAGAATAAAATGCCTGTGTTACCTATACAAAAATGGTAAAAGGAAATGGATGGCAAACTGACAACAGATTCATAGCTACTATGCATCTTATCCAAAGGAGGGTATCCTCAGGACTACAGCATACCACTCCCTTAAAATACAACACAGTATCAACAATACATCTACATTGTATGAGAGTAGAACCCACAGCCTGCCTCATCATGAACAAGTATGCTACTTGTGCTACCAACAGTCTTTTCAAATGCTCTAGCACAGATATTGTTGACCAATTGCTAAACAAAACAGTTGCACATTAAGAACAGATAGCATGAGCAGCAGTATACTTCTCTTTCCAATTCTTTGAAAATGTACTGAATCTCACAATTCCTTGAAATTGCACTGCAACTCATATTTGTTTGTGTAATCTGGTAGCTGGTGTAGAGTATTCAGGTTGCTATCACCAGTAACAAAAGCTAATCTGCCATCCTTAACTAGGGCATTTTACACACACACACACACGTTCATTTCATCTGTGCTTTAATCCATGAACTGAAGAAGCAGGTAGCAGCAGGAGTATCTTGTGTGTTTAATTTCTGCATGTGAATGTGGAAAAGAAGAAGCAGCCAACAGCAGGTGTGTCCATCAATGAATGCAGGGATGTAAATCTGCGTTGCTTGCAGAGGATGTTCTTAGACATGTAATTTACTATTTTTTTTAATTAAAAACTAAATGTTGTTGCAGCCCCCCAAGTCAGTGGGCCCCTCTGCCAGCAGAAGCCCTAGATGACTGCCTAGGTTGCCTAGTACTGGTTCCAGCTCGGGATGTACTGCATCTTGATCTTAACCCGAACCACTAATTTCCCATCTCACTTTCCACTGTTCTGCATATTTGTTTAACAATCACCTTTTCAAGTACTTTCATACAGTGTGAGAAGAGTTTGATAACTCTAATACCTGTGGTTGTGTAAATCCTCTCTGTTGTTATACACTGGCTCTAGAATGCTTGTTGTCCAGTCATTAGGAATACAGTTTTCTTTCTGTAACCCAATGACTTCCCTGAGGAGTCACTTGTCCTGTAATGCATTCAGTATCTTGGCCATGCTGTTTTGAACACGCCTAAGATATTAGCTAAATATGCCAGGTGAGTGATGCTCCCAATATTCCAGTGCTAATTACATTGATGGTGACTCTGGTGTGAGATGTTTCCGTGAGCAACTAGAGCAAGAAGAATTAAAGCTGGAAAATATTCATACCATTTTCACTGGCCAGTACTCTCAGGGTGAGCACATGGGAGTGTTTGTGCACACATTTACACAGTGACACAACAGATTCCCTGTCTGCTTGAGATGCTGTTTAGTAGACGAATGAGTACAATCATCATATTGTTTCTGCCTTCATGTAATAGGTTCATAGGTTCATAGGTAGGTACTAGGCTATCTGCCCGAGGGCATTTATAAGCCTAGCCAGAGTGTGTCAGCTTTCGCCACCCCACTGATTAATTAACTGAGTCTCTGTCAAGAAGAGCCAATGAAGTGATCCCAGGGGTGTATTTTCTGTTACCCATCCACTCATCTAGGTTTCCTAGAAGAGTGTTAGTGAGGGGCTCTGCCTAATGTAGTTAAACATTTGTTCCGAAGCATGGGGAGTCTCTGTGACAGGAATCTATCCCTCCAGCATGTTCTATTTATTGTTGTGGTGAGTGGTTTGCAGTGACTTGGATTTCTTTAGGTGGAGCATGTCCATCAATTCTGAGTTGGACATGGCTTTGTAAGTCAGACAGAGATCACCTCTGAGTAAGCGATATGCAACTGAGTACAGCTGGAAGTTTTCCAGTCGGGCTGCATAGGACATATGTTTGAGGCCAGTAATCCTCTTGGTGAGGTACTTTTGTTGTCTTTCTAGCTGTTAGAAGTGTCTTGTGAGGTACATCCCAAATGGGGCATTGTACTGTATGATGGGTCTGATGAGTGATGAGTAGAGGGACACTATAACCTCTATATTTCTAGATGCAAACCCTTTAGTAATTAGATGGGCTACATAGAAGGATTTCCTAACTATTTTGGCAATATGATTGTCAAAGGAGAGATTACTATCTACCTGGGTCCCCAGATCTCTTATTACCTCTTCTGTATTTAGGGGGCTGCCACCTATGTGGTAATTCATGGGTGTTTTGTTTTTCCCAAACAGGATGACTATGCATTTTTTTGGCATTTAGCTTGAGACCATGACTTTGACACCAGGTGTCCGTCTCAGTAAGGCCCTTTTGTAAAATGTCCATGTCAGCTGGAGAGTCAGTTATGGCTCCCAGTTTGCAGTCATCGGCGAACTTGGTTAGCCATAGTCCTCCTGTATTTGCCTGTACTTCTGAGAAGTATATGCCAAACAGTAGAGGTTCCAGGACCGAGCCTTGTGGGACACCACTTGTGACTGGTTTAGAGTCGGACCTGGAGCCCACTATTCTTACCGTGTGAGTTCTGTCTATAAGTCAGTTGTCAACTCATCTCGTGACGTAGGGGTTTATGTTCAGGCCAGTGAGTTTTTCTATAATTCCCGAGTGGGGAATGGTGTCATAAGCCTTGGAGAGATCAAGGTAGGCTGTGTGAACTACCTTCCCCTCATCTATGGCCTTGGTGACTGTCTCGAAGAAGTCAACCAGGTTTAGTAGGCATGATCTGCCCTTAACAAAGCCGAACTGGGTTGGGTCAAGTGTTTGGAGGTTCCCAATGTCTTTGTTAATGAGTTCCATGATGATGCACTCCATAGTCTTGCAGACCAGGCTAGTCAGGCTTATGGGGCATTAGTTACCAGGGTCAGTTGTGGCCCCTCCTTTGTGGAGCGGAATAACTCTTGCTGTGCGCCATTCTATGGGCATGTAGCCTGTGGAGAGGCTGAGGTTGAACAGTGTGTTTAGGTGGGGAGTTAGTTTGTTCTGTAGTTCGTGCAAGACGCAGCCTGGGACACCATCTGGCCCCATTGACGCTGTGCTTTTGGCTTCTGAAAGGGCTGTTTTCACCTGTGCATCTGTGATTTCCGGGACACTACACTTTTCCGGTATTGTTGTGGGCCCTTTTGGGGGTGAGAGGGGGGCGAAGTTTCCACTGAATCTATCTGCCAGGATGTTGGCAATGTAAGTGGGTTCAGTATATTTTGTGCTATTTTGCACTAGCTCAGAGCATATCTGCGAGTTGCCACTTAGATTCTTGACATAGCTAAAGTAGGCTTTGTGGTTATCTTTTGAATCCTTGGCAATTTTTTTTCGAAGTTAGCCTTGGAGAATTTTATGAGGGACCTTAGTTTCTTACTGATACTGATCAGGAATGTCTTTCCTTCTTGGGATTTGCTTTTTTTCTGAACTAGTTTCCTCCTTCTATTGTATAGAGTGTTTATGGCAGGGGTCCACAAACTGGTTTCCTTCTCTTAGGGGAATGAGTCTTGGTTTTGCTAGGGATGGCACGATGTTCTTCATGTTTCACTGTTGCAGTCATTACATTTGGGTAATCCTGCTGGCAGGTTGCCCTCAGCCGGCCTGAATTCCAAAGTCTTGGGTCCAGCGAAGGCTGCTGTTGCCCCTTCCCTGACGTCAGGTCGTCAGGGGTATAAAAGAAGCAGCCAACACCATTTTCTTCAGTCTTTCTTGCCGCGCGGTGCCCGAAGCAGAAGCAGTTCACAAGTGCTGGTCGGCCAACTCCTGAGATTTTCGTGTTTGAGTTTCAGATCCAAAGTCTTCAATAAAGCTAAGTACCCCATTGGGGAAACTTTTTTCTTGCTCCAGACCAATGTCAGAAAAAGTTAATAATTGTATTTCTTGTGGAAAGCAAATACCTCATAAGGATTTTCATTCTTACTGTATTCCTTGCCTAGGCCCTGATCACAACGTTACTGGTTGTCGGTTTTGTGCTAGATTTAACCAATGCACTATTAAGCATTGGTATGATTTTGCTTTAAACTTTTTTGGACACCGGTTTAATTATCCTGAAATGTCATCGGATAGCCATCCGACTACCGGAGTTTACAAAAAACGCAAAGAAAAGGATAGAGAAAAACAACCGAGGCCCAAAACCGACGACGAATCTTCTCCTAAGCCAGTCGCCGGTTCACCGGTTCTCAGTGAGGCGCTTTTGCAGCCCCTGACACCCACTACTTTAAGAGTCGCAGGCTGCTACCGACTCCCACATGGAGTTGGCCATGCCGCTGGATACTCAAGGTATTGGAGCCTCAGACGCTAATCCCTCAGATGGGTCTGGAGCCGCTGAGCAGGTACCGGCTTCTGAGGGTGTATTCAGACCTAAACATCTTTACATTAAAACGACTTCAGCTTCAAAGGCAAAGACTAAAGTACCTTCTAAAGCAAGGAAACAAACTCAAGAGCCATGGGGACAGGTCTCTATGCCCAAAAAACAGATGCTCAAAATGGCCGTAGACTTGATTACCTTGATCAGGGGTTCCCACCCCCCTCTTGATAAGAGGCCTAGGCAAGAGACTGACAATGAATCTTCAGATCAGATTTCCATTTCTTCTGATTCCTCTTCTGATCAGGAATATTCTCTTCCCCCCTATGAGGATTCTGATGCTGAAGAATCTATACCTTCAGCATCTCCTCCTGAGAACTATTCTTTTGGGGAAACCTTGCATACCACGAGGGAGCATTTCCACTGGGAGAGCTAAGATTTTTATGAATCTAAAAAGAGGCTCAGGGATTTTCTTTTACTACCTCAGCACAGGCCTCTAGCCATTTCACCTGTGTTAGACATTGTAGATAATTTGTTTTCGGAGTCTAGTCTGACCCCTGACTCCTTACCCCCAGCTCCTGTTAAGCCTGACAGATATTACAGGGTTCTTGACTCACACAAATTTATTTTTAAAAACCCTGCTGCTGACCCAGAAACTATTTCACAGGGTCCAAAGGGAGTTAAGGCTTCCACTGCAAAAAAACCCAACCCCCTCTGACAGAGATTCAAGGGCACTGGATAGATGGGGAAAAAAAGTTTACACATCTGCAACTTTGACTATAAGGGCCTTAAACTGTTAATTTCATATGCTTAAGTATCAGCAACATGTCATGGGATTGCTTAAACAGAAAATGTTGTTAAATTCTGAATGTGCAGAAAACAAGGAAATGCAGGATTTATTGTATGCAACAGAACAAGTTGGAAAACATACTTTGCAATGTGGTTTTGATTCTTTGGAGGCCTCCTGCAGGGCCACAGTTATGGGTTCTGTAATTAGGAGGCATGCTTGGGTAAAGGAACAAAATCTGCCTGATCATGTTAAAGTTAAATTACTAGATGCACCTTTACAGCATGATACTTTGTTTGATGTTAAGGCAGAAGAGGTGTTAAAGAAAATGGAGGACAAAGCTAAATCTATGCAAACTGTCAAAGATTTTTTACAAGTACAGCCATCTAGGTTTAGTAGACACTGGCCTACAAAAAAATTGGTCCTTTCCTGTGTCAGACAGACCTCAAAGGGGCAGATCCAGATGCTCTAGGGGCAGATCCCAGGCGCAAGGTTCTTATAGGCCCAAGCAATGGGGTGCTTCTACCTCCAAAGCTGGAGAAGATAGATCACAAACATACAGAAAACAGTCCCAATGACTTCCCCCTGTCTGCACCAAGCACTTATCTTCTGGCAGCACCCTTTGGGGGAAAATTATCACTTTTTGTTCAAAATTGGCACATCATAACCCAGGACAAGTGGGTTCTAAACATAGTGTCACAAAGCTAAAAGATCCATTTCCATACTCTGCCAAAGGCAAACGGCTGGCCAGATCTGCCAAAAAAATCAATAGGCAGAGGCACAAAAACAAGTCTCATCCCTCATGGACATGGGGGCCATTCAACAAGTAACAGAGCAAGAGCAGAGACAAGGATTTTACTCAAGACTGTTCTTGGTACCCAGAAAGGACAAGGCCTTGAGGCCGATACTGGACCTATCTATTCTCAACACTTTCCTGGATATTCCAAAATTCAAAATGTTGACTTTGCAGCAACTTCTGCCCATGCTGGGCAAGAATGCTTGGCTTGTGACTTTAGACCTAAAAGAGGCATACCTGCATGTTCCAATCAGACAATCATGCAGAAGATACCTAAGATTCAAGGCTGGTTCAATGCATTATCAATTCTCTACTCTGCCCTTTGGCTTATCTACTGTGCCCAGGGTCTTTACAAAGTGCCTGACACTAGTAATTGCATACTGCAGACAAAGAGGAATACAAATATATCCTTACTTGGATGACTGTCTCATTCAAGCAGAACAGGGACATTCTTCTTCAGCATCTGGCATTTGTGAAAAGACTTCTAACATGCCTAGGGTACACAGTCAACAAAAAGAAATCAAAACTAGTACCCTCACAAGAGATAACATTCCTGGGTGCAAGCTTGAATACAACTGCCCAGATGGCCTATCTCACGCCAGACAAACAAAGGCAACTGACTACCTATTTCAAAATGTTGGCAACAAAGGCCCAGTTATCTGCAAGAAAAATGCTGCAGGCTTTGGGCTTCATGGCATCCTGCATCCTACTAATTCCATATGCAAGATTGTATATGAGGAAACTTCAATGGTACCTGAAAAGTGTTTGGACTCAACATTGCCACAGCCTGGAAACAGTCATTACTCTCATTCCCTGCCTGCAACAGGAGTTACGATGGTGGGCAAAGGCTTGTCACCAGAACAAGGGACAGCCATTCACATTGCCTCCAGCCAGGCAGACATTAACAACGGATGCATCAGACTATGCGTGGGGAGCCCACATGGCAGGAAGATGCATTCAGGGCACATGGTCCTCAAACCAAATGCATCTACATATCAATCAAAAAGAGATGTTAGCTGTTCAAAATGCCCTGATAGCCTTCAAGGACCTACTTCATCCGGGACAACTACTGATAAAGACAGACAACACCACGGTCATGTGGTATATAAACAAGAAGGGGGGCACACATTCTTACCCCCTTTGCAGACTAGCCATTAATTGGGACACAGCTTTGACTTACCAAGTACATCTGCAGGCACAATTCCTGCCAGGAAAGGAAAATACTCTGGCAGACGAACTAAGCATAAACCTCATGGATCCCCATGAGTGGAAGCTGGATCCACAAGTCTTCAGCATGATAACAAGGAAATGGGGATGCCCGGACATAGATCTATTTGCCTCCCCTCTCAATTACCAATTAAAAAGATTCTGCACAAGGACTTATCACAGACAAGCTTGGAAAGTGGACGCCCTATCTTTCAGATAGAAAAATCTATCAGTATATGCCTTTCCTCCACTGCCTCTCCTCCCCAAGGTGTTCCTAAAGGTCAGACAGGAGAAGCCAAAGATGATACTGATTGCCCCAGACTGGCCACACCAGTACTGGTATCCAATACTAAAAAACTTATCTCTATAGCCAGCTTGGACCTTACCTCAAATACCTCGACTACCGTCCCAGCAAAACAATCAGATCATGCACAGCCAACTCAGGACATTAAACTTGGCAGCATGACGGATAATGTAGTCATACAAAAAACACCTCTCAGTAAAGCTGTGATGGACGTCATTCTGGAAGCCAGAAGGCCTAGTACTAGAAAGTCTTATGCTGGTAAATGGAAGATATTCTGTGCCTGGAACCAGGCACAAGGAACTGATACAGCGGTACCAAATATTCCTCAGATTTTGCAATACTTAACTGAGATGCTGGACAAAGGCCTATCTTTTTCATCAATTAAAATTCATGCCTCTGCCATTTCGGCTCATTATAATACAGAGCCACCACTTTTTTCTCACCCTTTATTAAAGCAGTACCTCAGAAGAGCCAAAAATATAAGGCCCCCAAGGAGACTACCAATACCGGCATGGGACCTCGACTATGTCTTGGAAAAGCTCACCCTGCCTCCTTTTGAGCCAGCTGCTACTGCTGATATGAAGTTTCTATCTTGGAAAACAGCTCTGCTCTTAGCAATTACTTCTGCAAGACAAGTTTCAAAGCTACAGGTGCTCATGGCTGTGGAACCTTTCATCATTTTTCATCCAGACAGGGTCTCCCTAAGGACAAACCCAACATTTATGCCTAAAGTAGTGTCCAGTGTGGCTCTTAACCAAGCTATCCATCTGCCAACCTTTTACCCAAATCCGCAGAACAAGGGGGAGAGAATTCTGCATTCTTTGGATGTACACAGACAAATTAGATTTTACTTGGACAGAACCAAAGCTTTCAGGAAGACAGAGCAATTACTAGTGGCATATGCTGCAGGATCACAAGGAAAGCCTGTCTCAAAGCAGACTATTTCTAAATGGTTAGGCCACTGCATTCATTTCTGCTACTTACACCATGGCAAGCCAGTGCCTAAGGGCATTAGGCCACATTCAACCAGAGCTACAGCCACCTCAGCAGCCTTTCTCAGGGGAGTACCAACCACAGACATTTTAAAGGCGGCTACTTGGAGTTCAGTGCACACCTTTACAAAGCATTATCATCTGCCACTCTACTCTAAATCCAGGGCAGGCTTTGCCACTGCAGTTCTACAGGGCCTCATAGCCATTCCTACTGCTGTCTAGTTCCAGCCTCCCAACCATAGCTTTGGGACTCTACCCAAATGTAATGACTGCAACAGTGAAACACGAAGAACATAGTACAGTTGTGTACACTTACCATAAATGTAGATGTTTGAATGTTTTCACTGTTGCAGTCCAGGTTACCCACCCACCTTCCCCCTTTTTTTCTTTTGGATCTTATCTTTCTTTCTCTGATTTATACTACCTATGTGGTGTATTTGCTTTTAGATGAAGGTAAAATTTATATTGGTGTATTTCTGAATATATATATAAACTTTGGCTACCCTTTTTGGGGGCACCTGACATCTGGGGCAAGAAAAACTGAAGAAAATGGTGTCAGCTGCTTCTTTTATACCCCTGACGACCTGATGTCAGGGAAGGGGCGACAGCAGCCGATGCAGGACCCAAGAATTTGGAATTCAGGTCGGCTGAGGGCATCCTGCCAGCGGGATTACCCAAATGTAATGACTGCAACAGTGAATACACTCGAACATCTACATTTATGGTAAGTGTACACAACTGGACTATCCATGCATCCTTGTAGGTGCTCATAGAGTGCATTTGTAAAGGTTCCTGCATCTTGGACACTGTTATCCTTTAGCGTGGGGGCTGTGAAACTTGCCACCTCTGTCTTAAATAAGGTGAAGTTTGCTATAGTAAAGTTTTTCACTGTGGTTCCCTTGGTTGGAGGTGGTGGTGTGGTGTGGACATCCAGAGTGATTAGTTTATGGTCTGATCTAACCAGTGATGGGTTGACCTCCGGTGTGGAACACCTGTCGCCTATGTTGGTGATGACCAGGTCCAATACATTTTCACCTCTGGTAGGGGAGTTTATCAGCTGATCCAGGGCATTTGAGTTGATACATTCCAGGAAGAGCTGGACCTGGGAGTTTGTACTTGAGTAGTTTTCCCAGTTAATGGTAGGGCAATTGAAATTGCCCAATATCAGGGTGTTTGGTAGGAACTTCATGTTTTCCAGTGTCTCCAGAAAGGTGGAGTGGTGGTCCTGGGTCATGGATGGTGATCTATAGCAAGCCACAATTTGCATTACAGATTTGCCTGATGTTAGTTGCACATGGATGATCTCGGAGGTATCATGCTGCGCCACTAACCTGGAGGTGTAGGTATCCTTGATGAATATGGGTACACCCCCTCCTTTTGTGTTTCGGTCCATGTTCTGTGGTCGAAATGTGTGGTATTAGTTGTAGCCCGGTAGTAACCAGGTTTCAATTACTGCACAGATGTCAACATTCTCCATACTGAGGAGTGCTTCGAGCGCATGCATTTTGAGATTTAAACTCCTGGCGTTGAGTAGCATAACCCTCATTTTTTAAATTTGTGCTGTTTACGGAGGTGGGTTTGACTTTTGAGCCTTGCCTAAAAAAGGCACTATGGGGGCAGCAAGAGCCTTGGCCAGTATTTGAAAGCCTAGGGGTGACAGGTGCAAGCCGTCTCTTGCGAAGCAACGAGGCTTGTCGAGCAGGTCGTCCCAGGCTGACAGACACTGGATCCCATTTGAATGACACCAGAAGCTTATCCAATTGTTGAAATGGATCATTTTTTTTCTTTATACTGCTTTATCATTTTTGGTGAGGGCAGGATGCTACTCAGAGTCAGGGTCATACCCGCATGTGCTACATCATCAGAGAGCTCTTCCATGTCTCTTTTCATGTAGCCCAGGGAGGTACATCTCAGGTCATTCACACCAACATGAACAATGACAGAGTCATATTTGTACTTGTTCTGGAGTGACCTGAGTACTTGTTTTATGTGGCGGATTCTGGCTCCCGACAGGCAGCTAACAGTAACCTTCTCCTTGTCCAGCCTAGTGAGTGGGACGTCAGTGTGTCTGACTATAGAGTCGCCTATTACTAGTGTGTTAGGTATGTTATTTTGCCTTAAGGGCTGTGATTGTGTGACACACTGATTTTGTGTTTTATGTGTTGTCTGGTTTGTGATGGGAGGTGCAGGTTTTTTGGGTATCTGCTTTGGAGGTCTGTGATGCTTTTGCAGGTTTTTATTTAGAGCCTCCGAGTATGATTTCCCAACAAGCCCAACATCCACGTCTATAGATGTATTTAGGAACACGCCGCTACTACTGAAATGAATTTAAGTGCTTGTGCGAAGAGCAAACTGGCTGCAGCAGAGAAGAGTCCAGTAGGTTCACTAGAGAAGTGAAGGTAAACATTAGGCGGCAATGAGGATCTATTTAACTAATCAGATTAGACAACTGAAAAACATAAGTGAAACAAGTCTGAGGCAAGTTGCCTGATTTGGGTGGTATGAGAGATGTCATCCTCTGTCCTGCATCCATTTTTATTTGCTTTAGACTTTAGTTACAAATGGGTTTTGGCAAGACATCTGGTTCCCAGTAGAACTTTGTTTCTTCATTTTGCTACCTTGAACTTTTATATTCTTATTTATTACGATGTGTTTGGGGTTGGGAAGATGTCATTAAGGAAAAGGTCACCATCATTGCCAAAATTAGAACATTGCCCAGTCTAAAGGCCGTGGCTGTTATCCTCATATATGTGTATTGGTAAAAATGTGTAAATGTGCACTGTCTAGAATGACCGAGTATGAGATATTAAAGAAGAGATGCTGCTGTTTCTACACTACATGAAATGCATGCATTCCCGCATGTCAGCAAGTGCATTTTGCAACCATTGTTTTGAGTGGGAGCTTTCAGATATTTTTATGACTTTTTAAATTTTGCAATTGCCAGCTCTAGTTGCAGTGGAATTTGTTTAATGCTCTCCTACACCAGAGATGCTTTCATTAAGAAACTTTACTGTAGACCTACTGCAGGATCATATGACTGACTATGTATAGCAATTAGTATTAGTTCCTGTAAAAAAAATAAATAAATCTTCAAATATTTTTATATAAATGCAGTATCCCCTTTAAAGAAAAAGTTCATATTTACAGTTTACATACAGTAATGTCAGTATATTACAGTTTGGTGTGTGTGTGTGTGTGTGTGTGTGTGTGTGTGTATATATATATATATATATATATATATATATATATATATATATATATACATATAATTTAATCACAGAAAACAATGAAGCTGATATTACTTCAACAATAGTGCTTTCACTCAGCATTTGAGTGGTTCTTTGTCACTCCTCCAAACCTAGAGTATTTGCAACAGCTGTCACTGTTTTGCAATACATATTATGATTAGGAGCTTTTGAATTAGCATGTTTACTTTTAATCAAGATGAACATTACACACACTGACAAAAAAGCAAGTCTAGTACACCAACCAGTTTCTAATGGCAGTGTGCCAAATTGGATGTTACTGGAGAAATGACAGAGGTAACTTAGGTTTAGACAAAGATCCCTTAGTAGCAGAGATGGAGCTAACTCGGTATACTATAGTAGTGCATTCCTGTTCTGAGGAACAGATAAGTAACAGTTATATGAATCAGAGTATTCCCACTCTGCAAACTATAGTTGTGCATTCCTGTACTGAAGAACAGATAAGCAACAGTTATATAAATCAGAGTATTCCCACTCTGTATACTATAATAGTGCCTTCCTGTAGTGAGGAACAGCTGTAGTGAGGAACAGGTAAGTAACAGTCATATGAATCAGGGTATTCCCACTTCAAGTGAAACTGTTTCCATACATACATTCCATTTATTCATTACCTTGAGCATATCTAGGACTCATTGAAACAGACATGAATTCCCACTGATTCTTCAAGTTATGAAACCCCTGGCTCACAAATTGAAGGCAATGATCTAATATTACTTCTTCAGAGGTGTCATGTCTTACAAAGATGGATTTTACTACAGTAGTAACACCTTAGTTCCTTGTGTCACATAACTGTACTACTCCTGGGGATTTTGATTAATACCCTTACTGGTTTAAATAAACTCAGACTGTTTAGTTAAAGTAAACATGTACTCTTCGAGAGATTGCATTTTCTCCTTCTGATTCTGAATCTTCCAAACATGCAGCAAATGTCATACAACCTATTCTAGCTGTACCTATATGTTAACCATTGCATCATAGCACAGGCACTATACTTGCATTTATTTATACAGAAACAAGACTCAAGTACCTTAGTAAAATGCTCTCACCTAGCTTATTATGGATGATAATTCTGTCATGTTTCAATAGTAATGCTTGAAAACCCAACAGCTCATCTTGGTTGGGACTAAAGATAGGATTTAGTGCCTCTGCATTATGTAGCCATCCTGTCATGGCAGCATCACACACCATATAAGATTTAAAGTTATCTCTGACACAAGCCTTTAATGCTTGCAACTTTTCAGCAAGCACTGTCAATTAAAAATACACATAAACCTTCCAGATCTTTCTCAAGTTCTCAATCAAATCCTTCTTGCATTTTTGCTATGTTATTGCATTCACAGTTGGCCTCCTTCACTAAAGATAACCACAAGGCCTTCTTTAGCTACATCAGAAACCTTAAAGGAAAAACCCAGATCTGCATAGAACTGGTTATTAATGGCACCACATATACTGAACCCACAGAAATAGCCAACCTGCTAGCTGACAGGTTCAGTGAAAACTTCTCACCCCCTGTCCCCACCACATATCCCCCAAAGCATCCCTACCACCTGCCCTCCACTTAGTATTTCCAAGGAGCAGGTCATAAACACTGTCTCCAAACCCAAAACCACATTCTCTATGGGACCTGACAATATCACAAAGATGTGTTTTAAATGTATTAAAACAGGAACTAGCTGCACCACTGGGTACTTTTTTTAACCACAGTCTAAGCACTGGTTTTGTACCAGCTGAATGAAAAACAGCAACTGTCATCCCATTACATAAAGACGATGCCTCCACTGACCCTGGGAACTATAGACCCATAAGCCTGACCATCCAACTCTGCAAGGCTATGGAAAGGATAATCATGGCCCTTATCAACAAAGATGTAGGAGGCCTCCAAATGATTGAACCAACCCAGTTTGGCTTCATTAAAGGGAGATCCTGCCTGTTGAACTTGGTGGACTTCTTTGAGACAGTCACCAAAGCCCTGGGTGATGGCAAATCCATGGATATGGTCTACCTGGACTGGCCAAGGCCTCTGACACTATTCCCCATTCAGGCATCATTGATATGCTCACTCAGCTGGAGATCAACCCATATATTGTCAGGTGGGTTGCAAACTGGTTCACTGACAGTCAAAATAGGCGACTCTACCTCCACCAGCAGCCCCTTAACCAGTGGTATTCCACTAGGATCGGTGCTGGGGCCCCTACTGTTTGGACTCTAGTTCTCAGATGTGGAAGCTAAAACAAAAGGCCCATGGCTGATAAAGTTTGCTGATGATTGCAAACTGGGTGCAGTCATAGATTCCCTAGACAATACCAACATCCTACAAGAGGGACTTACACAAATGACTGTTGCCAAAGTCATGGGCTAAAACTCAATGCAAAAAAATGCATTATTTTCCCCTTCAGCAAGCATGACATCTGTGCAGATTACTACATTAATAACAACACTCTAAGCATGCAATCAGTGGTGAGAGATTCGGGCTCACAGGTTGACAGCAACCTTTCCTTTGACCACCATGTCTCCTAGTGGTAAGAAAGGCTTACTGTGTCACCTACATCATAAGTAAGGGCATTGCATCCAGAACAAAAGCTGTTTTAACCCCCCTGTACTCCTCACTCATCAGGCCTATAATAGAGTATAATGCTACCTTTGGTATGTACCTTACCAGCCACCTACAGCAACTGGAAAGACCTTGAAGGTTTCTTACAAAGAAAATTCAGGGTCATCAGCATATGTCATACGTTGACAGATTGAAGTCACTGTCACGATAATCTGTGTCTTACAGACTACTCAGAAGTGACCTCTGCCTTGAATATAAAGCAGTCTCCAATCCTGCTCGAATGGTATAAGATGTACTTGTTCTAGGGAACTCAACCTAATATGTGATATCAACAATACTTGCTGCAGAGATAGATATGTCTCATATAGGTTACCTCTTCTCTGAAACAAACTTCCCATTCAGGTGAAACAGAGCCTCTCTCTGACCCTATTTAAGTGTAATTTGGATGATTGGAAGGGAAACCACAAATCTACCTCAGGAGCTCAACCTGTGTCCCTCTTAGACAGGGACAGTAGTTGTTGACTTAGTTCTGCTTAATACCTTGATATTCTTGGAAACAGGGATTCTACTTGGCTAGGCCTATAAAGGCCCTAGGGCTATTAGCCTAATAACCTCCTAAGATGCTATGATCAGCTAGGTATATTAGTTTACTAGATTTATAATGAGCTTCAAACTCACATGTTTGCAAATAGAGTAACACTATATCATTCATATATATATATATATATATATATATATATATATATATATATATGTGTGTGTGTGTGTGTGTGTGTGTGTGTGTAGCTGTCTTGTCAAATGACTTTAAATATGTTCTGAAATGTTTTATGGTCTGACTCTACTATCATTCTCTTACCATAGATATGATAATAGATATGATGATAGAGCTTGTAGCAAGCAGAAACTGGAGCAAATATCTTTTTTGGTGTAAGCATAGTGTGCTTGGACAGTAGTTAAAACTCTTCATCTGTAAGCTATCTGAATGCCATATTATAATGGCATTGCAAAATTACCTCACTGACTGGTGCCTGCACAGTTATAAGTTGCATCACATCACAGGGCGTGTAGTAGGTACTATAGTATCTGGATTTTATACATTTTGAAACTTTTGTTTTGACCCATTAATCAAGACCATGCTGAATCATGCTCTAGTAGCCTCCTGAGTTGTGCTGTTACATTTTACAATTTGAGAATAAATATGGAGAGGTATTGCACCATGCTTAAAAAACACATAACATAGATGATCTGTCATAAAGCTTTAACATTTTTACAAGGGATTCTACTTTGTCAGTATCAGGTATAAGTTCTTTTGAAAGCAAAATATGACAAATGTATTTCAGAGGTGTTAATTAGATTTGAATTTTGCTCCTATTCCTTTTTAAACCTCTTACCCTGAATCAGTCCAGCATCCTTACTAAATGTATATCATGTTTTTCTTTATCACACCCCATCTATAATGTCATCAACTGTGTTGACTATTCAGTCTAGCTCCTCAAGTATACTTGCAGGAGCACTCTAGAAAATATTGGGTGCTGATGTACTTCTAAATAGTAAGGTCAATTTGTATGTACCAAGAGGTATATTAAGAGTACATGTCTTGGAATTGGCTTCATCTGCCTAATTTTGCAAAACCATTGGTTAGCATCAAATTCAGAGAAAAACTTTATATATACTTGCTGCTACCTCTTCATTTGTCTTATGTGCATACTCTTCTCTTTTCTTTTAGATATTTAGGCATTAAAATCATTAAAAATAAGTTTTCTATTTCACAACTTTTACAATGCAACATACCCACTCTTTTGGTCCAGCATGATTGGGTATCACACCCATAGCTTCTATATCCTTCAGCTCCTGTTCATTTCTCACTTGAAATCAATGAATCAGTGGTGTTGCCTAAGGCGAAAGCTTTGTGTGATACTTCATACACAGCCCAAACTTTCAAACAGATCATAACGCTTCTACAAAATATTTGTTCTTGAAAATGCCCACTCAGCATTGTATGACTTGTATTTCTAAACTTGAAGTTCTAATCATAAGCTTTTATTGCACCTGCTAGACTCTTCATCCTCTTCATTAGTAATAACCCTCTATATCTATACACATGCACACTTAAAACTGTCTTACTCTGCAGTAGCCAAAATACCACTTCTGTATTAATGACAAACAGTTCTGTGACTGCTCTCGGTGAATGCACTCATTTTCTGAGTTGGTACTACTGCAGCCCTACTAGAGTGACTGTGCTGGCCTCATAATCAGTTCTGCTACATCCTGCCACAACTAGGAAGTCACCCTGCCACTCTTCTCAATGATTTGTTTTTCACCATGCCAGCTGTTTCACAAATATTTCTACTTATAATAGTTGGTTGATTTGCCTAAGTTTGTCAGGACACTGTCTAGAGCAACAGCCACTGTTTTTTTTTTTACTAATAGTGTAGCCAAATATGACCCAAAGGCTGTGTATGAAAGAACCATGCTTCTTGATTTGAACACTTTGTTATCTAAATTCAGTGACTGATTCTGACAATATGCTGCACTTAAATCCAATATAAAGCTAAAATACAGTGGACATGCCTTTAACTGAACAACGTTTCTGCCCAACAAATGTCATTATCACTAGAATCTTGAACTGAAATCATGTTTTCATTCCTGAAGTTACTGGTTGTACTAACATTGTATGACATGGTCACTGTATTAGCTTATGCAATTCAAATGTGGCAATAAACATTCAATGTTTACACTGTTCTTTTGCATTTAAATAAAAACCTTGCTGCAATTTTAACTCCCATTTTAAGACTTGTGTTAACTGATCATGAATCTCTTCCTTTTTTCTCTAGTGATACATTTTTGCAGTTTGTGTGGTTTCTGCCTGTTCATGAGCCATACTGGATGCCACAAGATCATCAACATTTTTGTTTTTATTTTAATAGGTTTAGGAATCATTTCCTCTTTTTCTCACTCACAGACTTCATGTGTACACCACCGACTCTTCAGTCATAGTTTTAAGCTAAATAGTTGAAATTTCACTCATTACACATGAGTCACTTTGACCAGTATCAGATCTGCTTCTCTTAGCAATCCAGCTCTTAGCTGATCATTTTGGATGGCTCAGTGGTGCAGCGGTTGCATTGTTACCTCACAGCAAGAGGTTCTCCGTTTTGATTCTCAGCTGGGGTGCTTTCTGTGCAGTGTCTGCTTGTCCTCCCTGCATTCGTGCGGGCTTCCTCCAAGTGCTCCTGTTTCCTCAAATGTAACAAAAACATACATCTGGAGCATTTCTCCCTGGGCCTCTGTTGAAAATTGGCTTTGATCCAAGTTGGACTTTCTCAGTAAAAAAATGTTAAATAAAAAATGTTGATACTGCACATAATTCTGTCTCCTCTCAGTGAATGAACCAAGTTGACTTCTCACCATTTTGCATTGTATGTTTAACTTCAGTCACATAAGCAGTTATTGTCACCTGAACTCTTGATTCCTTACTGTACATATATTCGATTTTTCATTAACAGTATGCTTGAATGTTGTCTTTTAAACATGAAACTTGTCTTCTGCCTCCTCTCTAAAAGTATAAACATTAAATATCTTCATAGATTCCATGATTGTACATAATGTAATATTGCACACTATATTCTGTTTCTATGTTTTCCTGCAAGTCCACTCACAGTGGGATACAACTCAGAATATTGACTCCACAACTTCAAATTGCAAGATAGGTATTTATAAAGCTTCAGAAACACTTTGAAGGCAAACAATGAAGAAATTTGGCTACAAATATTGATGGCTCATTGGAGCATGAAAACAAACTAACAATAGTGAACAAACTAACAGTTGTGAGACTAAAATTCACAATTTTAATATCAAATAAATTAATCTGAAAAGGATAAGAAAATATAAAAAAAAAGTTTAGCAGACTTTTCTTAGGAAACTCTAAGCTTCAGAGCTAGACTACTATTCCGTATGGATAGGATCCAATAGAAGATTCATTAGAAAGCATACTGATTCGAAATAGCATATTAACTAACAAAAATTTTGAAAAGGTCAGAAATATATTCGTCAAAGCAAATTTTAATTATATCATCTAAAATATCTATATATTTAAGAATGTTTTATAAACAGCCATGAACAAGTAAGAAGCATTGAGCATTAGATACTTATATTAAGGTTTACTGTTAATTGATTCTGACTGCAGAATCCCATGATTCACTATGTCCATTCACTTAGTACCATGTGAAAGTCACTGATGGCTGCAGATGCATTCTCTTCTGCTTCATTGCCAACAAAATCACTATGAGCTACTAATGCACAGTGCTTTTAGTGACAGCAGGATCCTGGCATCTTTTAAAATTCCTATGCAAGCAGCATTATGCACTGTTAGACCCGAAACAGACCTATTATTTGAACATCATATTGAAGGCATTGAGGACAGGTGTGCAAACTCTTGCTGAGTTTGTGATGAAAGCTAATGCTCTAGTAATATGACTGTGGTACAGCTTGCACACCAGACTGGATATACTCTCTTAACTTGGTATTAAAAACGTAGTCTTTAATGACAAAAAAGTTGATTTCTGAAATTTTAGGACAATTCACCAAAGTCATTCCCCAAGTGACATGACAAATAAAGACACAAGTGCGAAAATCAACAAAACCGTGCCTTACTACAGATTTTTCATTTAGCCATTCTAAGAAAGCTAGACATTTATTGTGAAGAGTTCGACTGTATAAATTATTCCTTATATAGCAGATGTTCTAAGAGGGTTGTACCTTGATGAACTCTGTCTACAATATAATGTTACTATTAACAAAAAGTTTATTGGCGCAGTGGTGCAGTGGTAGCATTGTCTCCTCACAGCAAGAGGTTCTCTGGTTTGATTCTCAGCTGGGGTGCCTTCTGTGTGGAGTCTGCATGTCCTCCCTTGTGTTCGTGTGGGTTTCCTCCCACATTACAAAGACATGCATCTGGAGCCTTTCTCCCCGGGCCTCCACTGAAAATTGGCTTTGTTCCAAGTCGGACTTTCCCAGTTAACAAATGATAAATAAAAAAAAAAAATCTGAAGTAATGTAATTGTTTTGATAGCAGGACTTTCAGTACACCTAATTTGTTCAGAAAACTTTCAAGAAGGTTGGTACATGACTGATTTGGTGATCATGTAGATGAATTTTAAATATCCATGACTTAGTTTTTACATATTTTGACATATTTTAAAATCTGCCAGCAAATTGCACTAGCAGTAGCAGTGCTGCAATGGACATCTCAGCACTATGACAACAAAATCCGTAGACTTCCAGTGCTTTATTGATGAATTGTAATTCTGCTTGTGAGCAGTGTATCTTTAAAGCAGAGTCCAGACTACTGTATGTACCATGATTTGTGGTAGTTCTAATGAATAATTCAGCTTTACTTAAGTCATTGATCCCATCATGTGATTGTGATCACATTAGATAAAAAAGTAACAAAATTTTTAAAAACAAATGTATGTTGATATAACAGTGACTCAGCCCAAAATGATGAATTTAAGGTAATCATGGAGTCATGGCTAGCATAATTTGTAAGAAAAGAGAAGTGTCTGCTTAAACATTAATGACTATATTAAGTGTATCTTCAACTGAGCTATTATGAAATTTCATTCAACAGCTGAAGTCAAAAACCTATAAACAAATTCAGGGATGTTAAAGGGGTGATTTGAAACAAAAACCTTGCATTAAAGCAGAAAGATTTCTTTTTATTGAGAATGATTGCCAGTAGACTCCTATAAAATATGTGTTGATCACTGAGGCAATTTCAACTGACAAGTAACTTTAAAGTATTAAAATGTTTTATGGAAGGTTGGCCTTATCAGATAGAACAGGTTGGAAAATGTTCAAAACTGGAAGATTTTGATTTCTATAGTGAAAAACCACATTAATGTGCCCACTGAAGAAACTAGGTGGAGAATTTGGACAGGTGTATGAATGTGAACCATTTTGTTTGGAACAGAAAATGACATACCTACCTTGTCCTATTGCATCCTTGGGTATTTTGAGATGAATGTTGAAAAAGGCTGACTGTGATTTTTTTTTTTTCAAAAACATGTTTATGCTTATAGCAGCTACATGCTTGACATGACTGGGATCATTCCAAATGCCAAAAATTATATATCAAGCAACTCTTGTTAGACTATGAATGTTGTTTATATAGATTTCCATAACATTTTTTTACTAAAAATGGCACCCTGTTTTTATTTGAGGAATTCTGGGACTTCAGCAAACAAAGTGATGACCTGGCTCCCTAATGTAATATTGAGACCTATAATTGCAAGTCCTGAATTTTGAAAATAAAAAACAAACAGTGAATCTAAAGGAGAATAGAGAATGTCAAAAATGGGTGTTCTTTGAAGTTATTTTTTGCAGTGGGTCAACACCCATTGCACCTCTCCACACCTCTACTACATATATTTACATAATATGAGACTGTTATACTTCAGAGGAAAAGGAAATATTCTTGAGACACAGCAATCTTGAACTTAGAATATTTTTGCATATTCAGTCTTGGTATTGCTACAGTTGCAAGTACATGTCTCAGTATTTAAAATTGTCTTGAATTAAATAGATGCTTTAACATCCAGCTACAAAAGAAATTGCTGAGAGGTGAACATTTAATGCTGGGATTTAAAGGTTAACAAATAATGCATTTGCAACACACTCAAGACAAGATTATAAAGTTTTTGTTGCAGTACCATACAAAACCTAACAGTACCACAGCACAGTTCAGCATCCTACTTAACTGTTTCTAAATGGGTCTGTATCACATCATCAAACACTCATAACATGAAATACCTAATTATTGACCCCTTTACATCAAGCATCCTATTCAGCAAGCTACCAGTGAATTGTATTACATTGAATTGCTATAGTTAGCCAACATGTCCCATGTCCTCACTGTGGTGTGATCTTAGAGTTGGTATAGTTAATCAGCAGGGGGTATGGGGGGTACAGGGGGCAAAGCCCCCTGCAAATATGGAAAAAAGTGAAAGTATTGTTTTTAGAAATTAGATTTCTGTTTTTCTGAAAAGCATAACATTATGTATGCGGTGCTGGCCAACTATGGCAATTCAATGCAATACAATTTGCTGTTTTGGTAGTTCGCTGAATAGGATTTTCGATGTAAAGGGATGAATGATTAGGTATTTGATGTTATGAGAGTTCAATGATGTGATATAGACCCTTCTAAACAGATGTGTATGTACAGGACTTTACTTGATTAACTCTATCCCATCAACAGGTATCAGAAATTGTGGGGATATCACTGGCAAAAAATTGGATGCCCACATTGGCCACATGGAGACCATGTTCCAGTGATAAGTTGAGATGTGTCCTTGCTTAACTGGCTCCATCTTCTGAATCAGGACCCAGTGGTGAGAGCACCCAGGTTGACAAGTAATCTGCCACTGGGTGTCAACAGGCCAAGACTGTAGCTGCAAACATATAGTTTTATCTTACAACCTGGTGTTTCTTCTCCTTCTTTTAGTGAACATGCACACCCTTGTTTGCTGTACAATCATCCCCTCACCACTGGCTTTCTTTTATTTGCTCGAAGGCTCTTTCAATGTTGTGTTCCCAGTCCCTCACTGTGTTACTCCACATACCTTGTCAGTCCTGTCTGTCCTTTCCTGTTATCTGACCTAACCCTCTTTCTGCCCTCTTCCTTCCCTTCCTTTCCTTCCTTCCTTCTTTCCCCAACTTTCTCTTCTCATCATAAAAATGGGTACCTGTCCCAAAAAAACAAAACAAAAAAGTATTTGCCTCTTTCTCCATTTCAATCCTGGTCATTTCTTATTTGCTCACCTTATGTTCTACCCTCTGCTTGCTTCCTCTTTTCATCTCTTACTTATACTCCCATTTCCAGCCATTAAGTTGGTCATGAAATAGATAAACGTACCACACACCTGTCCAAAAAGGGTCTACCTAACTTTGCCAAAATTTCATATTATCGAATCTCACTTTGTCGACACTCAAAATATTGAACTCCCACTTCACTGAAGCAGTGGAACAACAAAGATCTTCCCAGGGTAAGTAACCTGTTGTGCGAGACAGTGAATGGTGCCCTTTTCCCAATGAAGCATGATTTTGGAGTTGCTATATTTAGTTGGGGGGTGTGCAGCCCCCCACTTTGAGGGGTGTGGGTGTCATAGTCCTCCATCTGGATGGATTAAGGATGGTGCGGTTTGGGTTTTATTTCTTCTTGGGTAAGTGGTTACTTACCCTGTAAAGATCTTTGTTCTTCCAAAGCTTTGATAAAGTGGGAGTTCAATATTTTGAGTGTCGACAAAGTGAGATTCGATAATATGGGATTTCGACAAAGTGAGGTAAATCTCCCAAAAAAGGCTTCTAAATCATTTATCCTTTTGTGTTTTTACTGTGTATGAATAGTCAGAAAGAGCATTGTTGATGCCAATGTACAATTGATGTAACGCGTCACTGCTCATTGCTTAGCAATGATGAACTCCAGTTAATAACATATCCTATTTAAACTGGCTTCTACTGCATTCAGTTGCACAAATGAACTAAGTGCTATTGCATGGCAGTGTGCACATATGAAATAGCTTGACTCAGTTTGATAATAATATGAGTTATGGAGTGTTATTGCACAGAGTGGAGGGTTCAAATCCCATCAGAGTGGTATGAATTTTTTGACTTTTTTGCTTCCATTTTGTAAATGTATAGCATTTACCCAATATGTGCTTCCCTGATGCCTTTAGTGCCAATGTTTCTATAGTTCACATTGTTAATGCAGAGTATGGGAGAATATTGCTAATGGGAGTAATGGACTCAAATTCCTTGAGGCCTGTCTTTTTTCTATTTACATTCTGTAAATTCATAGTACTCACCTGCAATATGATCCCCTGACACCTTCCAGTGTTACTTCTTCTATGCCTCACCTTGTGAAAACGGCAGTGTTTGAACAAATAGCACTGATGAGGGTAATGGGTTCAAATCCCTTAAGACCTGTCTTTTTGTGGTTCCATCCTGTAATAACATCCAGCTGTTATATGTTCCCTGAAAATTTCAGTTCTGCTGCTTCTATACTTTACCTTGTTAATGTTTTGTTTGTCAGAATCTCACTAATGAGGATAAGGAGTTTGATTAATGCATGGCCTTTTTCCACTCTGCAAATGTGCAATGCTAACCTGCTATGTGCTTCCCTCACACACCTTCATTGTTATTGCTTTTATGGACCATCTTGTTAAGAAAGTGCTAGTTAGAATGTCATTGGACATATTTGTTGGTTTAAATCCATTCAGGACTGAATAAGTTTTTTTTTTCGTGACATTTACATTATAGTACATATACACTGATCAAACTCTGATGATATCAGGGCTGATGTAGATCAGTAAATCCTATTACTTTTCTGCATCTCATCTATCCTATCTGAGTATCACATTTTCCAATTTCAAGTACTTCATATTGATATCTGTGTGTACGTCTAGTAACCCCTTCTCCACTGTGTTCAGCATCCTAAATTTAGTCATCAGCTTACTTTGTATTTTTTGTCTGTTTATGTTTGTTTCTGTTCCCCTAGTGTGCGTGTGAGGGAGAGACTAGCATGGTGTGAGAGACAGAGAGAGACTATACTCTCCACCCTTGGGCATCCTTCCCTTACTTACTTCCATAAGACATTTCTCTGCATATTTTTTGCTTTGAATAGTAGCAATCATATGTTCATATGTTCATAGCTGAGTATTAGGCTAGCTGCCCTTGTGGATCATTTTAAGTCTAGTCAGTTTCCCTTTTGTGCTCGAAATAACCTATCCCATTTGGTTATAGATTGGCCTTACCCATACTATGGTTAATAATTATATATTATCCCTAATGAGAATAACTGGAATTATATCAAACATAACTTGAGGGGACCCATGCATGGGATAAAGCATTTTGAAGCTGCCTTAGTCCATTAGAAGTCCTGGGGTAAATTTTGTGTTTCCCATCCATAGATCTAAGTTGCACTTAAATATGAACAGAGATGAACCTTGTTTATGTGGATGGCGAGTCTGTTTCATAGCAGTGGCATCCCCTGTGAGATATACCTGTCCCTCCAAACAGTTCTGTTGATGTTGCAGAAGAGGTTTAGATCCCTAGACTGAGTATTTCTGATGCCATTTGATTAGCTGGTGTGCAGTAATTCCAACATAATAGGTCAGAGGATGCCTTGTATGACAGACACAGGTCACATCTTAGCAGCCTGTAGGATACCAAGTAGAGAGACAGAGTCGGTCAATGTATAACATCTTGTTTATGCCATGTATCCTTTTAGTAGGGTATCTCTGCAGATGTTCCAGTAGTTGCATTTGTCTGGCATACCTCTGGCATACCTCTCAACGTCTTAATCAAATAAATCTGGATGAAGCCTTAAATAATGGGGGACAAAGACCCCAAAACAGGGAGAGATTTTAAATATTGCTCTCATAAAATTAGAATGCTGTTACAATAACAGGTTTTATGTTAGCTTGCATTTTCTGAAAGGTATAAAGTCTGAAACTCAAATGTATGTCATTATTAAGTGACTTCAATCCTCTGTAGTTTGCCAGAAAAACACAAATTTTAAAAGGAGCAGACTAAAAATATGAGCAAAAATCTGGACATTCTGTGGAAATCAGTTGAGAGGTATGGTGTCTGGACTGACACATGCCAAAGAGGACATTATATTCAAAGACTGACCTAATGATGGCTAATTAAAGGGGTACAATGGCATCCCTAGATCTTGATGCAATCCCCTTTTTATAGTCTGTCCAATATAGAAGGACTTTCTTACAACTCTGTTCAAATATTGGTCAAAAGGTAGGCCTCTGTCCATGTAAGTTCCCAAATACTGAACAACTGGGCCAGTTCTTTTGGGTGTATTTTCAATGTAGTAGTTCCGTGGGGTAGATAACTTCCCAAAGGCTACAATAATGCATTTTTTGGCATTTAGATTCAGTCCATGATTTTGACACCAGTTATTTATTTGGGACAAACCTTCCTAGTACACACCTGTGAACTTATGAATCTATGTCTTGTGAAACCACATGCAGGCAGTATCAGGTGCAGCTGTCTGTCAGCCTTGGCTGATAAGCGCATTACTGAGGAGGATTCAGCACTACTTTCTAGAGTTGTTAGATTAGGATTATACTGAAAAAAAAAACATAAGCAGTAAGTATAGAGCAAGAAGTTACTTAGTTGAGGAAGTCAAGATGTTGGCTTAATAAAAATAAACAGAGTTAGGCATGTAGACGGTATTTACAGCTGTTTGTATTGCATGTACATCAACTTATATTTAAGCAGATACCAACCATGAAACGGACTAAGTATGATCCCCATCACACATGCACGCATCTTTTTTTTTTTTTTGCATAACAAAAAGCAACATTTTAACATCTTCTGATAGTAACTAAAATTAACATATTAAAAATAGGGTGTTTGACAGGATTTTGTGGCTTTTAACATACACATCTAGGCTTCACGTAATTTAGAAAAGAACTAAAAAGAAAAGTAAAAAACAAACTATCTACTGATATAGGACTCTTTGTGATAAATATAGTAATGACGACTAAGAAAGTGTGCCCTCAGAGGAAGTATGCTATGTTGTACAAGTAAAGGCACCACAGTAAAAAGAAGAATGCCGTAGTGTTTGGATTGTGGTGATTATGCTCCAGTGTTCAGAAAAAGACAACTTAGTAAGCACTAGAGTGGCCTGAGATCCACTTTTAACAAATATTAAGCACCCCTATTTAAGCTGCTAAGGTTGGGTTTTGGGCTAGGCAGGAAAATCTAACAGCATAGACCAGCAGATCACAGGGCAAAATAAAAGATTTGGTTCTGCCTGCTGTCAGCATTGATAAATTGAATCTTCCTTTTACAAAGTAAGAAAGTAGCTAGAATGGTAGGATCGATCTGTATTCACCTGCATTTTCTCTGAAGCTTACAAAGTCTGAAACTCGTGTTTCATAGAGTTTATCACTATTCAGTGACTTCAGTCTTCTGTGGTTTGTCTAAAACCACCTACTTTATGAGGAACAGACAAAACAAATGAGGCAAAAATTGGGATATTCTCTGAAAATCTGGCCAGTTGAGGTTCGCACTAGAGGTGAATTTCTTGGCATCCACGTCGAACACATAATAAACAAGTTGACATCCCAATCATAATCCCCTATTTTATAACAACATTATTGGGAAGTATATGGTATATACTATGACTTGGACTGATGTAGAAATTTAAATAGCATAAATAAGTCAAAGTAAGATGTTGTTAAAAAGGAAAAGTTTTTGAAAGGGTTTCATCTAATTCTGGACCAAATGATATCTGCTCTTATGGATTTCCATTATACATGTCTTTGCCTTAAGGCTAGGATCTTTGTGAAATGATATGTGATCTTATAAAGAATGGCAAATATCAGGGATATCCTTTCTACCAAATTCTCTTTAATTTTCTTTGTAACTTCTCTCTGCACTCCTGAACACTTTTTTCACTTTAACAGGAATTCATATTAGAGGAGATGATGACGAACTCCCAGTTTATGTGGAATTCAATCTTTTCCATGTACAGAAATCATGAGTAAGGTTTAACACATATCTTAAAAGTACTTATGAGAGCACTCTTTCATTTTTATTAGAACCTCGTGTTAAGGAAGGCAAATATTTGACTCGCCTCCAAGCATATGCAACTAAAAAGTGATAAGTCACATTGATTTAAGGTAAATGTGCATATTCCTTGGAAAGTTTTCCATCATTATGTCCTGAATCAGATATTAGCCTGCTTACTTGGCATACTTTCACTTTTTATCTTGAGAGTAATATATCTGTTCCCCTGACACTCAATATATATTGCAGTCTACCTTTACAAAGGGCAGATTTCTCCCACCTTATACTATCAAGGATCATATTCATTTTTTCTTCTTTGGAAATAAAGGCTGAAATAATTGCAGATTTTACTACAGACGCTTGGCACATAATGAGGGCCATTTCTCTTGGTACAGAATTTTAACCATTTATATAAGGTGAATGAATATGTGGCATGCCAGAATTGTTAGGATCAATTTTTTTTTATCCAGCCAGGATTTGCTATACATTATTTAGCTGAGTTATTTATTTACTGACATTTCATTATCAGGAAAGTCTGGCTGTGTAGGTGCCCATTTTCAGGAAAGGCCCAGGGAGGAAAGCTCCTAAGTGTTACAAAAACATTTTAAGAAAAATAAATTTACAATTTACAAAACTAATACAATAGAAAAAAATCTATAGTTTAAACAATTAAACCAAATTAGACATAATGTGAAAGCATTGGTTAAGAACAGACACAACATATATGACAATGATTTAATATTTAGATTAATTTTAGACATTTAAAGAAATGAAAAGTAAGTTAGTTTACTATAAATAGGATGTGCAATATGAAGTGAGAGGAATAATCAGGATTATGGCATGTTTAGATAGAAAGTCATAGGAGAGACATTGACTGAAGTAAGGAAGCAAAAGAGGAAGAGGGCGCAAGGAGGTGTAAGGTATGAACTTGTGCACATTTAGAAAGATAGTTTATCAAAAACAGAGCCAGGTTTTGGCTAGGAAGACTTTTAGAATGGTTTTAAAGCACTGGAGGGAGGGTGTTGATCTGGTGAATACAGGTAAGGAATTCCAGGCCTTAGCAACATGGTATAAGTATGAATACAGACCATGCCCAGCAGATTTGATAGGTTTGTTGACAGAAAGGAGTTTTTGGTTACCGGATCGTAATGACCAGGTGGGAACATAATTGTGTAGAATTATATTTAGTGCTGGATAATGTTATAGGTGATGAGAAGCTTTGTATATGTTAGTTGTTGGGGTATTTCTAACCAGTTTAAACTTTTAATGCTCTACAGTGGTGGTGTCTAAAAGGAGTATTTGCTGCAGATTTAGCAACTTTGTTATAGCATTGTTCAAGTTTTGCTTTTTGTGGTGCCTGGAGGTTAGTAAGGATGAGTGCACCGTAAAGCAGTGAGGGGTGGGAGGTAAGTAGTGGCAAGTGTTATTTTAGTTGCATTGGTGAGAAAATTTGCTTCATAATGTATCCCTAATTTTTGCTGATTTTTTTTTTGCAATTTTGTATGCTGGACGAATTTAAGATCATCATCGACTATCATCCCAAATAATTTGCTATCAGAAGTGACTTCATTGGTTGCATTATTAAGAAAGAAAGAGAGGATTTTAAGTTTTGTTTTTTCATATGAGAGTGGTTGGGGAAAAAGTAGATGTTTGTATTTTGTGGGGTTGAACATAAGTTGTGATTTACAACACCAAGTTTCAGAGGCTGTTAAAGCTTCTTGAGTAATTTTGGGGAGATGTGCCACATTGGCAGATGTACAAATGAGTGTGGACTAATCTGCATATTGTGTTAGGGAGACCTGTTGTGTGGATGTATGGAGGATGTTGGTGAGAATGTTACAAAGGAGGGGACTAAGGATAGAGCCTTGTGGTACACCGACGGCAACTGGTAGGTATATCGAGAGGGTGGAGTACTATTTTACTGACTGATAACTAATGAACAGGTAGCTTTTGAACCATAGAAGGATGAACTGAGATAGACCTAATGAGGACATGTGAAGTAGAAGTTTGCTGTGACAAATGGTGTGTACAACTTTAAACAGTCCAGCTTTATTGACAGTATCTGTAAAAGTTAGAAAAATAATGTTAGTATTATAGGAGGGACAGAAGTCGTGTTGTATGGGGGATACAAATTCTTCCTACAGGAGATAGTGTAGCAATTGTTTTTGAACACATTTTTCAAGTATTATGGATAGGGGGTGAAAAGATTGCTATAAAGTTAGTGATGTCTGCTGAATTTCTTCCTTTGTGTAGAGGGATAATGTGTGATTGTTTTTCAAAAGAGAGAGAATGTGGGATTCCTGGACTGACATATGTATAAGCATTTGACAGGATAGGCAATGCTGTTGGCTGCCATTTTAAGGTATTCACTTGGAAGTTCATCAGCTGAAGTAGAGCATGGTTTGAGTTTGTTTAAGAATAGTTTTACTTATGATAAATGAGTTACAGAGTGTCCTCCAGGAAAGACACCCATCTGGCAACATTAAGTACATCAGGACTTAGGCAGAATTCATTTTTTTCCAGACATACAGTAAGACAGATGGTTTGCCACAGAATGTAAAGTAGATGAACAGATTGTCACTCAGGTATATGCATCTCATCTGACATGCCCTCTAGCGATTATATTCAGCAAACAATTTTTAGTTGTAGTGTCCTAAAATGTAACTGAAAGTTTAAGTTTATGGAGAAGAAAGAAAGAAGTCAGCTGTAGTGCACTGATCCTTAAAAACAATGTTGGGCTGGAAAGTACCCAAATACTGGGTACTAAAAATAAAATTCAATAAAACAACTAGGAGTGTCCAAATTAGAGGCTTATAAATTGTTAAATTGCAACTCAATACTTTTCAAACGTAAAGAGCCCATCTTTTTCTTGTTTGTTTTTTTGCAATGCAAGCTAATATTTTAAGCTAAGTGAACATTTTTGTGAAAACAAACAAAGCTATGGATGAGAGCAAAATGGTACAAACTACCTGTCTTTTCCTGGCCAAAGTGTTCAACACTATTCCTCATTCAGGCATTGTTGACAAACTGATGAAACTATGAGTAAACCCCTATGACCCTCATTGGATAGCAAACTGGCTCAAAGATAGGACACAGGAAGTCAGGATAGGGGATTCTACCTTCAAGAAAAGGTAAGTCACTAGCAAAGTCCTTCAGGGATTAGTCTTGGGGCTGTTCCTTTTTGGCACCTACATTTTTGGAAGTGAAAGCTAACATCAAAGGTGTCTGGTTGACCAAGTTTGCAGAGCCTGCCACAACCATAGAATCCCCAAAGGACACTAATATCCTCCAAGACTACTTGCTGTAAACTAATAATTGGTGCCACAGCCAAGGTCTGAAACCGATTGTCAAAAAATGTATAATAGCATCCCTTAGAAAGTCAACTTTCCCAAGGAACTGTCACACATGCAATACACTCGTAAGACTAGACCCAGTGGTTAAGGACTTGGGAACATTTGTGGAAACAATGACGGTACCTGATTTGACTTTGAAACATTTGTGGATATTGACTTGGACTTCAACCATCATGTGTTTACTGTTTCAAGGAAATCATTCTATACCGTGCAACTTATAAGCAAGGGTATGGCATCCATGTCCATGGAGGTCATTGTCCTGCTGTACTCGGCTCGTATTAGGTCAATCACTGAGTAAAATGCTGTCTTCAGTATGTACCTGTCCAGGCATATGGAACGACTGGAATGCCCACAGATGTTCCCCAGAAAAAAATAATACTAGGTATTAACCAGCAGGAATATACAAACCACATCAAAGTCTTATCTTTATACTCAGTCTTCTACAGAGTACAGATAGGAGATCAGTGCCTGGTTTACAAGGCATCATTTGTTTTAGTATTAATGAACACATCTGCAAGTCTTAACAGCATTAGAAATACTTAATCAAATTACCTAAACCTCACTTGCAACATAAATAGAACTTGTTGGAAGGACTGGTAGGTACCTCAGAGACTACCCCTACTCTGGAACAAGCTTCCCTTCCACGTGAAGCAGAGTTTGTCCATGACCATATTCAAATGTAACCTGCACCAATGGATAGGGAATTTAAAATTTATCCCTGGACTGGCACCTAAACCCCTGTGCAGCTTGTAAATGCTCTGGCACCTGAACTCAATTGGATACTTCTGGGTAATTGTATTTACATAAGGAAAAACATGACTAGCCTTAAAATGCCCCCCTAGGGCCATTAGCATAGTAACCATGAGCCTATGAACCAGAGAGTCCTTATGTGCTCATAAAAAAATAAAAAAAATTGATATGTATGTTACATAGTTACATTCATTAACCCCTGTCCCCCCAAATCTCTGTGATTGTAAGGCTTCATCTGTATTAATATTGCTTTTTAGAACTAAGCAGCACGGACTTCTTTAACTCATATTAGCCTACTGAGTATCCTTTTTTGTTTGGCCATGACCCTTGAACCTAATGCATTCATGTGTGTAAGGATACTTAATCAAGAAGTATCTGCCCGCTGAATAAGTATGCCTACTTTTCTTAGAAGTGAACAGAATTTTGTCACAGTCATTGAAAATAAGAACACTGTCATGTTGTTTACAAGTTTCAATGACCATGAATTAGATTTTTTTTAATCTGTTCTCCTTTGCTGCTTTTTATTTTTCTGTTTTCATTGCCTTTATCCAAATGTGCATAGTTATATTTTGTACATTCCTTGCACAAAATATTGTAGTAGCAAATCATGCCATGATGTCTAAGATTATGTCATGAAAGCTAGAAAACTCAAAAGAGAGTACCACCAAACAATGAATAACTGAGATCAATGAATCACAAAATACTGAATATGTCTCTTCCACTTAAAAAAGCCTTATATCAGTAAACACCAAGTACAAAACTTGTATCAAGTGTCATCTTGGCACTGATACTGTTAGGGAAAGGGGTTTTAGTATGTAATGTATTGGGCTATGGCTAGGGGCAGGGTTGAGGTTATGGTTAGGGTTAGCACACATTAAGTAAAGTGGTGAAGCCCCACTGCCCACCTTACTTATGTGAATTAACCCTAATAGTTACCCTAATCTCACCCCTACCACTAACCCTAACATTACATTACTAAAAACCCTTTCCCTAAGAGTACCACTACACAAGACCAAGTGGGAGAAGTGAAAGGTAAGAAAGGGAACCCACCCCAACACTAAGTTCAAGGAAGATGGGGGGAGGGTATATGTAGTAGTTGTAATGTTTGGTAAATGTGCGGACAGAGGTCTAGGTTGCTGTCTTTAGGATACTATGCATACAGACCTCCCCCCCAAGAAAGGCTGTGGTAGCAGCTTTAACCCACGTAGAATGTGCTCTGACAAAGCTGGATGTTGGCTTCCAATGAAACTAATAAGTGAGCAATAATGCCCAACAGGATGTGTGATAATATGTGTAAGTAATGAACACTCAGGGGTGTTCAGAGGCCTAACAGCACAGGAAAATCAAGAATGGGCCTATAAAAACCTTCTTTTCTTGGGAACAGAAAGAGTCTGGAGAATAATTCTACCCTGTCGCCTCTTTTGATAAGGGCCTTGAGACATGAGGTTTTTCACTTGGATCTGAGACAGACTGCCCTCAATCTTTTTTTCCTACAAATTATATTGTGTAGCCTGACCATATGAGATCTAAAACTCACTTGTACTGTGAGATTTTCTGCGAGTAATTGAAAAGCAGGGACAGACTGCTTTCAATTATTTCTGGAGGTGTTAGAGAGGTGAGGAGGGGATATTTGTTTTTCTGGGGGATGGACAGATTGGTGCTTTGCTGAGTCATAGCTGGTCCCTGTTGGGGACCAGGGGCATGATCCCTCCAGGTCTTCTAGAGTTGGTTGGCCACTTTCTAGGAAACTTTCTCTTACTTTCTTTATGACCTTTCCCTTTGGTTGGGTTGGGAGGAAAGGACAAGGTTTAAATGGGATAATTCCTAAAGGTCTTAGACAAAGGGACCTAAAGAAAGTCCTTAACTGACAGCATAGTCTTTGTCTTTCCACTGAATTTCTTATTTTTTTTTTTTCGGTTAGGGCTCCAGAAAGGAACACCTTTTCAAGAGGAGCATCAAGGAGCTCTGTCTTTACATGGTCAGAGAGGCCTTGCACCCTCAGACAGGCATGCCTTCTAATTTCAGATCCCATAGCAGCTTCTCTGCTTGATGCATCTAATGCATCATAGCCACACTTTAAGGAATGCTTAGCCACATGAAAACTGAGACTGCAGAATTCCTTCTAAAGCCCCTTATCTTTGATTCATTCTGCCCTCTGATTCAGCTGAGCCTGATATTTAACCATATGAAACTGATGGTTTAAGACTCGCATAGTTAGGGTAGATAAGGCATAGGTCTTCTTTCCCTAATAATCAAGATCTCTAATCTCTTTATCATTTAAAATTGGGATCCTGGAAGTGCTGCCACTGTATCCCTTTTAATCCAAAGAAACCAAGTGTGGATCTGGAACAAGGTTCTTATATAGATGCTTGTGGGATTCAAGCACTCTCTAGCAGCAGTCAGGCTTCCTTGGGGCAGGGGCCAGGTATCTGGCTGCAGGAATGTGTCAAAAGCCACATCATCCACAATCTCATGAACTGGAGGAATAACAAAAGGCTTAGGTTCTAGCAGTTGCAGAAACAGTCTAAATATTTTCTTAGACAGGGAGTATTCCGTAGCTTTCTGGTTAAAGGACTCCTTCATCTTGTGAAGACTATACCCAAAGGAAAAAGTCTTCAGATAATTGGGCTGGAGCCACAGTGTCTTCAGACTCTGAGTTAGCATGGGAACCAGGACAGAGCTAACTAACATGGGATAGCTGTTCTTTCTCTGAGTCAGAGGAATCAGAAACTTCCTGTAGAGAACTGTCCCTCTTTCTTTTACTAAGAGAGATTTCTGCAGTAGGAGTATTTCATGGTATGGATGCCTGGATTTCATGAATTCCATGAAGCCATCATCCAGCCTAAGTCCTGAGGGAGTAGGCCTGGGAAGAATGGGACTTAGGTCCTTGCAGCTGAGGCTGGGACAACCTGAAGACTGGATATCTGCTGCTTTGTTGGGTTGGGCCTATGCTTGTCTATGACATTTGAATAAGAGTCCTCGGGATTTGGGCAGGTATCCTCCTACCCGTCTCTGTAATCAGTGTTCTGACTTCAGAAGGTGCAACCTGTGGTTCCAAACCCAACTAATCCCTGAAGAGTCTCAGTTTCAGCAGACATCAGGTAGACAACAGACATGGAGGCCCCCCCAAGGGGTCATGTGGAATGTCTCTGCACAATTAAAAGTTGTTAGAAGGAGCTACTAAAACTCGTTATCTCCTTCAAGAATTTCAATCCAGGGAAGGCCATACAACACAGGAACTGTGCCATTTGTTTGTTTGATGCCATTTTCTTTGGACTGCTTCTCCTTACCCTTCTTTGTGAATTTGGAAAATGGGCTAGTAGATGCCATGTTATACCTAGACCATATTTGGAAATTCACATTTCTTCTCTTCTAAATAACTTTCAAGGGACTTAGCCCTACACTTTACGATATGGACGTTTAAAAAGACTCACTCTGGACAGTTAGGCATGCTGTACTCTGGGCCTAGACAAAAGAGGCACAGAAACTAGACATCCCTATGTAGAATTTGCTTTCCACACTCTAAACAGGTGGTTACATTTAATAGCTCTTACAAAAATGCTATAAAAACAGCAGTATAGAAAAAATATTCCCCAGTAGGGAAATTAACTGATCTCTTTAGCTTCAGTCTGACCTGAAGGGTTGAACACATCCATATGATATTGATTGGACATTAGATGGAAAAGGCCTGAGAACCCTTTATGCAACTGACATCCAGACATTGGAAGGGGAGGTTATGCATTAGGCATTTGGGGGGGGGGGGGGTATTCTTTGGTATCTGGGCTGGCCTTGGGTTCTGTATGACAGGAAATCCCAAGAGTTGTAAATACATCAGTTAACTATGAAGAATATTTGCTCAAGTACAAAGATCACATAACATTTTTTTTTTTTTTTGCAGAATACATTTTCCTAGGCTTGCATCCGTCAATGACATAATTACACAAACTGAAAATGTTCTTAAGCCTTTTCTTCTGCCTTAATGACTCAGCTTGTTATAATTGGTTCATTACTGACTTTCTAAATGCCATATTGTAACTTTTCTGTTTTTTTTTCTCAACATCTTTTCATGTATTTTCTTGTTTAGAACTATTATTTATTTGGATATTAACGCCCATTTTAATACGTGAAAACTTGCTACTGATAGCAGACCACTGGATGTAGAAATCAAAACCTGTATTGTACATCTATATACAGCAACGTACTCAAGTGGTTCGAGTTACAGCCTTATGTGCAGTAGGTGCAGGGTTTAAATACATAGAAGAGAAATTAAGCATTTATGTACTACATTTATAGCAGAGTTTACCCAGTTACAAAGATTGTGTGTGCTGATAAACTCTGGAAGAATTATTTTGAGATAGTAGCAGATACATAATGATAGCAAGATCCATTATGAAAATAAATAAATAAAATACAAATGTTTAAGCAAAGAAATTACAGGCATGAAGATAATGAAATGCTCAGTGTCAGTACATTCGTATACACATACATGAACACACAGACACGCATGTGGACACACATACACACACACACACATACACACACACACACACACACACACACACACACACACACACACACACACACACACACACACTCATGTACATACTAAATACAAACTCGAACTCGTACATGTGCATACCTGATGTTATGGGTATGCAGTAAAAACAGACTTTGGGCTAAACTTCCTTACAATCCAGCTCAGTTGTGTTCCTAGTACACAATTGTCCAAGTTAATGCGAAAAGATTATCCAAAAAAAAACTGGATCTGCATTCCTGTTGTCACATAACTGTATGTCTGAAACGATTTAGCACTAACTCACTTAGTTTCCTGTCTTGCACACTATCTCAGCATAATTACACTAAATTACTTTACTCCTATATCCAGTATGCTTGCTTACAATTGTTGAGCTCCACATTAAATTATTTCAGCTATGCATCGTAATTTTTCTTACTCTCTCAGTAATGATGCACCTGACAGTACAGCGATAATGAGTATATTTTTTCATACGTTTATTATGGAATCTACATTGTAGCTCTACATACTTGTCTAAGTCATACCTTTGGTATATTTTTCCATATATTTGTTCTTATATGATTACATAACCTGATGCTATGCTTGACTATTTATAGCTTGGTTATTTTTAATCTGCTAACTTTATGGAGATTTATGTCCCAGTGCCTCCTTATAAATGAGACCTTCCAGGCCCTTCTGTGGCAGCATAGCAACACATAGTGAGACGGTTACTCCCAAGAAATAGTGCTCTCATGTACTACCTTGTGTTTGGATCCAAATGGAAGGTATATTAACCCGCTTCCAAAAGAAGTGAGACTCACTTACCCGGTCCTTACCTTGGTGGCAGTTTGGTGTCTACGTTTAGGATTACATGCTGTGAGTCCGACATCTTGCACTACTTGTTGGGTTTAATATCCACAGCCTCTATTCACCCTTTACTGACACTGAACAAGTCAGTTATCCTTGGTCACTTCTAAGATGTTATCTTTGACCAGTGGAATTTTTTTTTTGTATTCTGTAGAACCTAGGCTGGACAGTAAACTGATAAAAGTAAGACTCAAATAAACTAAATTAAAGTTTAAATATGTACTTTATCATTGTGCTTTCAGTTTTTGGGAGAAATCGGCATGCTGCTTTATCAAGGACTGAGTTAGCATGAAATGTCAGCCAGAGCAGGTAGCATCAGGTTTACAGCAGAGCGCTGTCATTTACAGTCACCTAGGAAACATCTTCCCAGAAGTCTCAGTGGGAAATGATGAGGAAAAGAGCTGCTGTGGATCACACAACTAAAGCGTAGGCTGCCAAACATCTTATCAAAGTATCCAAGAGGAAGGTGTATATTCTACCCTACAGCATCTTAAGCATCCACTTCTGCTTCTAAAACAGGAATTACATTTGTTGCAATGCTGTTCAGCAGGAGTTTTATGGGCAGGCATTTGGGTTAATTTTGTTATAATTTCTTAAGGTATGCAATGCATTATAAAGGCATAGGTTCTATGTTGAAAACCAGAGTTTTGTTATTTCTTCTGTAGAGGTAGTGGTAAATTGAAAGTTTGCATTCAGGTTACTTGTCATATGTAGTTCATTCACCATTTTTTTAAATACCTGGGGCACCTTTGGTTTTAGATCTTCAAGACGAACTGTGAAGGCCTGGTCCAGGTCCGACTGATACTTTGTCTTCCAGGAACTGTGCAGATTTGTACCCACAGCTGCATATTTTCAGGTGACATCAGAGGATTCAAAAAGAAAAATCGACCCCCCCACACCCTTGCCACTATACCATCTTGTCAAGTCGGTTAGTTCTTTTAGCCTCCCCTGCTGTTATTCACTGAAAGAGTAACAAGTCTGGCAGCCAAATAAATATGCCAGAAAGAAGATAAAATATGTATCCTGCATGACTAGGAATGATTCTGGCTCATTCACATGAATCATTCCATAGTGTCTGGTTCTTGTATGAGTAAGCAGTGAAAAAATTAGTTTTTCTTTCAGTTTTTAAGCAAAATAGAAGGGCTATGGAATCTTTGCTTCTTTTGTACAGTTAAACTGTATATGCCTGATAACAAAAATATGCCTTGTGATAATAAAGTGTCTCGTCTTACATTATTTCATCATTTTGTCTTTGTCCTGAAAATTCTAAATTGTTTTATAAACTAAACTGCACTGGGTGCTTAGTATTAATTCTGTTGCAGTAGTTGTAAGGTAGTTTGTCTGTACTGCAAGAGAATTCATTGTACCTAGCTATAACTATGATATATGCATAATCTGTGGAAGCCAAATTCAATGGAAATATTTTATTTAGGACCTGTAGACTGAACAAGCAACTCAGTACAAGTGATATAACTGAAACCGAGGTCTGGAAACGTTAATTAGTAAAAGGCTGCAGCCTGCAGGACAGAGTTATTAGGAACTGTAACAATGACAAAAAGTGTATCATAGTAATAATCCTATTCTTGACAAAACCAGTAATTTGAGTTTTATCACTTTGGCATACTGTCTGCACGGAACTTAATCTGATCTGTATCCAAGTTTCATTTATTGTTTTGTAATTACTGAGGACAAAGCCCATTGCATTAAAACATTTGAACAACATGAGCATTCAGGATTCTTTCAGTAAGTAAACAGGCCTTGATGAAGCCCAATATATCCTTAATTGCAGGATTAGATAACACATTTTATTAAACCCGTTACTTCAGTTTGTTGCAGAATCTGAAGGATGCAAAATATTATTCCTCTGGATCCAAGCTTCAGTTTCATTGAATAGCTTTATATTATCAATCTGACACTAACTAGCCAAAACAGAAATCATCAAACTGAATATACCACCCCCTGCACACAGTGAAAGTAATGTGCAACGCAATGGTAGATGTATTTTCTGTTAGGACAAGCGATGCACTTTTAAAGGATTCAACAAACTCCAAGAATGTTGCAACTCATGGGTCGTTTCAAATTTCTGACAAGCAGCCTCTTTTAGGAAGTACTCTTGTCCTGAGAGGCAGAGTTAAAGAGAGAGGGAAAGGGAGAGAGAGGGGGGGGAGAGAGAGGGAGGGATAGGGAGAGAGAGAGGGAGAGAGGGAGAGAGAGAGGGAGAGGGAGAGAGAGAGGGATAGGGAGAGAGAGAGAGAGAGGGAGAGAGAGAGAGAGAGGGAGAGAGAGAGAGGGATAGGGAGAGAGAGAGGAGAGAGAGGGAGAGAGGGAGAGAGAGAGAGGGGAGAGAGGGAGGGATAGAGATAGAGAGAGAGAGAGGGAGGGAGAGAGAGAGATAGGGAGAGAGAGAGGGAGAGGGAGAGAGAGAGAGAGAGAGGGAGGGAGAGAGAGAGGGAGGGAGAGAGAGAGAGAGAGGGAGAGAGAGAGAGAGAGAGAGAGAGAGAGAGAGAGAGAGAGAGAGAGAGGGATAGGGAGAGAGAGAGAGAGAGAGAGAGAGAGAGAGAGAGAGAGAGGGAGAGAGAGAGAGAGAGTAGAGAGAGAGAGAGAGAGAGAGAGAGAGAGAGAGAGAGAGAGAGAGAGAGAGAGGGATAGGGAGAGAGAGAGAGAGAGAGAGAGAGAGAGAGAGAGGAGGAGTGCTTTTCTAATAAACCGGTACAGCAATGGATTGCTCTGCAGAATGTGTTAGTTTTATTCATCATTGCATTATCTCACAGCATTTTGCCACCAGCCTTTCCTCTGTCAGTTATAAATCCTGCTGCCTGCTACCATTTTCGGAAATGAGCCTATATTGCTCATCAGAAGCCATAGTGAATCGTGACATTTGGATTCATAAAGATAATTCTAACTGTCAACTTGGAAATTACCAGTTCATTGTCAGCTACACTAGTAAGGCCTTCCTGTGTAGCCTGGTGAAAGACACACATTCTATGTTTATTGCTGTAGCCCTGATCATGGTTTTCTTACCCTATTTTACTCATTTCTAATGGTGGCATATTTTTAGTCTTCAGGGCAGGTTTTAATGTTAAGAGATACTTATCATTATCAGTAATGCAACAAGCAGCTTGCATAACCTTTTTGGAAAGTGGATATTTCTCTTGAGTGACATGAACATTTGCCTTATTGAGTGCCAACAGAATGTAGACAAAAAGTGTACATTTAGAGTATTTATCTTTGCCAATCTAATTGCATAGATGGTCTTTGAAACTTTAAATGTACAATTTTTGTCTACATTCTGTTAATTGTATGTGGGAGGGTTGTATATAATTATTAAGGTTTTTGGAGATTGTGGTTTGGTGTAATAGGCTAACGGTAACAGTTAAGGTGTTTATCTCACAGGCACAAAGTATAGGGTTTGGGTCACACTTTTGAAAGAGAAATTAGATAGGCTTAAGTTCTTACTTATGAACCCTTGAATTAGCAACTTCTTTTTTTTGTTAACAACCACTTAAGAAACATTTCTATTTTGCAATTCCTTCCTTATAAATGGTAAAGTTTCTTCTGTTGTGCAATGTAAGGAGTCAGGTCATACTTCACTGCATTTTTTTCTATTCATGAAAACTGCTAATGCTTCAAGTTGGTCATATCTGGCTCTGTTAAATGTTGACTCTCTGTTGAAGAGCTCAGGCATCTTCCTAATTTACTGGTGCTGCAGATTCAGTGATGATCCCAGTTGTGTGGTAAGTGGAGGGTAAGAGTGTAAGAGGGCAGATGTCTGCTCCCTTTTCCAAGGGGATCATGGTGAGAGGAACTGTCAGGACATCCAATCTAATCATTACAGCAGGATGCGAAAAACAATGACCTGGAAATGCACATACAGCCCATGTAAACAAGCATCTATCACAAAGCATGCCATGACTTCAGAAGCTTAGGAGACTCAACTGGTAACTGTGAAGGTTAAAGAGTCTTAGACTCACCTTCATCATATGCACAGTATGCATACCCTCTAAGATATAATTCCTAGAGGAGACAGATGCCCCTTGTGCTGCGTGTTATACAGAGGACAAGTGGTAGCAGCTGAATGGGAAAACACCATGAACTATAGTCACTGTAGGTAAGCAGGAGGAAGTGCATTTACTTAGGAAGTGTCTTTGCATGCAGCCTTTTCTTTTAATAATTATTACTTTTAAGCAGATATTTTTGTTAATGAGGTTTCTAGAGCAGGTCTATTTATTCCAATAAATGGCAGATACTTCATAATCATTTATGACTAAGAATGTAGTAGCTAAAGGGACATTATGTGGGTTGTTTTTCAAACAATAACCATTTCAACTATGCAAGAGGTTTAAGGTATCACACAGTCAGAATTGTAAGTTTGCTAGATTTTTCTTTTTGTGTTTTTTAACCAGTCGGTTATCTGTGTGACCTTTTCGCTCTTTCTTTTAGCATACTTGCATCTCAGGATTTTTTGTGCTGTGTGCAGGATGTACTTCTGTCATATTGTTTTTGGTAAAATACCTGAATGAATAAATAAATAGCCATGGTTGCCAGTGATGTTTATCTGGCACTCCCAAAAGCTACATTAATTGTTTATCTCCACCATGACAACTGTATTTTATGTTTGCAGCTGTCAGAGACCATTCTTTACTGACTACTTTATGGACTGTTGAAAAGAGTAATTATTAGTTTGTGTAAAGTGCTTGCATCACTAAGGCACTGAATCTCTCAGGAGAGGTGGAGCAGAATGGTACATGTACGTTTATTCATATCATGCGCTGGCTAACACCAGCTGTTCTGCAGAGGCTATTTTAGCACATTGGACTGTGTGAGCTAAAATGGCACTATGGAAATGCTATATTTGATTTTTTTTTTTCATAAGGAAATAATAGTGTTCTATACAGAGAGAAATGAATGATCACACATGGTAGGGCTACTTGTGTGTACCGACTAAATGTGATTCATAAACAGAATATTAAAGCATCAGTACTGTAGTTACTATTGTTACTTGTTTTGATTTGTGTAAAAGTTTTGTCTTAATAATAATAGGAAGATTAGGATGCAAGGTGGCAGGTGGTCTCTAAAAAGGTAGTGATACTATTTATAAAGTCTAAAAGTTTGAAGACTACACCATCAAATGAATTTGTAAAACTTGAATGTTGAATTTCCTTGGCTTTGCTCATGATGTGACAACTTGGCATAAGTAATGAATTAGTAAGGTATCCATGGGAAGGTGCTTTGCTGTAAATAGCATATTGGATTCATTTTTACCAAGGTAGATGAGCTCACACAAGATAGTCAGATTATATAGTATATATATAAGATGATGTCATTTGTTTTAGAAAATACAGTTGTGTAAGTAAACTTAGCCATAACTGTAGATGTTTGAATGATCACTGCTGCAGTAGCCTTAGCTATATGGGTTATATCCTGCCAAGGATATAGCAGCTGGCCATCTTCAAAGCTTAAGAGCACCTTCTATCCACCCAAACTGGCAGGCATCTCACGTTAAGCTGACTAAAATGCAAGGTTCTGCACCAAGCCCTTCAGACCTTTCCTGCCAGCAGAGTGAGGGAAGTTGAGACCTGAAATGACAATGATAAGAAGAACATAAAATAAATAACCACACCCTGGTATAAACAACATACCAAAAAATCAAGGGGGTGGAGGAAGATAGCAGCTACTACAGCAGCGATCATTTGAACACCTGCTGTTATGATAAGTTTACTTACACAGCTGTACTATGTTTATCATATTGATCACTGCTGCAGTAGTCCTAGTTATGTTGAGTAAGTAGTCCTAGCTATGTTAAATAGTTACTCTAGCTTAATACATTTGGGAGGTGGCAGGTGAAGAATCTAGAAACCCCAGCAGAATGATCCTAGCAAAGCATGATCTAGGCCTAGAAAAAGAATCATTCTTATAGTGCTTTATTTATTTTCAGAGGACCAAATTGCTGCTTCTAGAGTACTTCCAGAACCCAACCCTGTCTAAAAATCCAAAGATGAAGCCAAGGACCTGGTTGAGTGGGCCTTGATCCTGCCTGGAATAGTATTGTTGCGGTGAGTGTAACAAAAAGTAATAGCCTTAGAGAACCTTTTCAAAATTGTCTGTTTTGACACAGGTTGTATTTGTTTCTTACCCTTATAAGAAATAAACAATTGATCCAAAGATCTGAGAGATACAGTTCTGTCAATACAGTACGTGAGATGTCTGTTGACATCCAAGGCATGGGGAATCCTTTCTCATTCATTTTTAAATTCAGTAAAAAAAATGAGGAGATGTACAGTTTTGGTTAAAGTAAGCTTGAATAAAACTTTAAGCATAAAAGAAGGATTAGTTCTCAAAGAAACCCGGTACCTATAGAAAATGGGGTAGCATTGACTCAGCATAACAGGTTGCAACTCAGATACACTTCTTGTAGAGGTCAGAGCAGTCAGTAAAACTGTTAAGAACCTCAAGTCAGCCAGGTTAGCTATTTCAAATGGAGTAAGTGTTAGCTTCTCTAACACAAAATTAAGCTCCCAAGCAGGGGCCACCATTTTTCTTGGAGGCCACTTATGGAAACCCCCTTCCAAAAACATTTTGACATGCGACTGTATAGAAAGAGGAGGATCAATGGGCAGACATACTGAAATGGTCAATCAATGAACCTTGATAAAGGAATAAGAAAGTCCAAAGGATAGCAAGTTTCAAAAATATTGTAAAACCAGAGAGAAACCAGCCCTGAAAAGGTTTTAATTATTTTGCTGGCACCAATTAGAAACCTTTTATATTTGCTAATATATAATTTTCTAGTAGCAGGTTTTCTTGCCTCCATTAATACCTGCTGCACATCCTCATTAAGGAGGTGTCTAAAAGGAATTAAAACCCTTTGGTCCATGCAGTCAATTGAAGTCGATTGGTCTCAGGGTTTATCAAACATCTCCTGTTCTTGTGTGGATAGTTACAGTCTGTAAGGAAGCTTGTGGTAATTGCTCCTGGCCATTTCCCAAAGAAGGGTGAACCACAGTTGCCTGGGCCAGAAGGAAGTCACCAGAATGACTGACCTTAGGGGACTCCTGAATCTTCACAAGTTCCCTGGATATTAGTGGAAAGGGAGGAAAAGAAAAGGCATCTGTCTTCCAGGTCTTCTTGCATGGAGTCCTGGAACATCATCTTCTCAGCTGATTGTTCAGACAGTAGGCAAGAAGTCTACTTGAGAAATTCTCCATAGATGGATCAAATCTTGGAAGACCCCCTGATCTAATTTCCATATTTGAGGGCCTACCCTTATCCTGCTTAGCTTGTCTACCAGACATTTTTGCTCTTATGGAATGTAGGATGCCTGTAGAGTCAGATTGTGCTGTGAAGCTATATCGAAAGCTAACATGGTTAGCCTGCAAAAGGGGTATGACTTAGTTCCCCCTTGCTTGTAGATGTACCACATAACTATGGTATTATCTGTAACACCTTGAAGAGGTCATGGAAACCAAATTTGATTCAGAGAGTTGAGTGACTTGATCGTGGCAAGATTCTCTTTTATATTTATGTGCTTGTATCTGCCTTTGGTGTCCCACACAACTTGCATGTTTATCCTTTCTGAAACTGCTCCCCAGGAAAAGTCTGAGGCATCTGTGGTCACTGACTGCTTTCAAATAGGGAGGGAGATGGAGAGACCTGGATTTAGGGATATCTCTTGTTACTACATAGTGATTTCTCTTCTGACAAACCCCAGGACTGGGATTTGAAAAGGCAAAGGTTGTTGGTGCAAGGACCAAAGGGACTTCTAAAGGCTATGCATCTTTCAAATGCAGAGTCTTGCCAGGAGTATTATAGGAATCATAGAAGCCACGAGACCCAAAATCCTGAGGTATGCCCTCGCAGTGACTAGAAATTGATCAGGATATAGGTCTATTTTTTTCTTGTGGAAAAAAAGTTCTTTGGACTGTGCTGTCTAATTGACATCCCAGAAATGCAATCCTATGAGATGGAGTCAAGTAAGACTTGTATGTTCTCTTGGAATCCCAACTTGTGTAAGAGCTCTCTCACCCAAAAGAAAGAGAGATTCCTGACACTTTAAAAAAGTCTCTGCAGAGATAGGCAAGTCATCTAAATATGGCAAAATGTGGATATGCTGTAGCCTGCAGTTTACTATAACTGGAACTAGACTCTTGGTAAACACCCTTGACACAATGGATATTGCAAAGGGTAAGGCAAATAATTGCTAATTTGATCCAGACACACAAAACCTTAAGAAATACTTGAAATCTGGATGAACAGGGATGTGATGATAAGCATCTTTTAAATCTAGTGTTACCAGGAAACATAGTGACATCATTTTGAATGTGTGCACTATCATAAACAGGTTTAGGAATGAAAGATCCAGAACTGGTCTCCAAGCATTTTCTTTCTTTGGTAATAAAAACATCCATGAATAAAGCCCCTTTTCCATCTGGGAAAGGGAAATTGGTTTTATTACTCCTTGGAACAGCATGGAATGAAGGACAGATTGAAATAAAAAGAGTCTGGTGTGGACAATGATGAATTACCCTCTTAGAAAGGGAAAATTTCTTTGCATTGCCATTTGAAACCTTGATGAATGATGTTCAGAGCCCATTCATTGGAAACTGTCTGTTGCCAAAGAGAACAGTGTAGTTTCAGACTATCTGAACAGCAAAATGGAGTCCCAGGGTGGGAGTTGGGAACAAAGTCTCTTAAATAGTCATTCTGACTTAGTGAAATGTCCTTGGCTTTTGGGGTTTCCAGAATTCTTCTTGGAAACCCCTTGCCATTTCTTCTTAAACATATGTTTGCCTGCATTTATTTGAGCATATCTACTTTGTTTCTTACCACAACTGGATTAGGATCCTTTATCAACTTACCTCTTTGATCACACTTTTTGATCACCTCTGCACCAGTGGGATGAAAAAACTTATCTCTGTACAAAGGAGAATTTAATATCTCATTTCAAACATCATCTGGGAGGTTCTGAGAGTGCAGCCATGCAAATCTCCTCAAACGAGTATCAGTGGCCATAGCCCTTGAAATATCAACAGTCATTCACAGATTGTAAACAATCATATTTTTGTGAATATTTCAGTAAAGGAGCATCATGTAATGGTTAATGTATCATTTTAAAGCTGATATTTATACAAACAAATTAATTACAAATTGTATGGGTCTAAATGGTATGTTCACCAATATTTTGTTATTATTTTTCCAAAAAGGTAAAAAATATGCATAAAGTCATCATTTCTTGTCAAATATGTAATAATGATTTGGATATACACTATCAACATATTTACACCACTGGAAAGATTATTGTCTACTGAATAACTTTCACATTTATATGTTTAGTCTAGCTCTTATGGTTAAAGAGTTATGAACATTTTTTTCTGTATGGTATTAAAAACTGATTATCTGAAAAAGAGCTCAGGCTGCACTGCTGTTCCTGTGGTGGAAGTAAGCAGGCAGCATTTCCTGAGCTGCTTCGAGGTGAATGAGTCAAGGAATTATTGTTGTTCTATAATTAAGTGAAAAACATTTTGTCAATGATAATGATAACTCCTCTAGGACATAATGTCAATATTCAATAAAACAGAAAGTATTTCAAAGAAGCAGTAAGCACTAGCTTTCAGTGGTGGATAACAGACCTTAATATAACAAGTGAAAACTCTAAGTGGCTTTGGTCTTCAGTGAAATACCTAAATGAAATTATAAATCTTCTGTCAGATAGGACTGCACACTCTGCTTTAGTAATCTGCTTCATGGTTGGCTATACAAACACTAGAAATATGTATCCTTAGTATTATACATTTCCCCAGTGCTTTCTGTATATTACTCAGTCTCTATAGAGACAAAGCTATCTCATCCTTTATATTTTTATCAGTGATACACCTAAAGTATTAAAATGTGTGCCCTTTTTACCATTAATGGACTGTTATGCATCTGCATGTCCTTACAGAACTCAGTGACAATATTGCTACCTTCATTTCTGACATCTCTGTTGTCTCTTATCATATGGTTGCATATGTAGTGGAGCTGGTTAGAATTCCTAATTTTTACCCAGGTGACCTTGGGCTCAACTTCTGGGATAGAAATTGTACAATTTTATGAGTATCAGTGGTTCAACAGGCAGTACATTTGCCTGTAATGTTTAGAAGATCAGATAGCTGTGGGTTCTGTTCCCATAGTAGGTGCTTGGTTTTGTTTTCCAACAATGATGTTGCAGTGCAGCATAAGGGGGTGTTGCACTCATTAGGTGCCAGTTTTTAGGTAAGCCAATAAACTGAGGTCCCATAACCCCATATACCTGACCTTTTGCTAGCTCAGACTGATTAAAAAACACTTGTCACAAAGAATATAAGAATTTCCTGGGATTCTGACTAATCTTCCAGTATCCAATTTAACTATACTACTTTGGGATTCTACTGAAAAGAAGCCTAATGGACTTAATCTAATCAAATGAAGGCGATAAAACAAACTTTTATATGAAATTAATAAAATAATCTAAATACGGCTTGGTGTCAGTGATTCCCAGTCATCTGTGCTAAGAATTCCATGATGTGGTAATAACTATAATTCTCATATTAGTCATCAGTCTTCAACATTGGCAAGCCTGCGATTCCTCTTATCCAAGTCTGTATACATCATTGCACAAGGCATTAGGTATCCTTTGCTTTTTAACTATTCTCATTATGCATTTTATTTCATTTAAAATGTACTTCTTTTGTGTGTTCCCTTTGTGCTGTCTCTTCTTATTCCTTTTGCACCGTGTAAATTTGTGTCCATGGTAACATTGCATGTAGATGACCTTTAAAATTGAGTTGAGCATTCTGCACTGGTAAACAGTTTAATGATCCATATAATTTTTGAAACCATCCCCCTCAGCCTTACATTTATTATTTTAAATATTTGCCAGTATATCACTTTGACAGCGCACCAAGGAAAATATCTCCCTCTCTGAACATGTATAGGCTAGCTCCCTCGTGCATGGTCAAATTCCTCTAGGGATCAGTTATATCATTTCTAATTAAACAAAAACATTTTTTTTCTGTTTCCTAAGCTAAGTGTTCCATACTTTGATTAGCAACATTCCATGGTATTCTGCTAAGATTTCAGGCACTATTACATGTGTAAAAATCCCCTGCAATTAACTGAAATCCTTATGAACCTTTGGTGGTTATCCATTAAGACAATTTAGCCACAGAATGGCACTATATTAATATAAGTGATGTATGCCATTCTACTAATAAAAAAAGAGAAAAAAGAAAGAAAGGAAAAAAAAAGAGGGCATGCGTGTTCTTGGCAAATTCCTTACTAAAGTTTATTAGAGGGAGGCCTGACTACAGCAAAGTTGTAAATTTCAGGAAGCAAGGGATACATATTCTGTAATGCAGTAAATTAATTGGCACAGTCTTATGTTGACAATGGAAATTATTTAATGCAAGATCAGCACTCAGAATTAAATGCTTTTTCAGTCTAGTCTGCAAGGGCCATTATAACAGACAAATGACACATATTTCACACTATATTGGACTCTATAGTGGGTACATCAGTGGGTATATCGGTGGGTGATATCTGGAGCTTGGCTTATGAAAGATCCATTCTATGCTTGACTGGAACATATAGTTTTTTGGGCAGAATAAGGTACATTTCTAAATAAGAAAACAAAAGAAAAAATAACTGAAAGTGGTGGCTTTGATGAATGGTTAGAACTGAGGTCTAGGGTCACAATGAAATTCTGAATGACACAAACACATGTATTCCACAGTCTAAAGAACCATGTGAATATATGCAGATATCTATAATTTCTATAATTTATTCAAAAAATTAAACTTTCTGCATAAAACTAAAATGCTATGGAATCATTGGTTTGAAGAACATCTGTTATACTACCCAAGTACAAAAAAATCAGCTGGTGAGGAGCTTAAAATGGTTGCATGAAAAAAAAAAAGTCACACTACTGTTCATCACTCAGAAGTGTAACTGACCCTTACCCTTAGATTGTTGGGGGGCTTTTTACACCAGTCAATATGGGAAGCTGTGCTGTAGACACATGCAGCAGCATATATGTACATGTGTATGTATTATTTCTCTCTCCGTTTCTCTCTCTCTCTCTCTATATATATATATATATATATATATATATATATATATATATATATATATATATATATATGTATGTATACATGTACAAATGTTCTATATTGAATATATGATTTCCACAAGATTTAGTAGTCAATATAGCAAAACCATGTAAACAAATCTCATCCTACCCATGCTCCACAGCAAAATTAAAGAATCTTGAAATTGGTGATTTTTATACAGAGGCAAGCGCCCTCCCATTATTTTAAATATATTAACTCAGAGATCACAACCGTAGAAAAAAAATTACATTTCCATATCTCACTATGTGTAGTCACAGACAGAACATATAGTGCACTGTAAACCAATAACATGTAACTGAATTAAACACAAGGATTCACTACAGAAGCTAAGACTAAAAATTTGCACATGGTTAATCAGCTGTATACATTGATCTGATAATCTATGATGTAATATAGAATTCATACATTTTGCCATGTGCCTCGAAGTATGACAATATGTCATGTTGCTGCATCAAATACTGTTTGACTGAAGTGTAATGGCCAAAAACAACTTCATGTAGTTTTTCAGGTTTTACTATTCCTAACTGTTGTGCAACCTCCAAGTTGTTATATATAAGCTGAGGGGTGAAGTCCTCAACCCATCTTGGGTATGGATTAGGTTTGGTCCTTTCAAAAAATATATTTTATGACCACTGAAAGTAGTTTTTAACTATTTTGTCAAATGAACACCATTCATTTAAAAGACATTTATGGGACTGATGTAATCTACACACACACACACACAAACACACACATATATATATATATATATATATATATATATATATATATATATATATATATCTATATATATATTTATATATGTAAGTATGTATCTATTTATCTATCTATATATATATATATATATATAGATATATATATATATATATATATATATATATATATATATATATATATATATATATGTATATATATATATGTATGTATATATATATATATATATATATATATATATATATATATATATATAGATCTATATATATATATATATATATGGATCAGTGTCATTTCGCCGAAAATTTCTGACATAGGGTCCAAATCGCTGAAAATCCATTTTGCCGAAAATAGTACTGACAGTGTATCTGCTCTTTTCCCCTCAGTAGTACGATCTCAGAGTGATAATATTAAAGTAGGGTGGGTGTGGGGGGTGTAGGAGGTGTAGCCCCCTACCCAGTACAGTTTAATATTGTCTAGTATTGCTTTATATTGAGCAGTCCCTATTAAAAGGGTAAGTAAGTAGTTTATAACCTGAGTAGGTGGGGGGGGTTACACCCCCTACTTTAATATTCTCACTCTGAGATTGCACTACAGTGGGGGAAAAGGGCAACTACACTGCCAGTACTGTTTTCAGCGATTTGGACCCTATGTCAGGGATTTTCAACGAAATGTCATAGACCCATATATATATATATATATATATATATATATATATATATATATATATATATATATATATATATATATATATATATATATATATATATATATATATATACACATATATATGGATACACACACACACACACACACACACACACACACACACACACACACACACATATATATATATATATATATATATATATATATATATATATATGTATATATATATGTATATATACACATACATAGGAGGTTACTAGGCTAATGGCCCTAGGGCCTTTATAAGCCTAACTGTGTAAAAAAACTGTGTACCCTAATTGACCATAGTTAGATGGTCATTGTTAGCAGAGTGATTCTATGATCAGCAATGACTACTCCTGTCCATGAGAGACATAGGTGGCATCCCCAGGGTGAATTTATGGTCACCCATCCAATTTTCAAGTTTCCACTTAATGAGGGTCATGGCGGAGCACTGCTTCAAGTGAGGTGGGAGAATATTCCAGAGCAGTGGCAATCTCTGGGAGACATATTTGTCTCTCCAACATGTTTTGTTAATGTCACAGGCTAGGTTGAGATCCCTGGAGTGAATGATTCTTGTCCGATTTGATTTGCAAATATCAGCATTTCCATTAGGGCAGAGTCAGAGACTGCTCTGCAGTCCTGGCATAGGTCAAATCTCAGCAGCCTGTATGATACAAATTACAGGGACGGGGCTTTCAGTCTTTTCATGTAAGTCACATTTTGGAGGCCCTGGATTTTCTTGGTTAGAAACCTCTGTGGTTTCTCCAGTTGCTGCAGGTGTCTGGTGAGATGGATACAGAAGGGAGCATTGTACTCAATTAGTGGTCTGATAATGGTCTAGCACAGTGGAGTTATAACCTCCTTAGTCTTGGATGAGACGCCCTTGTTTTTGAGATGTGCAACATAGAAAACTTTCCTTACCACTATGGACACATGGTGATCAAAGTTTAGATTGCTATCAACCTGTATTCCCAAGTCTCACATCACTGAGTTTGAGCTTAGAGGGGTGCTAGCTATATCATAAATAGAAGGGGCTATTTGATTGCCAAAAGGAATAATGAGGCATTTGTATTGTATTTAGTTTTAGTCTGTGACTTTGGTATCAGTCATTTGTGTGTGTCAGCCCATTCTGTAATATGTTTACATCACTGGGGGACTCAATGACTGCTTCCAGTTTGCAGTCATCTTCAAACTTGGTAAACCACAGGCCATCTACTTTCACATGGACCTCAGAGAAATTGATTCCAAACAGTAGAGGGGCCAGAACAGATCCTTGTGATACCTCACTGGTAACTGGTGGAGATGGACTGCCCAACTTTGACAGTGTGGATTCTGTCGGTGAGCCAGTTGGTTACCCATCTAGTGACGTATTGGTTAATCCCCAGGTGGGAGAGTTTCTCAATGATCCTTTAGTGGGGGATTGTGTAAAAAGCCTGTGTCCTTGTTAATAAGGTCCATGATGATTCTTTCCATATCCTTGCCGACAAGGCTGGTTAGGCTTATGGATTGATAGTTTCCAGGGTTGGTTGATGGACCCCCTTTGTGAAAGGGGATTGCTGTTACTGTTCACTATGCTGGAACAAAGCCAGTGCTCAGGCTATGGTTAAATAGAGTGCCAAGTGCTTCCACTAGTTCTTGTTTTAGATTGTTTAGTAAGCAACCTGGGATGATATCTGGTCCCATAGAGGCTGTGTTTTTAGCCTTGGAGAGTGCTTGCATGACCTATTCTTTAGATATACTCAGTAGTGGACTGGTGTCAGGAAACTTTGGGGTATGGTGGTGGGGGTAGGGATTGAAGTTATTGCCAAATATGTCAGCTAACAGGTTGGCAATTTTCTCAGGTTCAGTGTGACTGGTAACATCCAGTATAAATTCGACATTCAGCTGGGCATTCCCTTTTAGATTTCAGACATAGCTAAAGAATGCCTTCTGGTTGTCTTTAGATAGGAATGCTAATGTAGTCTCGTAACTAGCCTTAGAGGACTTTACAAGATATCTAATTTGCTTGTTCAAGCTGTGAAGGGTATTCTTCTTCTCTTGAGTAAGTCCCCTTGCTCTTAGATAGCACTTTCTTTCTATTGTTGTATAACATATTTATATTTACAGTCTACCAGGGTGGCTTGTTTTTTTCAGGAGAACCTGGTTTTATTCTTGTCAGGTACAGCTGAGTCAATACATTTTTTTAAGTGGCTATATAGGGCATGTGTATGCTCTTCTGTACAGAGTCATTGTTGGCTGTGTTAGCAGGGGCTTTCAAACATTTTATAGCATCACTTATTGGGCTGCAGTTTGCTTTGGGGAAATTCTTCAGTTTTTTTTGATCCTGTGGGGGTGTCAGGTTTGATCTTTACTTCAGATCAGACTGATTTATGGTCTGACCTTACCAGGGTGGGCAGCATACAGGGGGTAGCGCAGGGACACCCGATGCTGGTGAGCTGTAGGTCTTGGACATTTCAGCCCCTTGTGGGGTGCAGACCAACTGTTCCAGGGTAGTTGAATTAACACAATCCAAGAACCTCAGGGTGATCGTGTTTGTGCTTGTGTAAATTGTCCAATTGATGGAAGGATGCTTGAAATCTCCCATGACCAAGGTGTTTGGCTGTTTATTCAGCGAGTACAGCAAGTCTAGGTAGGCGGTGTGCTTCTCCTAGTTCATGGTGGGGGACCTGTAGCTAACGATGATGTGGTAGGATATTTCACCTACAGTTATTTGGACCTGGAATAGCTCAAGAGATTCATGCTGTTTTACCAGCCTCAAGGTGTATTTGGATTTAATGAAGATGGATGCACCTCCACCTTTAGTTCTTTCACACTCATTTTGAGGTCTGAATGTGTGAAAAGCATTATAGCCTTGCACAGCCAGGCTGCTCTGTGTGGCCTTGAACTAAGTCTCAGTGACTGCACAGATGTCAGCATCTTCCAAGGTGAGGAGTGCTTCCAGGGAGTGCAGTTTACTGTTTCAGCTCCTAGCATTAAGCAGCTTGATCTTGAGTTTGTCTCTAGTGGATTTCTTTACATTGGAAGTTTTTTTGTTTTGACATTGTCTAAAAAAGGCACTATGGGGGAAGCATGCATTGTTGCCAGCATCTGAAAGCTTTGAGGAGACAGGTGAAGGTCATCTCTGGCAAGCCAGTGTGGTCTGTCTACCAAGTCTTCCCAGGCTGTCAGATACTGGATTCCCCTGGAGTGAAGCCAGAAGCTAAGACAATTATTGAAATCAATCAGTTTTTGTCTGTATTCTGTCATCATGCTAGGTAAAGGTAGAATGCTGCTTAGGCCTAGGTACATACCTGTCTGGGACACTTAATCTGAGAGTTTAGTCATGTCTCTTCTCATATAGTCCAGAGAGGTACATCTCAAGGCATTCACTCCAACATGTACTATGACAGTCATAACAGTAATTGTTGCTGAGTGAGTTGAGTGTGTGTGTGATTTGATGGGTCCTGACACCTGACAGGCAACTGGCCACGACCTTTTCCTTGTCCAACTTGGTGAAGGTGACATTTGTGTGTCTCACTATTGCGTCACCTATGACCAGGGCATTTGGTTTTGAAGTGCTTTGCCTTACATGCTTAATTGTTGAGACACTGATATATATGTGTTGTTGTATGTAGTGGTAAATTCTGTTTGTGGACCAGTATGTGTAGGTTGTTTGTGCTTGGGAAGTCTCTGATCCCTGTTTGAGCAGTGCACGGCTTAGATACAGGTGAAATTAAATGGTTAAACTAGTCTGTCAATAGGAAATCACACAATGATCCTTCCTACAACAATCCCCCGCTCATACAAGGCTATATCCACACTATTCTGCCACAAGGGTGCAGGGGAGTTTCACTCTTAGGTTCATTGGTTTGAGATGATAGATTAGATGGAATATAAATGTATTACTTTTGTGAAAAGCTAACAAATCCGATGATATCTGTTTGTTGTTTCTGTGAATGAGACATGAGGAGGGAGTAAAGGATAGATTCTTAGGTGTATACTTGACTAAAAAACACTAGACCCCTTAAAAGCTAAACTGTGCAACCCAAATGTGAGCCTCAAATTTGATTTATATTTGATTTACAGGGGGTAATTTACTGACTGCCTCTATCCATCAGAAACTTAGGAGAGAAGGCAGACCAGGGTGAATTTCTGATTACCCATCCAATGGTCAAAGTTCTGCTTAAATAGAGATAGGGATGAACTTTGCTTCACATGGATGGAGAGCCTGTTCCAGAAAATCCGAATTCTCTGTGAAACATATCTATCTGTCCAACAGGTCTGTTTATGTTACAGGCAAACTTTAGGTCTTTTAATTTGGTAGTTCTGATGTTGTTTATTTTGTGAATGTGCAAAAGATTCATCAGAACAGGGTCCAGGGATGCCTAGAATGCCAGGCAAACATCACCTCTCTGAAGTCTATATGATAACTAATAAAGAGAGAGGGCTTTGAGGTGATCAGGGTAGGGCATTGTGTTTATTCCCTTTATCCTTTTTGTAAGGAACTTTTGTGGACATTCCAGTTGCTACATTTGTCTGGTCAGGTACATACAAAGGAAGCATTATACTCTATGATGGACCTGATAAGGGCTGAGTACAGTGGTGTGATAATCACTCTCTAGACCTAGATGCCATGCCCTTACTTATACGTTGAGTAACATTGAAAGATTTTCTTACTACATTGGACACATGTTTGTCAAAGGCTAGTTTACTGTCTACATGACTTCCCAGAACTCTGACTAGTGAATCAACTCATAAGGGTATTTCATTGATGACGTGGTTACTTGGGATAGCAAATGTCCCAAAAGGTAGTATAATGTATTTCTTGGCACTAAGTTTTAAGCAATGGCTTTCACATCAAGTATTTGTCTGTATTTGACCTTCCTGAAGGATGTTATAATTTTGGGAAAATTCAGTGACTGCTCCCAATTTGGAATCATGTGTGAACTTGGTTAGCCAGAGGCCTTTTGCATTGGTTTGACTTGTGAGAAGTAGATGCCAAAAAGGAGTGGGCCTAGCACAGAGCCCTGGGGGACTCCACTGGTGACTGGCCTCTTGTGGAGGTAGCCTCACTGATTCTAACCTCCTGGATTAGCTAGTTCTGTGAGTTTGTTGACAATGCCCAAGTTGGGTATAGTAACAAATGCTTTAGTCAGATCTAGGTAGGCAGTATGCACCATTTTATTCCCTCACCCATTGCCTTAGTGATCTTTTTCAAAGAAGTCAACCAGATTCAGTAAGCATTGATCCAGTGTCTGGAGATCTTCTATGTCCTTATTGATAAATTTCTTAATTCTTTTCTTGGCTTTACAACTATGACTAGTCACACTAATGGATCTGTAGTTTTCAGAATCTGCTGACGGTCCTTCCTTATGAAGGAAGATGACCATTGCAGTCCTAGATTCATGTGGCACAAAGTCTGTTTTAAGACTATAGTTAAATAATGACATCAGGGGTTCTGATAAGTCATATTTTAGACTGTTAAAGAGGCAACCTGTGATCTTATTGGGGCCCATTGAGGTCAGGTTTTTGGCTTTAGTGAGTGAAGCCAGTACATGCTCTCTAATCATATTTGGAGAGGTTAAGTTTAAGGATATTATTGGGGGAATGATTCGGGTGACAGATGGTAAGGTTAGAACTGAATTTCTAATAGGTTTGCTACATCACCAGGCTCTGTGAATATGGCACCATTAACCACAAAATCAGGACACTGCTGTGTGCCGCCCTTGAGGTTTCTGATATAACTGTAGAAAGCCTTATGGTTATCTTTCACCTGGGAGAATATCTTATCCTCAAGGTTGGCTATGCTCGAACTAATTAGCCCCCTTAGTTGCCTATTTATTTTGATGTGACTTTTTATCTTTTTGGAATTTACCCTTACTGATTTTTGCCATATTTGTTGTTTGGGTCTAGATTAAATCAGTGAATGCTTACAAAAGCAAACGCTGATTGATCAACCCTAGATCACAGAATGCTGAAAATCCCGAATGCTCGGAACATCGTTTTTTTTTCCAGGGAAACAAATTGCTGTTCCACCAAAAAAAAAACAAGAAAAAAAACTTAAAACAGTATTTAATGTGGGGGGCTTTGCCCACCACACCCCCCACAGCCCCCTACTTAAATATACCAACTCCAGGATCACACCACAGTGGAAGAAATGAAAAACTCCCGAAACCGGTCCAGTGATTTTTTTCCCCTGAGAAAAAAATCGCTGTTCTGGGTGTTTGGGATTTTCAGAGTTAGCTCAAATAGGGTTGATAAATCAGCGTTCGCTGATTCAGTATAGACCCTGTTTGTGTGTGTGTGTGTGTGTGTGTGTGTGTGTGTGTGTGTGTGTGTGTGTGTGTGTGTGTGTGTGTATCCTTTTTAATTTAGGATGCCACTAGGATGGTTTGCTTCTGGAGCTAGTTCTAGGCTTACTTCTAATAAGGACAGCCAGTAGCATAGCTGGTGGGGTAAGAGGGGCAACAGCCAAGGGTACAAAGTATTGGAGGGCACGATCAGCTGATCCTAAATGCTCTTTAATACAATACCAGCTTTTAAAAGCTGGTATTGCATTTATGGTCAAACCTGAGTGCCATAATGCTCTATGTATGATCTAAACAGTTTGCTACAGTTTAAAAGTAAAAAAAAAAAATCTTATTTTTTTAAATAAAAAATGAGCACTGTATCAATCTGTATAAGCAGGGTAGAAACAATAGTGCTACATCTGTAGCAAACAGTTTGCTACAGTTTAAAAATAACTTTTTTTTTTATTTTAACTAAAACATGAGCACTGAAACACTCCATGCAGGCAGGTATAAACTGTAGCAACTGTTGCTACATTTGTAGCAAACACTTTGCTATAGTTAGAAAGAAAAAAATGTTTTTTTTTTTTTTATTTTAATAAAAATATGTTATAAGAATGTTGGGCGCAGGGCAAAGAAACAGGGCCTGAATGGCTGGGGCTGGAGAGGGGGAAAGCCTGACAGTCATATGGCCACAGGGTTGGTGTGCCAGTAGAAGGAACACCCATTTTTTTGTTGGAGAGGTGGAGTGCATAGATCTAACTTAAATAATCTGATCACTTACAGCTTATTACAGTGAAGTGAAGTGCAGTGGGGTGTTGGTTCATAGCACTTGCCCAGTATTCTAATTGAACCAGTGATTTTTCTGGGTACAGCATCCTCTGTGCAGCCAGTGACATTGTTGCACAGAGTTTCTGAGTGGAATTCAGCATAGGCTGGTGTGTTCTTAGGCTTTGGAGGGCCACTGGATTTTCACAAACCATCACTTAATAACAGGTAATTTGCAATGGAATAGTTCTTAACTGTCACTGGTTTTAATTGGATTATGGAGGTGACTTTGATTTCAGAGGAGACAGTTGTATTGACAGACCTTACCAGGGAGAACTAGACACTGGGGGAGTGCAGTGTTCTCTCATATTTGTGAGCACAAGGTCCAGTATGTTAGAGTCTCTAGTGAGCATATTCACTATTTAAGCCATATAGAATTCCAAACCTATAGAGGGGTAATTAAAGTCTCCCATGAGTAGGGTCTTATTCTGGATGTTGTGTCTCCAGTAGGTCCATGTATGAATTATGACCATTTTAGGATATGGAGGGTGATATATAGCTAGCCAGGATATGGTACAGGATTTTGTCTATGGTGATCTGCACATGGAGGAACTACAGCACGTCATCTTGTTTATCCAAGCTAGAGATATGCTAGCTATTGATGTATATTAAGACACCTCCATCTTTAGCCCTTTTCTGTGCAGCTTCTGGTCTCAAAGTGTGGAAGGCACTGAAATCTTGCATTGCTGGAGTACTCTCTGCTGCTTCAAATCCTGTCTCGATAATTGCACAGATATTTATATTCTTGAGTGTGAGGAGAGACTGGGGGAAGTGCAGTTCTTATTTACGCTCCTGGTATTCAGCAGTAACACCTTCAGGTTCTGTTGAGTTGATTTTGCTATGTCAGTAGTTTTGCCAATTTGGCATTGCCTACAAAAAGACACTGGGGGTGGATAAAGTTTTAGCCAGTATTCAAAAGCCTAGAAGGAAAAGGCGGATACTGTCCTTGGCAAAGCAACATCATCTGTTGACCTTGTCCTCCCAAGCTGGCAAATACTACACCCCCTTAGAATAACACCAGAAAGACCACCAGTTGTTGAAATCAATCATTTTTTACTCATATTGTGGCATCATCCTATGTGATGGTAATGAGGTCCTCAATGTTAGTCTCATACAAGCCTGAAGCACATTGTCTGAAAGCTCCATAATGTTTCTCTTCATATAATCCAGGGGTCTACATCTCAAGTCATTTGTACCTACATGGACTATGATGGAATCACACTGGTAAATGTGGCATAATAACGAGTGTGTGTATGTGTGTGTGTGTGTGTGTGTGTGTGTGTGTGTGTGTGTGTGTGTGTGTGTGATTTGGCAGATCCTGGTGCCAGATAAACAGCAAACAGTTGTATTCTCCTTGTTCAGCCTGGTTAGATGGACATCAGCATATCTTACAATGGTGTCCCCTATGATTGGAGTCCTGGGAAGTGTGTTTGCTTGCCTTAGAGACTTAGTATTTGGTGGTCCACTGACAGTGATAGTAGGTATAGTGTTAGGTGTTGTTTTCTTCTGAGTGCTTTTGGGCTTGCTGAGGCATAGCTTTAACAGTTGGTGGCCTAGGTGATCTTTGTTGTTTAGGAAGATTGCTTTTTAGTGTCTCCGCATATGTTAGTCTATGTATGTGTTGTCTGCTATGTTAAGTGGGTGTTCTGTATGTGGTTTTAAAAACCTGATTTGGACTTGTATGTGAGAGTTTAGCCTCCAGTGTTATTGTGTAAGTACTCCTCTCGCATACTTTGTCTGATTCTTTAAGGATTAAATGGTTGTCCATAAACATAAGATAATTACTACATTGTCTCAAGTTGTCCATACCCACCAAGCTGTCTACATAGAAGTTAGGAATTTGCATATTCATATTTTCCAGTCCTTTGATTGGTGAGCTACAAGGATATGGTTTACTGAGGTTAGAAGGCTATTAAGGGTGTTTTGTTGGTGCAGATTAATAAGGGTGCTTTATTTGGACAGATTATGCCAAACAGTACTAAATTCTACTAACATTAATGTTTACACAATACTGACTTCTACTAAATGTGTAGGTATTGCCACTCTCTGCCCAATAGCTGCTCAGTGCTGCTCATTGTGAGCTAAGTTTGACAAGTGCAATGTGTTAGTTTTAAAAGAGCAAAAGTGTAATTTACAACCACACAAGCATAATTTTATTACATCATACCCCAGTGCCTTCAGCTTATAACATTTAGGTGCCCACAATAATCCAGCGTTCTTTCTGGCTGACATGTTTTCTACCTTACTCACTTTGTTGCTGTATATTTAAAACATTTACAACTCTGATGTTCTATTAGAAATCATCCACGTACATTCTCTTCATCAGAGTGACTACTTCAGTTTGCCAGTTGTTTTGTCATACATTTAGTACTGAAAGCCATTTGCAATTTTTCTACTTTTTTGTGGAACTGTCATTGGATTTCCACAGGTCCCTAAATAAGAATGTAATATGGCACTGTTTCTGCCTCAGTCCTTAAACTTAGTGACTGCCGTGTTCCTTGCTGCGTCATGTCTAATGCAGAAGCTGCCCTTAAAAGATTAGTCTCTGCATTTCTGTCTCTCCTCTGTCTTGTTTTAATCTAACATCTACATAAATAAAGAATCTTTATGTTGTTTCCTTTTTAAACACACTAGATCTGCAAAAACATCTGATCACATCTGAGTAAACAGCTGCTACAGCTGGAGTTATTCTTACTTTTTTTAAATTTTTATTTTAATATTATTCATTTGCTTATATTTGTTTATTTATATTTATACTTTTGAAAATGTAGTGTCATCCAGTGCATTATTTGAGCACAGAGGCTGTGCAAAAAGATTATCATACAGCTCATGGTTTAGTACGGCTGTGTGCAGTGTGATTACTAAAGAGATTATAGGGCTTTTGTCAGGGGAATGAAGACTGGAATGAGAAATCCTTGAGTGTGTCATGTTTAATCTTTATTTGGACCCAAAACACCTGAGGGATCTGAAGGAAGAGCATCAGTGAATATAATGTAGACAACTTAATGCAAATGTGTTGGTTTAATACCATACTCACCTTAGTTTAGTAAGCTGGTTTACATAAAGGTTGATTTGGATCTCAGAAGCATTCAACATTATTATGAGTGGATGAGCTTGAATGGTAGTGACTCCTGTATGAGTAAACATGAACTAACTAGTCCTATGTTATCCTATCTTCTTTGCCTGATGCAGTCAATACAAAGATCACATCTGTGGTCTTCCTCTGTGATCACAAAACCTGTGACTCTACAAATATCCATAATAGGGACCTAAACATACACCAACAAATAAATGATGCTCTCTGGATAGACAGGCTCCTAACTCAACATACTCCTGGCATATAGAATAGCTTACAGCTACAGGTCAAGCAAAGTATTACATTGGCTATCCTTAGCCTAGTCTTGATGACTGGTAGATATTAATTTACACCATAGTTGTCATGTACGGCCCTGCACGATTTAGGAGGTAGACACTATTAAGTGTTTGTAAATGGTGGCAAGAACGTTTAAATATATCCACATAAAGATGTATATGACAGGCATCTTGTGGTTTCTGTGACTACTTGCCTAGTGTTTTCCTATGTTTCTATGTTACTCTTATTTAAAGGAATTTTACTGAAACTACTTCATTTGTTTGGAGATGTAGAGATGATTGCCGAATCAGTTCTGAACTAAAAGCATTGTTTTCATTTTCAAGATGTTCAGACAAATACCATGTTTATATAACTGATATGAGTGTTGTGCTGACAGAACTTAAATCAGATTCAGAGAAGATAGAACAATTATCTGCAAAATGTACACGATTCAGTGAACTTCCGGATTTAAATATTTTATTAACAATTAGAGCAGAAGAGTGGTAGATCTAGAACAGATCCTGATGGCCACATATGTGACTGACAAATGACTGGAGAGTACATGTTCTCACTTGAATGTGCTCATGCAGGTTACCCATGAGCCAGCAAATAACATTAGGGACAGACCATATTCAGGCAGAAACTATAAGTGTTTATAATGGTTAACAGTGTTAAAAGCCTTACAAAAGCCAAGCCACTGTTTTTTTCCAGGAAAAATACTGGTAAATCCTGAATTTGGAGAGCCTGAGAATTGGGGAAAAAACAGGATTTTCATGGAATTTGTTATTTTGGCTAGAGAACTAATTCACCACAAGCTCTATTTCTACTCACTTGTATTATTCATAATGATAGCTTGCATTACTGAGTGTTCTGTGCATAGAATCTGTTTTCATTTTTAATATATCTTGATGAAGAAGAAAATTATAAAGAAATCACCATAATGACTGGAATTTTCATCTAAAAGTCATGGGTGTATTTTGTAGATTTCATCTCATGAAAACAGAATTTCATTTTTATTTTTTTGAAAACTGAAAAACAGTCTCACTATAATCTTCAATTTACTACAAACATAATCAACCACAGTTAAAAGGGCAGTGAGTGTGCTATGTCTAGACTGGAAGAAACACTAGGATTAAGACATGATTTTGTGAATAGATAGGTAGTATAAGGTCTTAGAGTAAATGTATTCTCTAAGATCCTGGCTAATGACAATATGGCTATAGACAGAAATTTTTATATAAACTGAAGGACTTATCTTCATACAGTGAGAAAAGGCTACTGCATTTTCATATATTTTGGGAAGGTAAGATTCTTGAAATGAATGAATTATGAGAATGTGGACATGAACAGTAATAACATCTACTACTCACTTAAAATATTTATGTATTTATACATCCATGCATACATACATAGATACATGCATCTGTTAACTGGTTAGGTGCCCTGGTCTGAAGACCCTTTTCAGGCATTACCAAGGCAACAAGGGTTATAATGTATAGTAAGTTACAATAGGTAGAAATGTGATTTCATCAAGTATAATAAATTACAGTAAGTACAATAATAACAAAAACATATCAATATCACTGTTTGTAGAGCATTTACAATAGATTTAAATATAGGTGTGTGCTAAGGATGTGGTTCTACTGAAAGTGCCACCTGTAGCAGATAACCAACTTCTTCAAAGTGTTTTGCTTTTTAGTCTGTGGACTTGAGCAGCAGAAGCTGATGTGAAATGAAATGAAGGTGAATTGCATGTAGGTGTGGTATGAGTATCTTTCTGGGCCACTGCAGGAAGCGTCAGCCTTGTTAAAGAACTGCAGGAACTAGTCTGCTATGTCAGTCGTGAAAGACTCTGGCAAAGAATTGCGTTGCCTCAGGATACCAGATCTGAGTAGCCAAGCATCACCATTACAGAATTGTTTTGAATGATGTGTATAGATACATTGCCTTGAAAAAAAGTTTTTTTTTTATTTCTACATTAGATTAGTTACTGTTGTGATTGTGCAACTCCTTAAAGTTTAAATGTTAATAAAATTAGCCGATGACTTGATTTGATAGAAAATTTCCATTGTTTGTCAAACTTGGTCATTAGGCAATTAATTTTAGCAGATAACCATGATAAAGTCTTGGATTTAACTCACAAGTTTACAATTGGTACCATGCTATTGAGTATGGCTAGAAACACTGTACTGAACAATCAAGTCAGGCTGTAGTGGGTAAATTTGCTTCCTGTTAACATTTTGAATGTAGATTGAAGTTGAATTCATTTTTGTGTCTTTATTGGGAGTATGAAAGTGTATTACTTATGTACTTTAGACTGAGACTTGCTTAAGACTAACTAGTGAGATTTTTACTGAATTTGATAAGGTACCACTGAAAGGCTGTTGTTAGGAAAGAGTGATAACAAACATTTATTTATTTATTTATTTATTTTATTTTATTTTACATTTGTTGACCAGGATAGTCCGACTGGATACAGGTCCATTTTCAGAGGAGGCCCGGGGAGAAAAGCTCCAAAAAAAAGTAATAATAATAATACAATAATTCTAAAACAGAGCGAAAGAATAATATAGATACATTATTTCAGAAGGTTTAACACAGTAGGAATACACTAGCACATGCTAAAGGTTAAACAGAGCAAGAAAAGAATACAGATACATCATTTCACAATGTTTAGCACAATAGGAAAACGCTTCAACATGCTAAAGGTTTAACTCAGTGACTAGCAGGCAAAACTGTACATTATAACATAACCCATTTGATCAATAGAATGACTGGCTTGCTAATAATCAGTGGAGTAGAAAAACACCAAGTTGTTGGGTTGGGTTAGTCAGGGTTTAGGCAGGGGCAGAGTCAGTAAGATTTAAAGTATTTTTGAGACCTTTTTTAAATAGGGGTAGAGATGATTCTTGGGTAAGAGCTGCAGGAAGTAGGTTCCAAATTTTACCAACTGAGTTTGCAAACAAGGAATCCCCTGCTGTGTTGTTGGATTTTAGAATAGTTTGTTTGAGGAATGAAGTGGCCTGAAAGCATTATGTGGGCTGATAACATTCTTGAGAGTCAGGGTATTGTCAGGCTGGATGAGTACTTTGTGTGCTGCTATAAGCTGGTTGAACTGCAAAAGGGAGGGAAATTCCAGCCATTCAAGTTGAACTAGGTTGTTGCAGTGATGAGTCCTGTATGCCTTACCAATGGCAAATCTAGCTATATGGTAGTAACAGGACGATAGTTTGCTGAGGTTAGTTTTAGAGAGGTTGGTAAATACTGGTGAGGCATAAAGGAGAGTGGAGAGAAGATGGGTTCGTGCAATAGCAACCCTGGCAAAAGGGGTGAGGAAAGATATGACCTGGTAAAGGGAGCCTAGTTTTTTGTTAATGGACTTAATAGTGTGGTCAATATGTGTGTCAGATTTGAGGTTGTTGTCTGTTAATACTCCTAGGAGCTTAGTTTCGTCATCTGGGGAGATAATAGTGCCATTGTTAGACTTAATAGTGAAGAATGGATGAGTGGATCTTTGGGTAGGGGAGAAAAGTAGCAGCTTGGTTTTGTTAGGATTCAGGAGCAGTTGTCGATTAGTTAGCCAGTTTTCAATGTTATTAAAGGTATTCTGGGTTAGGGATAGGAGATTTGTTTGAGAAGAGGCAGAGCATATCAAGGTAGAATCATCTGCATATTATAACATCATAGCATAACTTCAAGTATAGTGTTCCTTTTCTTTTGAGAGTTTATCAATTCTAGTAAGGAAGCTGTTAATTAAACTAGACCAAAACATGTGTTTTAGGATAAGTATTCTGATTCTATGTTCCAGAACAACCAAGATTAAAGTCTTAAATTACAAGCACTTCACCCTTATGTGGAGGTAAACCAAGACAATGAGCCATGGTAGTATTTTAGGTAAACTAAAAGAGATATAGATAGAAGTGAGAGAGTATCTTCAAGTCTTCCTATTTACAGTAAAAAGAACAGATCCAGATTATACAGAGATGGGCATTTGGATGCAATGACATGGCATGCACTGTTTCTAAACTTGACAGAACTTTGTGTGATCTGTCACTTTTAAAAATCTTGCAGTCCAGTGATAACATTTATCTGACCTTTGTTAAATGTAGTTGTCTGATTTCTACTTGAACTAAGACATCCATTCAGCAATGAAGGAACCATCACTAAAATGTTCAATTTATGTACACTACATGCTTCACATAGATTAAAGTCCCTTTTTTCCTTTCTGACAAGGTATATATATATATATATATATATATATATATATATATATATATGTGTGTGTGTGTGTGTGTGTGTGTATAAATATATATATATATATATATATATATATATATATATATATATATATATATATATATATATATACCACTAAGTAGAACATTGTAAAGAAGAAGGATCACTGCTGGCTGATGAACACTAAGGAGGATGATAATATAAACTGTATCAAGATTTCAGTGGATTTCAACATATAAGAAAATATATTTTCCCTATATATGGAGTTATTTAGAGAAATAGGACAGAACATACTGTGCTGATTAAGTTTTCTTAATGAATTTCTTAAGACCCCTAATTGTGAGAAGAGGTTTTGAAAGGAGCAGGTGCTTGACATTATATCCGCAATAGTAGAGAAGTGAGTAAAGGAAGTGTGTGAGCTGTAGGTTGGAAAGCTAAGCAGGTGAAATAATATTCAGAGCTAAGAAGAGCAGCCTGAAACAGTGTAATATGGCAAGAAGGAAGCCACTTGTCAGCATAATGATTAATAATAAATTTTACTGTGCTATAAGAAAATTATTGCACTCAGTAGGAGACTTGACAGCTCCTGAATAGATGGGATATAGCAGGTAAGCTGCATGTATTGAGATTAAAAGGGAACCTCATTCAGGGAGAGAGGATGTTTTAGGGGAGTATATATCAATGTTTCCCCACACTTTCATTCAGACACCTGACCATTTCTAGTAATCATCTTACATCACAGGTACTATGGGATGCAGAAAAAACCTTCTGAGATGAAAACATTTGGTTGCTAAAGCAGGCAGGTAGGCAGCTCCTGTCCTCAGTGCCACACATCAATGCCATGGCTTATATTTGTCCCAGTAATCAGCTTACAGCATAGATGACTCTGGGATTCAGAAAAACCCTGATAAGAACACATGTTATGGAGGTTGAGGAGGGAATGTAGAGTAAATCCTATCTATTACCTCATTCTTTGTTGCAGAGACACAACTCATTCCTAGTTATCAACATATTTTATAGTAACGTATGGCATTCAGCAAAAAAAACTTTTTAAATCAAAAATTTTGGTAGCTGCTGAAGGTGTTTTGGACAGTTCCTTTCTGCAGACTGAACATTACTCTTCCCCCTTAAATGGTGAGCCACCAAGGTAAAATCATTCCCCCTTACCTGGTTGATCCAGTGCTAAGCTATTAAACTTGGGTCACCTTGCTTATGTTCAGGGCTTCTACTCTGTATGCCACAGAGCCAGGACATGCTTCTTCAGTTTTTGCCACTGTACAACATCAAGGAGTTTTACTTTTCTTACATACCTGGCATCATTCAGACATATTAAAACCAGAAGTCCAGTGAACTTATGATGATACGGTAAAGTACCAAATCTTAAGGCAACTCCTGTGTCTGGTATATACAGATAACAAAAGTGGGCTTCCCTTCAGATCACTGAGAAGAAAGTGCTCACAGCTATGAGTGAGATATTCAAATCTGCTGATGCACAAGTATCTGCAAACAGCTCGGTGAACAGCACGAACTAAGAGACTGTCTCTGCAAAATCTGTGAAGAAGATGTGCACCATAACTCACACGTAGAGAAAAAAATAATCACACAGCCACAGTGGCAGACCCAGAGGGTCAGTCAGAAGGGAACCATAGCCGTTGAATGATGGCTAGCAGAGGAAGAAGTCACTAAAAATGAGGAAAAATGTTTAATACACAACAGCAGGAGAGTAGCACTACACCAGAGCAAAGCACATACGACTGTACATATGTGAACCAGCAGGGGCAGAGCTAGACCCTGCAAAAGAGTTCTGTCAGCCTCATATTGATTGCTGCCCCCTGTGGTAATCTAAAATAATATAAATGCATGCATTTACATAAATGTTGCCCCCACAAATAAAAATATACACATGCCATTCTCGGTGCTTTCTTCTTGCAGTTAGTAAATGGAAAAGTGTTCAGATATATAATCTTCTATCCACTCTTTAGCTATACAATGAACAAAGCTAAGTTATAGGTAAAAACTTGTAATTATGTTTGGCCTCATCAACATTAATGAGTATGCCATATACAGACAAACTTGTATTCATCTGACTACAATATATATAATCTGAATGGCAACACCTGTATGCTCAGAATGTAGTCCAGCAGAAGCAACCTAACTATCCACTGTGAGCTTGGCAGGCCACAGCCTGTAAATGGGTAATCACCAACAAATTATAAATCAAGAAAGCTTAAGGATACAAAAAAATCTCAAATGTGGTCAATATGTGTCCAAAGTAGGTGCAAAAACTCATTACCCTGGTGGCAGCAATAGACCCTGTAAAGTGTTCCCAGGCAAGTACATGTTATGAATGGGCCCCATAGTACATACATCTTAATGCAGGTAGGTAATAAACATACAGGTTTCCAAAGAGATACACTACTGACACGACGATGTATTCCTCCCATCCTACAGGGGTAGCCAAATGAATTGCATGTCATCAATGCTAACCATAGTACTTTCCAGCATTGTGTGACACTAGAAACAAACTCAGATCTATAGTTGCATCACAGGATTATAAAAAGGCAAAATAACAGTCCAGAGGGTGTATGTAGGTTAAACTAATATGCAATGGTCACATACAAGCCATAAAGAATTCCCAGATGTGAGTGTAGTTCGACAAAAATGCCCACAATCGCATGGAGGTAGGCCATTTTTTGGGTCTATATTAAATCATCGAACACTTACAAAAGCGAATGATGATTTATCGACCCCATGTGAGTGAAAGCTTACAAACTTGAACGCTTAGAACAGCGATTTCTTTCCAAGGGAAAAAAAAATCGCTGTTCCAAAAAAAAAAAAAAAAAAAACACTTAAAACAACATAAAGTGGAGGGCTTTGCCCCCACACCCTCCCCGATGTACACCCCCCTACTTAAATATACCAACTCTGAGATCGCACTACAGTGACGAAAATGACAAAGTAACGGACGTGGCCAAGTGGTTCCTTTCTTAGGGAAAGAATTTGCTTAAACGCCGCTTTGTCATTTTGCCTTTTTGTCTTTTCAAGTTCGACCAAGACCTATTCGAAAAAATTTGTCATCAGTCATCTAATAGGAACCCCAATTTTTCAACCTCAGAACTCTCTGTAATGTGCACTCCAATCATAGACCTGCACAAAGACCATCATCCAGTGTACATCAGAGAGAGGCAGGTACTCCATGTAAGTAGCTCTGTTATATTATGATACACATCCTAAACCTGCAGGTGATTGCATTACAAACTGTCCAGTACCCACTGCATGGACAAGTCTTGGGGGAGCACAGCAAATGAAGAGCAGGTATTGCTCCCCTGTAGCCCAGAGTGACAGCTAAAGGTGGTGTGCTATTTTGTCATTAATGAACTCACAGGTGTCATACTAAGACCTGCCCATCAAAACCTGACATAGCTGTCATGCTGCACTGCTCACCTGTGATGCTCTGGGGAGGATGAACTCCCAAAAGGCATCAGTATGGTGCTCATGGCTGGGAACTCCCAACAGCTTATGAAAGCCCACAGTCTCTGTGTGACAAACAGCCTGTAGGTAAGAATGCCACTATTCCACACTGTTCTGCATACACTGTAGGGGGCAGTTACCAGATCCAAAACAGACCAGAAGATGGGGTGATTCATGAGGTCAGTCTATGCTGCTGGGCCATGCCGTTGCCAAGCTATTGGGTCTCCCCTGTATGTAATTGTCATCAAACCATGTCAGGTGGAGGAAGAGGTTGAATTCCTTGAAGGAATGCTGTTCTGGCAATATGAATGTAAAGGGCATGTCCTGGGACCAGGTATACCAAGGCAATGATCTTAGTTTCCTCTTGTTGGAATTTGGTATGTGCAGCTTACTTGACATGGAGGCCCAAATGCCATACCCAGTGCTACAGCATCTGTCCCAAGAAGAGCAAAGATCTCTGAGCATGGGAATGTGGGAAGGCAACCTGCACAGTATTGACAGTAGCCCTCTCAAAATAAAGTGTGCATTGGCAGAACATGACAAAACCATACTCTTCAGACAGTGCTATCACCTAATCAAACCTGGATCCTTGCTGGCTTTTGGTATCCATAAGGTAGTAAACCAGGTGGACATACCTGCTAGAGCTCATCATGCCTAACTAACCATGGATTGTATATTGTTGGCAGCAAATAGCTGTTCTGATGAGGAATCTGTTATCCACATTGGGCTGCTGGAAAGACTCGACAGATTCACTCTGTCACCTGCAGGCATATCCTGGGCCTTCCACATCACCACTGCAGATTATGAAGTTGTTGCTGCATAGAGGTACATCTTCTGTTGCAATATCCAGTCTTTGTGGCAATAGGCCTCCACTTTCTCCTTTGCCTTTAGATGAGTTGCCTCAGGGCCCCTGTAAAGTGGCAGGTTCTATAGCACCTCCACACTTGTGATATTGGTGGAATATCCTGGAGCTGATTGTCTCCTGTTTTAGGGACTCCATCAGTCATGCTGTAGCATCTTTATCAGTAGCTAGCTGATAGAGATGGACTGTGGATCTCACTGTCTTCAGTCTCTCTTACAGAAGCAGTGTAATCATCCTGCCTATGCACTTACTGATCCATTTCTTTACACAGCCCCAGTAGGATTGTCATTGGTGGTGCACTACCTGCAGTAATGGAAACCTTCAATGAGTAGAATGGCCTTGTAATGGCACAACAGCACAGTCCCATATGCCTGGCTTGTTGTTCCTGAGGCTTCTTCTGACACTCTATCTATGCAGGTGATGTGATGTTCACTTTCAGGCTATAAGCACTCACCCTTTGCTGGAATGCAGAACAGAGGGTTTCTAACCACTGCCGAGATCACCCCTTCCCTAACTTCCCTCATGTTTAATAGCTTCTGTTTGTGTCTGTGTACTTATGCTCTGTACTATACTAGAGCAATACCATCACCTGTCTAATCTGAATAGTACTGTACCCAGTTTAACATAGTTTCCTAGCCACATTGCTTTTCTACATAGTATTCAATAACCAGCTGATGGGGGGAGGGTGGCAGCACCTAGAAGAACAGCTAGGCATACCAGCAGAAGGAACTGTACACCATCCTGTAACAGCTTTTGGCCTAGTTATGTGAGATAACAGATGGTAGTGGCATGTATTCTGAAGTATATTACCCATCATAGGATAGCTATTCACTTTGGAGTACCTCCCTTAGAAGAGGACAAGGCACACTGGTTGAACAGCCTGGCATGCAAACTGTTTCCTGGAGAACTGCTTACTCGTGAAGTAACATGATTGGCCAGTTTATCATTATGAGATGGGTCTGTGACAAGTTCTTCCACAGGCATTCGTAGTAGAAGCCCAAAGGTATTAATGCTAGCTAATCCATCAGCAGTTTAAATCTGACTTGTGTCACCCCTCTGTATTTGCAACAGACCATAACTTAACTATGTGATGCCCGAGATGAGGGGCAGCATAGGTTCATCAAGCAAAGTTGTGTCAGACAAGCAAGGTTGTGTCAGACACCTGAAATTACCCTTTTCTCCAGTTCATGGCCATTGTGAATCAAGATGGGCTTTGGATGTGATGCACCTGATTATTAATGAAGAACTTAGTAGAGTTTCATGAAGAACAATTAATACACAAAATCAGTCAGCTTAGTGTTGTCTCACAGATGGTAGTCTGGATAGAACTAGATAGAATAGTCACAGCCAATGGAATGCTCTCTGACAGCTACACTAATGGAGAACCAATGTTCACTACTACATCTAGGAGCATTTTAACATCTTTGAAGATGGTGCTGCACAGCTTATGTCACAATTTCCATCCATGAATTTCGGCATGCCAACTTTGATATCCATTCTGTATATATTATGTTTTGTCAGTCACTCGGTATATAATGTCATGTTTCATTGCTTTTATACCCTCAAGAAACTCTGATATCCACTGTATATAATTCATGTATGTATTGTATTTTGTTAGTCACTCTGTATATAATGTAATTTATTTATTGCATTTACCCTGAGCTGAAACATGACATAGGTCCAATGGGATCAGTGCTCTACCCTAGTTAACAAATTCAAAATAAAATAAATTAATTAAAAAAATATAACACTGGCTTTCAGAAATCATATTAGAGGGACAGAAAGAGCAGTATGTTCCTATTTTCCAAAATAGAATGTCTTATGTACTAAATTCTCTATAGTTCATGTAGTAAATAATTGTGTAGGTTTATTTTATGCATTTATTAAATTATGCACTCATAAAGGGGTCTGACTTTATGAGAAATATCATAAATCTAGGAACATCAAGGGGAAATATGAGAGCAAAAATCTTAGTGCTATGCCTAAATCATAGCAGCAGAAAGGTTAGCTGCAGAGAGACTGGAGGGACAAATAAATTATGTGAAGACAATGTAAAACATGTATAAGAGCTGATACATGCAGATATGAAAGCAAATGCAAATATGAAGCAAAGTTCATAACTAGGGCAGCATGTGGAAGTGCAGAATGATTTAGAGAAACAGACTCTAATGAAGAGTTTCCAGTGTTTGATAAACGGTGCTAACTGGGACACACTGAAAAGAGCTTAACGTTAAATTTCAGATTGCCTTTTCATAGGAATAAAAGGCATAGAAATGTGAGCAGGCTATTTGGGTGATAGTAGGAAATATTACCTATAGAAGGAAATTATTGTTCATGTCTTTAATTGATAACAACTCAAAAGTATACTCTGTTCAGCTCATGAAACTAGCCTTGCAAAGACATAGAAAGAAGAGATGTAGTCAAAACCGTTACAAATACTGTCACAAAGTTTACAGAATTCAAACATTAATTCCCCTGAAAATAGGATACTGTGATGGTGGTGGAGGGGTGCAAACAGTTTAAATGCCTCAGTTGGCTCTCAATTCCAAGATGGCACTATCATTCACAGCATACATATGGGGCAAGTAAGGGAACAGAAAATGAAAACAGAGGCACACAAGTCATGGGCAATGTGAGAATCCTATGCTTCTAATAGAGACCCTCTAAAACTTTTGAATTTGCTTCTGAACCAAGAACAATGCAATTCTGAGAGGAAGGATGAAACAAAGACTTTTTAATTACTGAATGATCAAAATCTTATAAGGTAGTCAAAATGCTGGCAAAGTCGGTGAACCAAGAGGTCACTGACTACTCTCAAAGGGCTTTTCTTTAACTGTATCCAACAATAAAAGCGTTCACAGCCCCATGTGTGTATTCCTTTACTGCTGTTTCATCTACATTAATGAATATATTGTGTACTCTAGTGTGATGTAATTCATAACAATTTTCCTTTCTCCAATGACAAAGAAGAAAAGTTGAATCAAACATTCATGCCATCTTTGTACTGGGTTTGGCAAAATTCCATCATAGTTTTATCTCTTCATTCATGTTAAATAAAATGTCTCACTAGCTATTCTTATAGTTTCTGCAGAAACAAATCTTTTATCTTTGGATTCACCTGTGCTATAGGATGATAGATGTTCTATATAACTATTTTCTTTTATTTATTTATTTTATTTTGCTTCTGTTTACGAGATTTGTCCGACTTGGTTTAGTCAAAAAACCCTTCTCAGCTGAGGCCCAGTGAGAAAAGCTCCAACATATTATAAGTGTTTTTAAAAAGACATTCAGTAATATGCATGAGCAGGCATTAAATAATATACATTAACAATTACACGTGCATTTGCTAATTAGGTTGCATTCATATGAAGGTAGAGGCAACTATTACAGTGTAAACAATACTTATGCATCAGTAGCTGCTGAACACTGAGAATTTGAAGAGGTGTATTAGTGGGTTTGCCAGACAGATAATAGGTCATATGATCATTGCTTAGAAATTCAAAGAAATGGAGGTTGGGAAGGAACTAGGGTATGGCAGAAAATGTTAATATTGTGGTTAATAGGTGGAGTGTAAAGCAGGTTGGAAAATAATTATATGCATACACACACACACACACACACACACACACACAAATATGTGTTTTTATATATATATATATATATATATATATATACATATATCGCTATTATAAAGTTTATATTATAAGTATAGAAGTGGGTGGTGAGCAGTGTCACAAAATAATGTATATAGCTGGGAGATGCTAGTAAAACTATTCAGATATTGGCTGTGGGGTATAGGATTTTGAATGAAGAGAAATGGCTTGATGATCTGACAGTTTGAAGATGAAAGAGCATTTATCCTGGAGGTGAAGTTTTAGTTGTAATTTAAATGAGTATGCAGTCTGAATGGATTTTAAGTATAGTGTGATGTGGTTCCATAGTTTAGCTACACTATTTGAAAATAGTCACCCGCAGCACTAGACACTTTAGATATAGTGATTAGTGATTTTTCTATAGTGTGTAAAATTCTCTTGGGGGGAATAGTGTTGTTAAGGGCTGGGTAATTTTCTGCCATATAGAGAAATCTGTGTATTGTAGTTAGCTGAAAAATTGTTAGGTGATGAGGTCGTTCTAACTAGTTTAATTCTCTGTGGGCTAGGCAGTGGTAGGCTTTATTATTATAGTTCACTGGTATGCTTTATTGTTATAGTTTACTGCAAACATGGCTGTTTTATTATAACATTACCAACTTTAATTTGTCTCTCAGAGTCGCAGATGAGAGGTGATATTAATATTAAAAGGAATGTGTATCAATGAGTTTATAAGCAGTGATTCTTTCCTCACACACTGCTTACCCAGAGCACTTCATGATCTAAAAATAGGTTGGGAAACTGCAGCCAAGTTTATACATAAGACACACACATTGATAATATATCATTTTTGTTTAGAAAAAAATAATCTCTTCTTGACAAAGCTCAGGAATACATCAGCAATTATTTGCCTTTTAGAATATGAAGCACTGCTTTTATGTGCAAGAACTGTTAATAAGTGCTGCTCTAACTAGATTAAGTAAAAGCAGAGGTCAGCGTATGAGGTCATGATGCAGTAATGTGCTATGCATACAAGGAGATGCATGGTTCCTTCAGTCTCTGACACACTGAACACAACGCAGGAACTCCAGGATGAGTTGCTGTGCATATGATATTGTCAACAATCACCTTGAAGTTAAAACAGTGAGAGACCTATCAAGTGGTAGGAACTGTTCCTCTTAAGTCAGTGACAACAATACATGGGAATAATAATCCAGTTAAAGCTGAATTGTGTACCTTTGTTTGGCAGCATTTAGTGAATTTACTAAAGCATTTCATACTTAGCTGAAGCATTACGTAAAGAGGGACAGAATGAGAGAGTGAAATATTGATGTGCGGTAGGATACATTCCTCAGGAAGTAAGCTGCTAAGCTCTCTTGTGAGGAAGATTATAGTACAGTATTACTAATTATCACAAACAGCGGAAGTTTATAAAGGCTTTCATGGTGAAAGATCACATTGGAATAAATGAACTTTGCTGAGTGAGACCTGTACAGTAAATTTATGAAACAAAACAGCTAAGTATGAGAAAAACATGGAGATAATCTGGCGGAAAATAAATATCTGAGTTTGTTAAGTAAGTCCCTGGAAATTATACCTCATTTGCAAAACCTAATACCGAGATTTCAGATAGGTATTTTGGAGATGTTCCTATATTTCTGGTTGGCATAACTGTGCAGATTGCTGGTTACTAAAAAAAGTTACTTTGGCTGCTTTAGTAGCTACTCTACAATTATTTTTCTTTTGCAGGAAGTTTATTTCATAATATCTGGATGGCATATGAGTTATATCTGGCAGTTAGTACAAAGTATTAAAGCTCTGAATGTTAGAGAAATTTGTTGACTTCCACCTTCATTTTCCTACTGTATGTGCAAGTCACTTAATCAAACAGGACTCCAGGGTCTCCTCTGAAATGGGGAGCAAACCAGTATAACAAAAAAAAATAATTAATTAATTAAGAGATGGCATCAAGATTCATACCAAGACAAATGTAACATGCTTAAAGCTGTATTATGTTCTTATCTATGCTATGCTGTACCTTGTATTTTACTCTGTTTAATTCTAAGTATGAGGTTAAACAACAATGGCAATATCCCTTTAACTTTTGATTGTCATATTGGAAAAAGCCTACATTGCCCTAAGGTTATTAGGTTAAGTCTGATAATGCAATAACTGGTTATTGTCCTGATAAATAAAAGTTATGTACTTACTATAATGATAGATCTGTGCTGTCTTGTTTTTGTGTGGTTCAACTGATGGGACTTGGATCTTTGGATCTGGTCTCAGCATCTTCAAACGTATGGATCCAGGGTTCAGATTCATCACCTATTCATAATCTCTCTCTTCCTTCCCCTGAATTCCTCAGATCAAGTTTTATTGGTATCTTATTGAAACCTATGCTTGAAACAAGCCCAGCATTAAGGTATTTAAGTATAGAGGGAAGAAGTAACCAGCTGAGATTGATATCTGAAAGACATCTTAGAGTGACACCCATTCTTCAAGGCACCATAGGTGACAATTGGGAAGGGGAAAGAAGGGAGGGATGTTGAACCAGATGGAAATACGACAACATGGATCTAGTGTTATGGTGAGTACATATATTTTGTATCTGATGTTGCCTATTTTCATCTGATTCAACTGATGGGACAGATTCCCCAGCTACTGATTTCCTGGGAGGCATCAAGGAAGGATACTCCTGATGACAGCAGACGCAAAAGAGTAATGTGATCTGGATTGTGCATCTAGTTTATAATGAGACGCAAAGATGTGAACATTTGTCTATGTTGCAACAGCACAAATCTTGATAGACAGATTCTGTTGAAAAACTGTAGAAGTTGCCACAGACCTTATTGATTGAGCTGTCAGCCTTTTAGGTAATGGGAAACCCAGCTTCTCATGAACAAATGAAATGTGGTTTGACAGCCATTCAGAAAGGGTGACCTTAAAACATCACACCCCAATCTGACTTTGGAAAAGGAAATAAATAATTGATCTGATTTTCTGAAGTCTTTTGTTCTCTCAAGATAAAATGTAAGTTGTCTATGAATGTCAAGCAGATGTAACATATATTGTCCTTTGTTTGAGAACTTTGGGAAGAAAACTGGAAGGATTTGATTTTAAGAAAATCTTGTTCTTATGAATAGTCAAATATGATGGTTTGCAAGAAGGGGCCTTCAGTTCTGAGATTCTTTTGGAAGAAGTGAATGCTACTAAAAATACTGCTTTCAGTGTTAAGTACTTGAGATCTACTGAGGCTGTTGGCTGGAAATGGGGATTGTGTAAGGGCCTGAAGCATTACTATAATGTCCTGTGGGGAACAGGATGTCTTATGGGAGGTTTAAGAAGGAAGATTCTCTGAGAGAGGTTTCAGAAACGTTTCAAAGATGGTATAGGTGTCTGATTATGGCCAATGTGAAAATCTGAAATGGTTTCAATTGTACCTTTATAGTGGATAAACTGGAACCTTTTTAAAGTAATTCTAAGAAACTCCAATATTGAAGGAAGAGGGGCAGAAAAGGGGTCTAATCCATTTTCAACAGCCAGAATTAGAATATTTTCCATTTACTTCTGTATACCATTCTGTGGCTGGATTTTGCAGAAGCTATTAAAATGTGTCCTACTTCTTCAGAAAGCCTGATATCTCATTAAAATTGGAGTAACCAAGCTGATAGTTTCAAGTTTTCATGTCTGGGTCTGGGAAAAGATACCCAGATGGGTGGGATAGGAGAAATAGATTGTGCACCAACATTCATGGGGGCCATAGTAGTTGAGGGATAGAAATAGGAACCCAACTTGTTAGGCCAATAAGAGGCAAAGAGGATTAATTTTGCCTTGCACCTTCTAGCTTTCTGAATGAACTTTGTGATCAAGGGGAACTGGAGAAAGGAGTATAGAAGACCCGAGGCTAATTGTGGACAAGCGATTCACTCTGTGACTGACCCTGAGGAGGGATGAGGGAAAGTAACTGCTGCACTTGTTGCAGTTTGGCCCCCAGCAATGGAATATTTTGTCCACCTCTGACTGATTGAGGGATTACTCATGAGGCAAAAGAATGTTGTTGCCTAGCTTGTTGGCTAGTACACTAGAAGTCCCCAGAATATGCATTGCTAGAAGAAAATGGTGGGGAGACGTTGCCCATTGTCCCAAGGGAGACGTTGCCCATTGTCACATTCTCATGGCTTCCCAACACATAGGATAAGATCTGGTTCCCCCTTGTTTGTTGATATACCATACTGCTGTCATATTGCCTGTCTAAATGGAGATCACACCTTCTGGCAGAGAGTCTTGAAATGTCTACAACACTAATAGAACTGCTTTCATCTCTAGAAAATTGATATGAATATTGACCTCTAATGGTATTCAGGTACCTTCAACTCCCTTCTCTTTGTAATGCTCCCACCCTGAAAGGTAATAATCCATGGTGACCACAGCTATTGGAGGAGGGGTTAGAATGGACAACCCTTAAAGAAATCTAGGCAAGAAACCCACCAGCTTATTTGATCCTTGCAAACTGGAGTGAATCTGATGGGTGTACTCAGTGAATGATGCAGTTGTGATCATTGGTCTGATAGAGTCCACTGAAGAACTCTCATGTGGAAACATGAAAGAGGGATAAATATAATTGCTGAAGACAAAAGCCATAGTAGATTTAGGCTGGAGGCGAAGGATGAGCCAAGACCTGATTCAGTAAAAATGCTATCTGATTTAATGTTTCTAGATGACATCTGATGAATTCTAAAGACTGAGACCTCTTGAGAATGTTGACTGTGATCCCTAAGGTGATAAAAAAGTGGAGTAAAGTATCCCTCTGCTGGATCAGTAGATTCTTGGTCGGAATGGTTAAGAGACAATCTTCCAAGTATAGAACACCTGGAACCCTTGCAGCCTGAGATAGGCTGTACAAATCTGTCCAGAGCTCTGTATTGATAATTGTTGTCTCCAAGCCCCAAACAGGGAAATCTCCTTGAATGCTTGTTTATCTTCACATGATAATAAGTATCCTGGAGCTCTGTTGAACACATCCATTCATCTTTCCTTAGTAGAGGTAGAATGGATTGAACAGTGACCATCCAGAATTTTGTCTATTTTATAAACCGGTTTAAATGACTGAGGTTCAGAACTGGCCTTAGGTCTCCTGTTTTCTTTGGGATTGAAAAGAACTTGGAGTAGATGCTGGCTCCTAGTTGGTCTAGTGAGACTAATTGGATGGCTCTTTGTTCTAACAGCGTTCTGACTTCAACCATGGCGGATTCCATTTAATGGGAAAATACTAGAAAAATCTTTTTCTTAGTTAGGGAGGATAAAGAAAGGGATTTGCTTATAGCGGTGATCATCTGCAACACCCATGAGTCCAAAGTGATGGCATGCCAGGTTTGTGGGTACAAAGATAATCACCCCTGGACTGCCTCCATAGTGCATCAGTCAGGTATTCCTTCAGGAGTGCCAGAAGGATTTCTCTAGAAAGGCTACATGTACTGGAAAAGCTCACCAGACTCTGCCACAGCTTGCTTTGAAGGAAATATTAATTTGCTTTTGATTTCTTGTACTTTATATTACTTTATTGACTTTTTCTATTTTGTATACTATGATTTGTTCTCTTTACACTGTGTTTTACTTGTATTCTGCTTTTAATTGCATATTAAAACTTGAAAAAAAAAAGACCACAGCTCTGTCTCTTGTGAGTCAGACAATTTTTTTCCCATCCTCCCACCTTGTTACTGTTGTGTTCTTAAACACCACTGTCTTTCTAGTTGCCTGCCCCTTATGTTAATTTGACCATTTATCTCCTTCCCTCTGTCCTTTGACTGGCTGGTGTAAGTAAGAACAAAATTATCATTTTGTGAAATCACCCCCTTTCAACTATTTAAATTTATTGGCCATCCCACTGTATTCCATTATACCAGAATATGAAAGTGCCCACCCCCTTTCATTCTGTCTTGCACTTTTAAAAATAGTCGTTCTTCACTTAGACAGCTAAAACTTAAGTTATCCCCTTTCATATCTAACTGCTTAGTGCACACTGCAAAGTTTAGGATAAACCATTTTTTTTCATCTTACCTTTAAGCATCTATTGCAACAGACCACCATTTATTGGAGAGCCCACATTCTGCCTCTTGGTAGTCATCTTGGGATTAGTACTTCTGTTTTCTCCTAGTGAGAGAAGGAATGCAGTTAACATTATTTCCTGGAGACTGCTGATCACCAGAAAGCTTAATAACTGCTTTATAGGTGACAGCTTGGAATCTGTGCTTATATTCTGATCCTGGTGAGAGTAGGAGCAGAGTGCATTGACTCCTGACTGTTTCTGGTTGGAGAGTGAGTGTCTATTTTTTAAAGTTCCTGATTGCTCTGGTTGCTATTCAAGGCATCTACCAGGAAAAGGCTACAAGCCTACAGACCATTGCCTCATCTGGGACAAGACTGTGGATCACTAAACAGGCCGTGGCCTGCTTCTCTTCTTGGGATTGATGCTAACATTTTGCTTCTGGTGAGAAAAAAAGCAAAGGAGTATTGTATTCCAACAGAGTGAAGCTGTGCTGAGACCAGCATTAGTAGTAGCCAGGCAGCAGCCATTCATGTGACTCCCCTCTTTTCATCATTCTTTACAAGCTAATTCTTTGTTTTCAGTAAGTACTGCTTGATTTGTTTCTAACTTCAGAATATCTTCCTAAATACTTTATCCTTAAATATTCATGGTCCAAGTATTAGTTTCCCCCTCAAGTGTTTGTCAGTGCTCTGTAAAGACTCAGACACCTTGAGTGACATTTTTCCTGTAAAAGCACAATTGAAATTTCTCCAATACCTAGTTGCATACAGGACAACTAGTTTGCTGTGAAAAGCACCATCTACATAGTTGCAAACTGGATACTCCTGATAGTGATTGATATTGTCACTTCAACTGTCTTCTAATCAATAAAAAAGGGTCTGTTGCCGTGGATATGAACTTTCTTACTATATCTGTTACCAGCTTGGTGGATATGGGCATCCTGAGGCAAAGTAGAAATTGTTTCATGTTTACTGATAACCAGTTCATTCTCAAACAAACTGATATGGTATGTGAGAGATGTATTTACACAATGTCACTGGAGGCAAAGCTCTCACATAAAAGTACTCCTAATGTCAATAAGGTTGTCAGTAGTACACACCCTGCACCCATCACGCACAATTCAAAGCAAACATATCGACCCACATATGCTGAGGTACTTACATGTAACCTTCCTAAATCACAAAGTTCACTTAAGGTTAATCATTTGTGAAATAAGGAGGTGGAGCTTGGAATTAAACCTTCTATTTAAGGAGTAAAATAAAACATTTCAGAGCTTTACTAGGAAAGGCTCACTCAGACTCTGCTACACTTTGCTGTGAAGGAAAGGTTAGTTTGCTTTTTATTTGTTGTATTGCCTTTTTATATTTTAAATACTGTGATTTGTTTTCTTTACCTTGTGTTTTACTTATAGTCTGCTTTTAACTGCATATTAAAACTTTAAAAGAGGCCACAGCTCTGTCTCTTGTGAGTCAGGCAGAATTTTTTCCCCACCCGCCCACACTGTTACTATTCTGTTCTTAAATACCACTGTCTTTCTAGTTGCCTGCCTCTTATGTTTATTTGACCATATATAAATCCAAGTATAATAACCCGAACAGGTAAACCAAGAAAAGTCACGGCCAAAGACCAAGGTATTGTGTGAAAAAGTTCCTTTTAATCCAACAGTAAATCCACAAAACTCATCTGCAAACAGAACATAAAATCAAGCGCTTTCACCCAGGACCTCCCGGGCTTTATCATGATGACTACTAAGATTTCTAGATTGCTTTATATACAACTTTCTATACAAAACTAATTAACATTAATTAATTAATTAATTAATTAATTAACCAATAAAAACATGTCCTCAACGTAAATTTTTTTTTTTTGTATCTTAATTACACCAACTTTTAAACATCTTTCAAATGAAACAAATCTACACTAATTTAAAACTAATTTAAAAAGTTGTATCGTCGTTTTGTACTGTCCTAAAATATTATATGCTTCAACATACCTATGCAAACATTTTACTAAATACAGACACTACACAACTAACAAATAAAATCTGTTATTCAAATTTTTGTAGCTGTCCTACTAAACCACTAACTGAAAAAATAAAAAAAATAAAATGTCTACGGTGGTCCTGTACTCTTATGTGAATTTAATAAACCATGCCAACTATTCACAGTTTTGCCCTTCTCAACTTAAGTATACTGCTCAGGCTGATGGTATCATTAAGCCCCGGGGGTTTAGAAGTGTTAAGTTTTAACTGCCAAAGCAGTTCCCTGTATTCTAGGGACACTTCCCAATCTCCACCTCTTGGGTTACTTCTCACTTGCTCAAGCACCAAAAATTTTATATTCATCGATTTGCAAACCAGTGAGTGTTTATAAAATGCATTTGACTCCTTTTTCTTACTCACATCATAAAGATGTTCGTAGATCCTTTTGTTCAAAGTTCTTTCCGTTTTGCCAACATAAAAACAAAAGCAATGCTGGCAAAACCCAAGATAGACTACCCCTTTTGTATTACAATTGTAGTAGCCTAGCGTACCAACATATGTGCCTCTGGATTTCAGGTAAAGCCCCTTACTGTTGGCTATATAGGGACACTGTTTGCACGCCTTACACTTATATGTACCCCGTAATGGTTGGGTATTGGGTCTACTAATAGTACGATCCCTTTCAAATAGGGCCTTCAAGTTCATATTCCTTTTCCTTATAAACTGTGGTCTACTACCAATAGCACTGTTAATCTCCTCATTCATGGCCAAAATTGGCCAATATTTGCCTACTATATTTTCGACCATTACACTGTCAGTATTGTAAGTGTGTGTGAATGCACACCTATGGTCAACCATGCTGTTTCTTGTTACTTCTACCTTTTTCCTACGGGTTTCTCTTAGCAGGGGGAAGTAATAGTCCACTCTTTTAGAGGCAATGTCAGAAGCTAGAGCATCAAACAATTGCATAGGGTACCCCCTCTCTTTAAATAGTGTTCTCAAAAATGGTACTTCATCTTTGAACAGACTGTTTTCACTACACATTCTAGAAGCTCTAATAAGTTGCCCCTTATTTGACCATATATCTCATTTCCTCTCTGCTTTCACTCATAAGTTCCTCCAGTAGGTCCACATCAAAAATAAGTAATGAATTTTTTTCGTTCAAAAGTGACCAGAATAAACCCAGGCCCTTCTCCACTGGTATACAGGAGAGCAGGTCAACCACATCAATGGTTAGAAAGTACACATCCCCTCCATATGTTTGCAAAGTTAAACCCCATAGAAAATCCCATGAGTCCTTTAGTAAATGTACAAATTCGTTTGTAATATGTTTGAGTGTGGTCCAAAAAGGTGGCTATGGGGTAGGTCTTTAATCCCTCACCTGAAACAGTAGGCCTATAAGGCGGGTTAGTGGTACTCTTATGTAGCTTGGGAATACTGAAAAAAGAAGCAATTCTAGGCTTCTTAATTATCAGTGTACTCCCAAGTTTATCTTCAAGTCTATTTTCTAATACTAGTTCTTCTATTGCCGAATCAATTTTCCTGTAGGAAATATTGGTTCTCATTAGTTGAAACTGGTACGTATGCATTGATGTCATTTAAAATCTCCAAGATTTTACTAGAATAATCAATAGCTTTAACCAAAACCATACCACCCCCCTTATCAGGTTTCATAATACAGACCTCCCTGTCTAACATCAATTCATCTAAAGTTTGCTTTTCTTCCATAGTCAAGTTTGATTTTGAAACCACACTTTCTCCTAAAGTTTTTATCAATACTTAGAGCATAAATATCGGATGCACAAACCTTCTCAAAAACTTGCAAAGCCAGATGGAGAGGAGGATTGTATGTACTTGCCTTCCTAAACTGAAATGTACTTCCTTCATTACAGTGGTAAAACATTAATACAAAGTTGAATTTTCTTATAAATAATTTTAGTTCAATAAGGGTGTCACAAACATCAAAGCTCACAGATGGCACAAACTTAAAACCTTTCTCAAAAAGGTGGAAGTGTTCTAATTTAATTTCAAATTGAAAATCTTGAAACCATTGTACGAGTAAGTTACCTCATCTGGGTCCACAACTATACCTTCCTTTTCTTTTTGTTTTTTACCTGACTCTTTCCTTTCCCCTTGCCCGCCGAAAAATCCTGTTCATTCACTCCCCCCCCCAACAACTGTCTGCCCAATAAAATCTAGACCCACCTTCGGGTCCAAGGGGTTAGGTGTTTTTAAACCAGAGGTTGGTGAACTGATGTCAATTACTTCTGCCAAAGCATGTGGGTTACCATCATCTTTGTTCACCTCTCCACTACACTTTTGAACCAAATCAACAGTTTCAATAGTGTTAGACAATTCGTACAGTTTAGTTTTGGCTATTCTCCCTTTAAAAACACAAGCCCTATTCTCACTATACTGTTTTAAATCCCTATACAACCTTTTTTACTTTCATAAATAAACATCCTCACATTTCCTTTCTACACGGGTAAAACTATGTTCATATATATCCTTATAAAAGTCAAACAATTAATCATTCCTAATAGCTTGGTTTAAGCTTTCTGCATCCTTCAATAAATAATCTACCTTTTTCCTTGAATGCTTCAACATTAAAGTCATTACTTTAAATCCACATTCATCACAAATCTGGTTAAATTCACAAAGCATAGCATTGTCATAAGTAAAACCATCCAGGTACTTACAAACACATAGTCCCAGTGGGACAATGTGTTTAACAATACATTCTTCTAGGTATGCAATATCCAAATTAACACATTTGATTTTAAATAGTCTGTTCTCCAAGTCTCTAATACCTTCCTTCAAGGAAGCCATAGCGATGGAGCATTCAACCATAGTGTCACTTCTTTTGTTACTCAAATTACCACTAAAAATGTTCCCATTGCTTTTAGCTCGGTCAAACCAGTCTCTTAAATTGTTAAAACACCTTGGTTCAGCATTGAGAGGGTTAACAGTGTGGATAATAGCACCTTTAGTTGAATTTAAGCTAGTCCGTTGAACCTCCATCTTGAATAGTTCATTCTGTCCACTGTTAAGTACAACGGGTCCCTCCTTCCTCGTAATGCCTTCGGTTTCCTCACTAAAAGTCCCTGAAAACAATGGCTGACTACCACAGCCCATTTGGGAAGCAGAAACAAACTCAAGAAGTGAAGCATTAGTAAATTCTCCTCCACGTACGTTGACCTGTGCTTCAACCCGATTGCTTGAAGCTCCTCTTCCCTGCCCACAGGGAAACAAACCGTTGGTTTGAGTTAAAAACTCCATTAAATGTGTAAAATCAGTTTTAAGGCTCCTCATCTGTGCCTTTAGACCAGATAAAGCTGCAACTACCTCACCTTTTTTTATTAGTTTAGCTGTACGGTCTTCTGCCTGCTTATTTTGCATGTCTTTAAACGTATTAGAAACACCCCAATACCATATTCAGGGGTGACTTTAATTACCATAGTATTAACTTAGAATCCTATACATCACCAAACACACATACACAGGGATTACTGGATTTTGTAAACACAAATTCCCTGGACCACATAGTCAATACACCAACCAGGGGTGCAACCATACTGGATCTGGTCCTCACTAATATGGGGGACTGCTGCACACCCCCTACTGTAATGCCTTCCCTGGTAAGGTCAGACCACAAAATGTTCTCCTTTGAAGTAAAAATAAAACTTGGACCCCAGCTAAACCTGGAATATTCAGAAACTATTCTAAGGCTAACCTCCTGCTATTACATAAGAACCTGCCAAAATTTTAAGCCCCCATAAATCCTGAGAACACTGCTGCCTATGCAGACCTGTTCACAGAAACCCTTTACAAGCATGTTAATAAATGCATAGTGGAAGCTGTACGCACCAGGAAGAAGTACAGAACTAACTCCAAAAACAAACCAACCTCGTGCAATCACAAACTCAATCGGCTGTATAACAGAGGGAAGAAAATCATGGCAAAAATTAGGAGGTGCAGCACCCAGCAGGATAAAAACACTCATCAAACTAAACAAATAACTCAGAGGACAAATAAAGTCTACCAAAGCCAAATTTGAGGTAAGTTTTGCTTCCTAGGCCAAGGACAACCACAAAGCATTCTTTAGCTATGTATACATCCTCAAAGGCAATACACAATTGTGTGCAGAGCTCATTGTAAATGGAGGCACCTATAATGAGCCAGAAGATATAACAAATCTCCTGGCTGATAAATTCAGCTCCAACTTTACTCCCCTCTCCTCCTCAACCTTTCCTTGGGAAATATCATCAAATATAACTCCCTACTATCACTAAGAAACAAGTCCTTAATGCTATCTCTAAGACTAAAAACACTGCATCAGTGGCCACAGACAACATCCCAGGATGCCTTCTAAATAGCATGAGACATGACCTATCAAGGCCTCTGGAATTATATAATATTTAGCTGTAGTTTCCAAACAGACTTCATGCCTCATGAATGAAGAAAGGCAGCAGTCATCCCTCTGCACAAATGGGGCCATCTACAGACCCTGGAAACTACAGACCCATAAGTCTAAGTAGTCTTATATGTAAAGCCATGGAAATAATTATCATGGAGATGATTAATAGAGGTATAGTAAACTTCCAGACTCTGGACCCAACCCAGTCTGGTTTCGCCAAGGGCAGACCATGCCTATTCAACCTGGTGCACTTCTTTGTGAAGGTCACGAAAACAATGGATGAGGGCAAAATAATTCACAATGCCTACCTTGACCTGGTCAAGGCATATGACACAAAACCTGACTTGGGCATTGTTGACAAACTCAAGAGGTTAGGTACAAACCCAAATGTCACCCTGTATATAGCCAACTGGCTTCATAGACAGGACCTAGGATATTAGAATTGGGAAGTCCACCTCTACAAAGAGGCCAGTCACAAATGGATTCCCTCAGGGGATCATTCCCTGGATCACTTCTTTTTGGCATTTAAGTCTCAGAAGTCAAGGAAAATGTTAGTGGTCTCTGGCTGACTAAATTTGCAGATGATTTCAAATTAGGAGCTGTCATTGAATCCCACACCGACACAAATGTTCTCCAGGAGGGGCTGACACAGACAAACAACTGGTTTCAGAGCCATGAACTAAAACTAAATGCCAAGAAATGTATAACAGTATCATTTGAGAAGTCATCCATCCCTGGTAACTGTCATATTGACAAGACACCCCTTAGAGTTGACCCAGCAGTCAGGGACTTAGGGACACACATAGATAGTAATCAAGCCTTTGAGCATCACGTGTCTACAGTGGTGAGGAAATTATTCTATGCTGCACAACCTATAAACAAAGGTATGGCATCTAAGTCTAAGGAAGTCATTGTTCCATTGTATTTGGCATTTATCAGACCTATCATTGAGTACAATGTCCCTTTTGGTATGTACCTAACCAGGTATATCCAATGATTGGAATGTCCACAGAGGTTCCTCACTAAAAGAATACAGGGCATAAGTAAAATGTCCTGTGCAGACCACCTCAAGGCCCTATCCCTGTATTCTGTCTCCTACAGGCTTTTGAGGGGAGATCTATGCCTGGCATACAGGGCACTGTCAGACCCCAGTGTGATCACCTCCTGCAGATCCACAAAACAAAACAGCACCAGAATTACCCATTCTAAAGACTTAAACCTTGCCTGTGATATAAATAGGACCTGGTGGAGAGATAGGTATGTATTCCAGCGATACCCCATCTATGGAACAGGCTCCCTATCCATGTGAAGCAGAGTTCCTCCCTAACCCAATTCAAGTGCAACTTGGACAATTGGATGGGAAACTGGAAATCCATCCCTGGTTTGGCACCTATGTCTCTAATGGACACAGGAAACATGTTAATGGTTCATCTCCCAGGCCCATGCTTGCACTTATTAAGGGTATCAGAACTTAGAACAGAAATGCTTAAAAAGGCTGTTGTGGTCATTAGCCTAGTAAATACATACAAACCTATGAACCTGTAATCCTTGGTTCTGCAGACTACTTGGGCCCCTAGGGTAGCATCCCTTGACCCTCCAACCCCAGGAGGGTTTATCTAAGGGATCATATTGGTTAAAACTCTGTAGTTTTCTGAATTATGTCTTTTTTCTCTCTTGATATTTTCTGGAAATGGTCCTCTGAGGAGTTGAGAAATAAATCACCATGGTAGACAGAGTCTTACCAACTTAATTGCTCCTGGTTAGCATTTCCTTAACCTTAGGACCAAAAAAAGTGGAACCATCATTAAGGAAGGATGTCATTATGCCTTCCACAAATCACGCATCCAGACATGGCAATGTACGGCTACGCAAGTGACTGCTGCCCTCGCTATTCCATCAGGTGCATTGGACAGTAGACACATAGAGATGTTGGAAAGTGAGTTGAGGGTGATAGCTAGGATAACGCTTTTTTTTTATTTTGGGATATCCATTGGTAAATTACCTGAGAAATAATTGGCAAGCTCCTTGGTCATTTCTCTCTCTCTCTCTCTCTCTCTCTCTATCTCTCTCTCTGGAAGCACGTAACATGAACCATGTAGTTCAGCACTGTAAAAGAAAAGGTTGCTGAAGCATAAGTCCATTTACCAAATCTGTCCAGAACCCTTGATTACCTATTCAGAGGATAAATAGACATAGTCTCTTTGGAGATTTTTTTCTTGGGGAATGCCAGTATGAGCATAGCATCTGCCAGGGGGTCTTTACTCCAGTGTATTCTATCTTAAGATGTTGCCACAGTTTTGTCAGGTGTTTCAGATATTGGCTCTGTTGTGGCAGGCTCCTTCCAAGCTCTCTCAACAACCAAATCATTAAGGGCATCAGGAGGAGGGACTTCCTAGGCAGTAGAATACCCAGCTCTAAAAGAATTCAAGAACACAGATTCCTCTGGAGAAAGTGTATCAATGGACCAACCCCCCATTCTGCTTCATTAATTTTATGATTTTGCCAAATGTGACATCTCCAAAGGGGGGTGTAGGGGAGCCTTCCCCTTCATACAAATCTGGGAGAGATTTGGGAGAGGACTCTAAATGTTTCTGTTTACAAGTCTGCTTTTTATGGACCTGGTATTGGGGAGCCTCAGGAAACAGGTCCAGTTCAAACTGGGAGATCTGAGACAACACTTTCAAAGACTTTTGGAAGCTGCCTCTCCCTGCTGATGTGGCAGTGTGGAGATGAAAGCAGATAAAGAAAAAGGCTGGGATGGATCTCAGCACAATGCAAAAACCCTCTCAAAGACTTTGAATGTCAAGCTGGAAATCGGAATTGAAGAGAACTGTTGATGGGCAGGAGATGAGACAACTCCACCGACACTAACCCATCACAAATTCAAAGCTGACATCAGAGTAGAACTGCCAAGACCAGATGCCCCAAGAGGAAGAGAAGGATACAAAAGCTTTGGAGTTGATTGGTCTTCTGCGGCTCCATCTTTGATGCATTGGCTCTGTTTCTCTTCCCTAACCAACAAAGTCAGAGTTGTAAGACAGTGGGGTACAGTCAGTGTAGACGTGAAGAACAATTATTGGTGCCAACAGAGGTGCTTCTGATATGTTCAGATCCATTGGATGTGGATTGTGGAGTGTATCAACATTGGAATGTTGAGTGGAGGGGTCATGGGGTCTGTTCTGAGGTCAGACTGTAGAGATGAATCTGAGATAAATTCTAAATGAATCTACTGTTGAAGAAATCTGTACATAAGCCTGTATTTATTTCATTTATTTATTTAACATTTGTTTCCCGGGAAAGTCCAATTGGGTTGGGAACCCATTTTGGGCTGAGGCCCAGGGAGAAAAGCTCCACATGATAAAGTTTACACATATTCTTCACGGGCACATCTAGTCCTGATCCATCCAGCACCCAACCCACTTTTACCTTTCAAACCATACCTACCAACCTGATCTGGACCTTATTCAAAAAGCTAAAACTACTATACTAGCTGCTGACCACCTCCCAGCTGAATATCTTCAAAAAGCAGCTGATACCATAGCACTTCCAATTTCTATTCTGATCAACAGATCCATCTCAGAAGGATCCATTCCAGAAATATTAGAAAATATCACATGTTATACCTCTCCATAAAGGAGGAAGTTCCACAGAATTATCTAACTTTAGACCTATAGCCATTCTTTCACCACTAGCTAAAATCATGGAAAGATGCATACACAACCAAATCATGCACTTTCTTATTCAAAATGGAAAGCTCACCGACTCTCAGCATGGCTTTAGGCCATTCCACAGTACCACCATGGCTCTTCTATCTTTTTCTAATTTCATCAATCTTCATCATAACAACAACAAACTATCTTCAGCACTCTTCCTAGATCTCTCAAAAGCTTTCAATATGGTCAACCATCAGCTACTGCTCAATACCCTACAAACCATCGGTTTAGACCAACATGTAATACAATGGTTTCACTTCTACCTAAACTGTAGGCAGCAGGCTGTCTTATGGCAGAGCAAGCTGTCATCCCAACCTTCGCTAACCCTAGGTGTCCCACAAGGGTCCATACTAGGTCCCCTTCTTTTCTGTATCTTTATCAATGATCTGCACACCACCATCCCAGGAGCTACCTGCATCCAGTATGTAGATGACTCAATGCTAATATGCTCTGCCTCCTCTCCTACACAACTTCTAACCCTTACCCAGACCACTTTCAGCATGGTAGAAACATGGCAAGCTAATCGCCGCCTGCTTATAAATCCTAACAAAATCAAGCTACTACTTTTCTCCCCTAGCCATATTATTTCTCCTCCTTCCTTCAACATCAAATCTAGCAATGACACCATTATCTCCCCTGATGACAAACCTACAAACCATCGGTTTAGACCAACACGCAGTATAATTTTTGGTATGTGGAGCTTTTCTCCCCCGGGCCTCTGCTGAAAATGGACATGCACCCAGTCGGACTATCCTGGTCAACAAATGTAAAATAAAATAAATAAAAAAATAAAATATTACATGAACAAGACAATAGCAAGTAATAATGTACATGTTAAATAAGTAAAGAATACAAACAACTCCAGTCAGTTAGAAATAATAATAGAACATGTACTACATAGGCAGTACTAAATAAGCATAATGTAATTTTTTGTTTTAAGGTAGGATTAAGGTAAAGAGTAAGGGTCAGGGGAAAGGTCAGAGTATAAGAAGCAAGTGTTTGCTTAGAAGAGTGGTGGAGCAGGATGGTAATAATTAAGGGTGTAGAATTACATAAAGTTTCCTATTTTGACATGGTAATGCTTAGAGAGTGAGATTCATGGTCTAGGAATTTCAAGATGTAGAAAGAAAAGGCCCTTGAGAGTGGACGGGATTTACCTGTTAGGGAAAGAGCAGGGGCATGTCAAGTTACAAAGAAAATGTATTTTTAGGGTGTGATTGAAGTTGTTAAAGCACTGAATGGTAGTAAAGTCTGTTAGCAGAGAATTCCAGAGCTTGGCTGTAGCATGTGAGTATAGGCACTGCCCAGCAGTTTTGTTTGTAATGAAAACAGTTAGAAGTTGTTTTTTTTTTTCAGAGCAGAGGGCTCTGATAGGGATGTAGGATTTTAAGACAGATAGGGTTGGGCAACTATCAGGAGTATATAACATTTTATATGCAGAAGACAGCTGAACTTGATTTAGGTGATGTGTGTGTGAGTTCGAGCCAGTGATGGAACAGTAGGAGTGACCTGTGGCAAATTTGGGAATTTTTATGGCAGGATTGGAGCTTGTTTCTAAGAGAAGATTGATAAATTGGTGCATAAGGGGGCTGCATATAAGTGAGGGAAGCAAATAGGTGTGGCGAGGGTTTGTCTGGTGGCTGTATCTAAGAATGTTTTTTTGTCTATAGAGTATTCCTAGTTTGATGTGTGTGTTTTTTTTTTTTTTTTTTTTGATGCTATTGCAGATGTGATGTTCAAAAGTTAGTTTGTTGTCTATGGTAATGCCCAGAAACTTACCTGTGGAAATTATTTCAATTTCTGTGTTATGCTGAGAGAATATTTTGAAGTTGGTCAAGACTGGTTTTGCTGAGAAAAGCAAGAGTTTTGTTTTTTTAGGATTTAGGAGTAGCTGGGCTTCTCTCACCCATGTCTTTATTGAGGTGAAGATGGTTTGGGTGAGTTGCTAGAGATGTTGTATGCTATTAGAAGAGTAAATAATGGTGGTGTCATCAGTGTATTGGATAATGCAGCTAAGGGGTGAAGATGTGTGAAGATTGTTGGTGAAAACATTGAAGAGTAAGGGTCCAAGTATAGACCCTTGGGGTACCCCAGTTGTGTTGGTTTGATATTGGGATAGTTTATTTTGCCATTTAACACATTGTTGGGGGTTGGATATGTAACTTGCAAACTATTGGAGGGATGGTGGGGTGCAGCCTACAATGGGTTATTGTTGAAGAAGTTTATTGCGAGACACTGTGCCAAATAACTTTGATGAGTCTAGTAGTAAGACAGAGGTGATATTACCAGAGTCAGTGGATTTAGAGACAGTGTCCATGAAGGAGATTAGGGCAGTGGTAGTGCTGTGTGATGGGTGAAAACCATGTTGGGTAGAGGTCATTTGTTTATTTTGGATGAGATGGTGGAGCAATTGCTTATGTATGCATTTTTCCTGGAGTTTGGAAAGAGGATAGAGGATGGACATTGGTCGATAGTTGGATGCTTCATAGGAGTTACCCCCTTTATGTAAAGGGGTGATGATAGATTTTTTCTGGAGGTTAGGGACATTGGATTCTGCTATGGAACTATATGTAAGGATGCTAACAGGATATGCTATGGCATTTGCAGCAAGTTTGAAGTATTCAAGAGTGAGGTTGTTAGAGGTGAAGGAGCATGGTTTTAGCTTTTGAAGTAGTTTTTTGAATAAGAGAAGTAGGGACAGGTTTGAGAAAAGGGGATAGAAGATATAGTACCAGTACAGGAGTCATGAGATAAAGGAGGAGGAGGATCAGTGATGGGGCTTGAGGGGGTTGTGCCAGAGGAATTTGATAACAGTTTGCTTCTGCTATCTGTAAAATGAGAGTTAAACAGGTTGGCTATCTCTGAGGGAGTTTTGTCATAGTGTGGTGATGGGGGTTGTTTAGAGCCTGGATTAAGCAGGTGTGAGATGTGTTTCCAAAATCATTTTGGGCTGTTTTTGTGGTTTGCCAATTGACAAAAAAAAAAAAAAAAACACTTTTCCAGCCAGTTGGCAAACCACAAAAACAACCCAAAACAACTTTGAATTTATTTGCGTTTGTTTACTGGGATGGTCAACTGGGTTGAAATGAGCCCATTTTCATTCGAGGCCTTGGGAGAAAAGCTCCAACAATGAAATGAATAATGCATCAAATCATAGATTCATAGATACACATATCAATGCAGTACAATATTACATCAATACAAATATCAGTACAATAAATCATGTTAATGTGGTGGTGCTGCAGTAGCATTGTCGCCTCACACAAAGACGTTGTCCTGTTTGATTTTCGGCTAGAGTGTCTTCTGTGTGGAGACATGTGTGAATGGGTGTACCTTCATTGAAGGTTGTGCATCAGGGCTGGCAACTCGGCATGTAAAAATCTACTGCCAATCATTAGCAGACCGGAGTTCTGTTGTGGCAACCCCTAACCGGGAAAAGCCGAAAGACACACACACACATGTGTCAAAACATCAGTATAAATTATGTATAGGAAGTAGTTCATCATAATGAGTGTAGTAGTGCAAGAGTTGTAGAAGCAGCTGAATGAGCTAGATAATAACCAGGGACATCATGAGGTTACTGTGTCCAGGTAGGATGTTTTGCAAAAGTTGATATAGCTTGGTATAGCTGGTTATATCTTTGATGATAGACTCTTAGAGCATGTTGTGCATTCTTGCCTAAGAGAAATTGTAATCTTGCAAGAAGCTGAGCAGAAAAGAACCAGATGAAGTCATAAGCCAAAGCTAAGAAAGGCAGGATGATAGAGGAGACATATAAAGAGATTATATAGAGAAGTGTTTTGAGGATTTTAGGTACTAGTAGGTTTGGCACAAGTGCAGTGCCATAGAGAGAAAAAACTGTGTTGCTTCAGGGAATGTTTAAAGAGGGTTGGATTACTGGTAGTCCTGAGAAATGGTGGGAGGGTATTCTATAGCTTTGACCGCTGGCTGGCAGAAAGACTGCGCTTTTCAACATTCAGGAGAATTTGACTTTCAGACTGAAGTGGTCTGTTTGGATGGTATTGAGTGAGTAGGGTAGAAAGGGCAGAGAAGTTTGATGGTTTGAATATAAGTGTATGTGCAGTGGTTAGTTGTAAATATTTAAAATAGTTTGGGAGTTCTAGCCAGTTTAGCAGAACTAGTGAGGCACAGTGGTGGGATGAATACTTTGCATTGGTCATGAATTTTGCAATTTTATTATAGTATGAGTCAAGTTTGGATTGAAGGGAAGACTGCATATTGGTAAAAAGAGGGGCACCGTATAATAGAGAAGGTAGCAGAAAGGAAATGGCCAGGGATAGTTTAGTGGGGAGGTTGAGGAAGTATTTGTGTCTGTGGAGTGTGGCAAGTCTTTGAGCTTTTTGATATTACTGTGAATATGGAGGTCAAATATTAGGTTTTCATCTATGATGATAGCTAGTAGTTTTGTGTATGGGACAACCTCAATGATAGTGTTGTTTTGAGAGAAGGTAGTGAATATGTCCTTCTTCAGGGGGATTTTTTTTGGGTAAGTAGCATGAGATTCGTTTTTTGAGGGGTTTAGGGCAAGATGATTATTGGTCATCCAAGTTTCAGTGGCAATGAGGGCACTTTGGATAAGTTGTTGTAGTTGTGATGCAGAGTTGGCGGTACAGATGATAGTTGAGTCATCTGCTTATTGGATGACAGCACCATGACTAAGAGTAGTGTGAAGTTGTTGATGAAGATACTGTATAACAGGGGCCCTTGTAAAGATCCTTGAGGCATGCCTGGTTGTGTTGAGGAATGGGGAGAAAGATTGCTGCCACTTAGTTGATTTTTGCTGATCTGTGAGATATTTTGAGAATCACTTTATGGTAGAGGGCCCGCTGCCTAATTTAGACAGTTTGATGAGAAGAAGGGGATGGGAGATAGTATGAAAAGCCTTAGAGAGATCTAGAAAGAGAGAAAAGACCATTTTCCAGCATCTCGGGCATGGTTGACTTTGTCCAAGAAGGGCTGAAGAGTTTTGGTAGTACTGTGCTCAGGCATAAAGCCACGTTGAGTGGGATAGAGGATTTGGTTGTTTAGCAGGTGATTTAGAAGTTATACATGGATGCATTTTTCTAGGATCTTAGAAATAGGTGAGAGAATGGTGATAGGCATAAAGTTGGTAATATCTGTATTGTTTCCACCTTTGCAGAGAGGAAGAATATATGCTTTTTCCAGATTGTGGGTATGTAGGACTCCTGGATTGATCTGTTAAGAAGAATACTTATGGTTATGCAATAGAGCTGGCTGCTAATTGAAGGAATACAGGAAGTAGGTTATTAGGGGTGTTAGTCCCAGGTTTGAGTTTTAGAACTAGTTTTTTTTAATGGTAGCTGTAGGAATAGGTGAGAGAGGAAAACAGGGTGGGAGAGCTTTTTAGGGATGGTGAGTTTGCAGAAGCTAGGTTGGTTTGAGGAAGGTTGGTGGTGAGATTGGTGATGGCATTTATGAAATATGAGTTAGAGTGAGGCAATTTCAGTAGGTGTCTTATCTGCGGAGGGGCATGGATTGTTATTGGAGCCTGGTGTGAGTAAGGAATTTATGGAGTTCCAGACTTTTTTGGGGGTTATGTTTGTGTTTACTTTGTAGACTAAGGTAGCATTATATTTTGTTATTGATTATTAGACACTTTGCTTTATTTTGGAGTTGCTTATATTGAGTGAGGTCACTGGGGTTTGTATTTCTTTGCCATAATTTCCAGGTTTTATCCATGACAATCATGAGTTGCCTAATGGGTCTGGTAAGCCAGTTGGCATGATTAGTTTTCACTCTGTTTTGTCGGAGTGGTGCTAATTTGTTTAAGATCCTGAGAAATGTAGAGTTAAACAACTCTACTGCTTCACTGAGGTGAAGGGTTTTCAATGCATCCCAACTGAGGTTGTATAGAGTTTCATTAAGGATGGCAGGACAAAAGTAGGATATGTCTCTCATTTGTTTATACTGGTGTTTACTTGGCATTGGGATATTTTTACCTGTTATAAAGGCAAGTAGGCGATCACTAATACTGTTGGTTAGAGTACCTGTAGAGGAGATTTTATTAGCATCAGAGACAATAATCTAATCCAGGATAGAGCCACTGTTGCTGTTTTTATTGGGTCTGGTTATATTGGTGGCTAGCTGAGTAAAGTTATATAGGTTTATGGTGGTAAAGGGATGGAAATGTGAAATGTCAAGCCAGTTGATATTCACATTGCCTAGGATGATTGTTTCATTTTTTTAAGTTGTGTAAGACCCAAGCTAGGATTTCTTCTTATATGGGAATGTTTTTGCCAGGAGGGATATACAGGACTACAATATAGAGACTTTTGTTGTTATTCATTTTAGGAGGGATATAAGTATTTTGGCAGTGGAAAACTGAGGGGCAGACTTGGTGTATGGGACTATATTAAAGTTATTTGAGTATATCAGTGTGACACTCCCACCTTTTTTACAAGGTCTGTCAGATCTTAAGCAGGCATAGCCAGGGGGTAGAAATTCTGTATTTGTAATGTTGGGTTTTAATCATGTAGCAGCTGTCATATCTGCCTGGTTGTGTGCTATCCAGGCATAAAAGTCTGTAATTTTGTTTTCTGACACTTTGAAAGTTGAGGGTGATAAAGTTTAGTTATTTAATGGGATTAGATTGGTTAAGAGGGGAGGTGGTGGGTCCTGGGTTGGGATATATGTCCCCACATTGGGGTAGATTTGAGTATATATATGGGATGGTGATGGGGTACTGATTCCTTTTTGTTATATAATGGCAGTGGAAAGTCAGACTTGTTTTGGTGCTTTTTTGTATGACAAGGATTTTTAATTTGTAGTACAAGATGGTGTAGGTTGGATATAGGCTACTGGATAGTCAAGAGAAGGTGGTAAAAGGTGGTGTTTGTAAATTAGTGATAGATGTAGGTTTGCTGAGTATATGAAATGCTGTTAGTGGCAGCAGAAGTTACAAGGAAAGTCAGGGTAAGAAGTAGTATTTTAGTGGTAATTGACATGGTGGAAAGCAGAAATGGTTAGTTTAGGAGACTGTGAGAGATGTTTATAATACGTTGGAGAAGTTTAAGAGAGCATAGTGCAGGATTTGGGGGCTAAAGAAAATAGTGACTGTTAATTAGTGAATATAGGGATGGGAGGAGTAAAGTAAAATTGAACTGATTAGCTGGAATGTACGATTGGATGGATGGGTGGAATTGGTAGGAGGAGCTAGTGTAAGTATAAGACTAAGTGAAATGAGGGTGGATGGGAATGGTGGTAGGATAAGGGAATGGAATGAGCCCAAGCGAGGGCAAACAGAGCAAATCAGCAAGGTAAGTTATTATAGATTAAAGAATGCTTTCAGAGTACAGGGAAAAGAGAAGGATTATATGGAGGCTGTTTGCAGTGGTTTTACTTTCCTGAGGAGAAGGGGGTGGAAACTGTTGGCAGAACAGAGAGAGAGAAGTGAAGGAGGGGATGAGAGAGGAAAAAGTTACAGAGAAAGGATAGAAGAAAGGATAGATATAGTTTACATAAGTGAATGCAAAGGCACTAAGTGCTACTGTAGAAGACAATGATGTATGTATCTACAAAGTTAACTACAAGTACCAGGAGATATGTTCAGCCTGAGGGGGAGAGGATAGCAGGAGATACTGGCTTCACTAAGGCTCCTTGAAGAATGGGTGGATCTTGACAAAGAGGCTACTGAAGAAGCTGTAGACTGTCACCTTTATTTTATTTTAAGATATAAAATGCAACCTGGGACTGACAAGTTCTGGTCAAAATTATAGCAGAGGTGTAGGAGATTGGATCCAACCAAACTTTGGATCAGTTTGTTTCACAATTTTCTATGCTGGTCCTGAGAGAGCTGTTATGTTGGGGGACCATTTTTCTTGATTTCTCCATTCTTTTCTCATGAGCCTTGCTTTCCTGAAACTTTTGTCCATACTTTTCTTTTTCATTTTGTTTAGGCTTGTCCATGACTTTGGAAGCAGATGCAGAGGAATGTGACAAACCTGGCTGAGCTGGTAGAATCCCTTTTAGGACTTGCTTGTTCCTTTACTTTGGAGAATCTTGTGGCCAAACGAAGCATGTGCCTCACAGTTGTTTTCAAGGAGGGCTGCCCAAGACAATATACGCAGAAGGAGTGAGGGTCTGTGGAGGAATTTTGTATCCAAACTTTGAGCATTTCTTGAAGCTTTTGTCTGACATAGCCACCGTTTATACTACTGAAAAACAAAATGTAACAACAGCAGCAGCAGACAGTAGCTAACAGAGCTAATAATAGCTTAAAGAAACTTTAACACAGCAGTACTAAATCACACTTTTTTATAAGTATCGTAAGAAAGAGAAGGGAAAGGTAAAATGGTAAACTCTAAGCTGTATAGGGTATAAAGAGAAGTAATACTGGTTGACTTATCATCAACACAGTACAGAATATCAGAGCCCTTGAAATGCACAACTGTTTGATTCAGGTGGCAAAAGAGATCTGTAGTATTCAGAGGAAGGCAGAGAGAGATTATGGGTAGGGGAGGAGTCAGAGCACCAGATCCATGCATCTGGAGGTGATGAGACTGGATGCCAGTAGGATCTGAGTCCAATCAGTTAAATCAGATGAAAATGAACAATATACATTCTAAGGCTTCTGTCAACATAAACACTTTCAGTTACTTGAGCTTTTTTGAGGGACTTAGTAATCCAATGCAATGCACTTAAATTATTAATATAAGAGGCATGTTCAGGCAAGGATCAATTATAACATGTGACATAACATGTTTTGAGACATCTTTGGGTAACGGTTATGATTATGACATTTAGCTGCATTGCCACTGCTTTACTTGTGCCAGGTCAAATAGGCTCCTCTACTACTTGTGGCAAGCTATGTAGTGAGATGTGTCAGTCCCCTTGTCTTTTGCACAGTCTAACCAAACTGAACTTTGGTCACTGAGAAGAATGAAGCTTCTTCCTTGAGTTATTTATTTATTGAATTTGTACTGGGATAGAGCACTGATCATTTCTGACCAATTTCAATATTATTGTGTGATAAATAATATGACCCCCTCATACAGAGATCATAAGATAACAAAACAGTGAATAAAATACAAAGAATATGGAATACTGAGAATACAAATGTACATAAAGCAGTAAAGTGAGAGGATAAAATTGCACTGCTGTCAATACACATTTTACCACAAAGCTTGCTTTACATTTAGGAAGAAAGAGCAACATGTATATAACTTTGGTGCATAAAAGTCTGAGGTGGGAGAATTGAGGCAATGGAGACTAGTAGGGCAGCTATGGTAAAGGAGAGATATTAGTTAGGTTATGAGGCTTTTTGGGATGTAGGAACTATCTATGGTTGCTAGGGTTTTGGTCTACTTGATAGGTAATGGCAGCCTGTTGTAGTTCTTTTGGTTTATGTAATATTTAACTAGACTTAAGGTGGTGGTTCATAGGGTCATAGGTACTAAGCTTATGGCCAAAGGAGGTAATCGAGAAGCACTGAATATTGTGGGAGACTAACAATGTCCACCACTAAAAATACTTCTCAACACATATCCCCGGTGAGAATTTATGATCACCCAACTAGTCATCCAGACTGGTTTTAAAGGTTGCTGTGGTAGTACTCTGCTTTATAGGTAAGGATAGTTTATTACAGAAGCAGGGAATTCATTGGATTAGGTATCCATCATGCCACCTAGTGTTGTCGATGTGGTAGTATAGTTTAAGTCTCTAAAATCGATGTTTGCTTTACCACTGGTTCAATTTAGGTTAAGTAGTTCAAAGATTGTTGTGTCATTCATAGCATGGAGGCCTAAGCAGAGGTCATTCCTCAGGAGACTACATGACACTAAGAAGAGGGGAAGAGCTTTTAATCAACAGGAGTAGATGAGAGTACTAAAACCTAATTTTTCTGAGGAAATTTTGAGGTCTCTAAAGCTAGTTTTAGGCACTTAGTGAGGCATGTGCCAAAGAGTGCATTATATACAACAATGGGCCTATTAGGGATGAATAAACTGCATTTATCACTTTGTTGAACATTAATTAGATACCACAAAAGATAAGCCATGCAAAGGAGAAGGATTTTATAACTACCACAGACACATGGTGAAAAAAGGTGAGTCTGTTATCAACATACATACCCAAGTCCATGATGACTATGACAAATTTAAGTAGAATGTTATCTATATAACATTAACATCTATATAATAGGAAACAGGCAAACAACCAGCTGGTAAATGCAAACTGTTCCACCAAACAAGCAAAGATAACAGCAAAGAAAAATATGGTAGCAGTTGTACGAAGTATAGCTCCAGACCACATAAAATAAACCAAGAACTTTAATATGCGGTAAGCACTTTCACCACTATCCATGGCTTCTTCAGACCATATACAAATGTAAAAACACACACAGAGAAGTTTTTAAAGCTGTCCCTGTATACCTCATTAACGTGAAAGACCAAGTTTGTTTGTAAATATGGGCTGTTTATGATAAGACTGCTTAAAACAAGGTTTGAGAACTTTACCCTACTTCTTGAAATACTATATATTTAAACATATTTGAGGATAGAGTTTATTCATTACAAAGCAATGATATTGTCTGTGCATAATACATTTATTACTCATTTAGGATTATGTGAGTAATTACTTGTACGGTGCATATATTTACAACTATGCATAATTTATTTGCTATATTAGAATCACCTTCTCATCTTATATATGATATCTGTAAGTATTTTATCATATAGATGTACTATATAACTATAACTATACATACAGAGTTATCTATATTTAATATATGTGCTTATACTAAAGCATTCATCCATCTTTAAATGGCTGTTAGAAGATCCTATTCATATAAAGTACACTATATTTAAAGCACTATATAGTTGTGTAAGAACGCCTTTAGTAAACAGCAATATATTGTTCCAAATGTCCTATGAAGTATATACTAGGGGCTATATGTAGGACAAGAAAATGAAATAAGTCCTGTTTTTATATAAACTGGTGGCATATATATCAGCACTAAATTGCCTAAATATATATATATATATATATATATATATATATATATATATATATATATATGCTGAACTATTACTAGTATATATTTTATGGTCTGAATGGGTTGCCCCGAGGTATAGAGCTAAAGTTATGTCTATTATATTTGTATAAAATTGTGCCTGGATGTATATATATAATGTGCTGAGTGCTTATATTATATATATTTGATTGACATATGGAAAACAGAAATGCAACAATATGATTTGTTTCTATGGGGAAAAGCATAAACTTCCCTTGACTGAAACTGTTTATATATATGAATTTGTGACTTGGTGAATTTTCAGTTATCTAGCAATGATATAAATTCTATAATACTTGGTTGTCTATCATAATTAAATGAAGGAAGTGGGAGGGTGTAAAATGGAACATTTGCCAAGTGTGATGACATCATTGCACATGCGCAAAGGTGCTGCAATGACGACAAGCACACTTCTCTCCTTTTTAACATTTCTAACTTTTGGAAATGGAATATAACATAACGGGGGTGCAATATAAGTATATCATAAGTGGATTACACTTTCTGGACAAGTTTAACAGTCGAAAATGTGATGGGAACAAGTTGAGTTTTAAAACGGAACTTGAATATATGGCATGGGTAACCTGTTTGCATTTATAACTGCAGTTTTATTTACACTGTTAGAAGTAATAGGAATACATAGAAGGCTAGACCTAGAGTTGTTATTGTAATGTTTTTAAGTAACAGCATATGTATGAAGTAAAGCAGATATCATAGTGTAATATGACTTTACTAAAGAATATATAATGAATAGAGACTTCCATATTACTGCTGTTTAAATAATGATGTTTAGCATAATATATAGCATCTGACATGCTGGTGATAGAAGCAATGCTTTGAAATGTTTCTAAATGCTCTGAAATGTTTCTAAATTTGAAATGCTTGTTGATGTCTATGAATGCTTTGATTGCTAAATAAGATTTTTAATGTGCTATAAAAATTATATTTTAAAAGTAATACTATGAAATATAGATGAAGGGACTGATGCTTTTAAAAGAGGGTGTGTCTAAAGCAACTTGATTGACTGGGAGTGATCTTTCGGGTTAATGAGGTATACAGGGGCAGCTTTAAAAACCTCTCTGTGTGTGTTTTTACATTTGTATATGGTCTGGAGAAGCCACGATTAGTAGTGAAAGTGCTTACCGAATATGAAAGTTCTTGGTTTATTTTATGTGGTCTGGAGCTGTACTTCGTACAACTGCTGCCATATTTTTCTTTGCTAACATCTATATAATGGCCGTCCAGTTTCCAAAGCTTCAGGGCACCTTCCATCTACCCAAACTATTAAGCAGCTTGAGCTCAGATGACTAAAAGACAAGTCTGGGCATGAAGCCCCTCAGAGCTTTCCTGCCAGCAGAAAGAGAGAAGCTGAACCCTGAAAAGCCTATGCTAGGAACACCAAAACATAAATGTCCACACCCTGGCATAAAAAACACAATAAAAAACAAAGGGGATGGAGGGAGGGAACAACTAATGCAACAGTGATCATTTGAAGATCTACTCTTATGGTTAGTTTAACTTACAGAACTATATTATGTTCAGTATATTGATCACTGCTGCAGTAGCCTTATATATATGTTTGTAGATTACCTTAGCCAACTACATTTGGGAGGTGGAAGGAGAAGGGTCCAGGAGCCCCTAGAGTATAGTCCTAGCAAAACTTGATCTGGACCTAGAGAAGGAATGAAGCTTATATTGTTTATAAAAGTATGTGCAGAGGACCATGTCCCAGCTTCTTGAATATTTCTAGAATCCAACCATTTCCAAACAGCCTTAGATGAAGCAAAGGCCGTGGTAGAGTGGGCCATGACCCTGCCTGAAATAGATCTGTTATGCTGAGTATAGCAAAAGTTAATAGCTTTAGACAAACATTTAAAAATAGTCTGTTTTGACACAGGTTGTCCATTTTTCTGAGAAATATAGTTCTGTCAAGACAGCACGTGAGTTGTATATGAACATCAAAGGTATGGAGATTCCTTTCTTCCTCATTTTTATATTCAGTAAATAATATGAGGAGATGTGTAGTTTGGCTTAATGTAAGCTTGGATGAAACTTTAAGCATAAAAGAAGGATTCATTCTCAAAGGAACCCTGTGCCCTATAGTAGATGAGGTAGGGTTGGCTCACCATAGGAGTTGCATCTCAGATACCCTTCTGCATAGCTCTACACATAGAACGACAGATAAGTATTTTCATTTCTTAATCTGATTTTAAATGCATTTTAACAGTCTGTATCTGCTTTAGATAAGGTTTCTAAGACCATATTTGTAATTCCATGACATAGCTGCATTGCATTGTGCTGTTTAAGTGGTCTAACTGTTGGCATTAAACCTCAGTTTCTTTCTTATGTACTGAGTATAAGTCAGGATAGTTCAAGATTAGTCTTTGCAATTCCAGGCCAGTTAGCTCAGAACTTAAAGTTCTGTTTTCCATCTCACCTACCCTGTAGTATTTGTGTTCTTAAACCCTGTGTTCTTAAACCCTGTGTATCTGATGTTGCCTGCCCCATATGATAACTTGAAAACATAAATCCCTACCTCCCTCTCCCCATTTATTAACTGTTGATAATACGCATAAACGTATCATTTTGCAAAGTCTCTCCCCTTAAAATAATCACAAGACTAAAAGATATTTGATAAAATTAGTCAATACTGAGTGTAAAAATTGCTGAGATTTTTATTTTTATTTTTTACCGTAATTAGTTTACTGCTTCTTGCTGATGGCCAAAGGTTTCCAGGCTGATTGTTCTGTATGTAAATTTAAATGATCAGTAGCAAATCTCCCCAGATATCATTCTAAAACCAACTCCAAGCAGTTATAGTTACCTGTGCCCCCAGAGTCATTTCTGACAGTACCACGGACCAGCACTTCTCCACAATTTCTCTAGCCATCCTAATTGAGATGGGTATTTTGAGACAGTGTAAGAACTGTCTCATGCTGTTTGATGACTAATACTCAAACAGCATAGCACAGTGTATGAGAGATGTACATATATAATATCCTTGGATGTGAAAATCTCACACACAGTAAACTCAGAAACCAAAATCATCAGCAGTACACCACACATCACACCTCTCCACGGCCATCACAATACACATAATTCATCACATGCTGAGGTTCTAAAGATTAACTTGCCTAAACTTGAAAGACTTCCAAAACCCAACGTAGGCACAAAGCACACTCAGCATATTATGCCTAGTTCCTCACATAGCACAAGGAGTCCCAAAGTCACAGATATTGAGCATGTAAGGCAGGCATCAACCCAACCAAACATTCTTGTTATAGGTGACTCCATTGTAAAATACACAGATGTGCTTCTTACCAAGCTGAGCAAGGAAAGAGTGATGGTTAGTTACTTGTTTGGTGCCAGGATCCATCAGATCATACACGCACTCAAGTCCTTGAACAACATGTACCAGTCATACTCTGTCATACTAGAGCATGTTGGTATCAATGACTAGTTGTGTACTTCCCTAAATTATATGAACAGAGACACAATGGAGCTCTTAGACTGTGTGGCCAAGACAGGTATTAGCGTAGCACTGAGCAGCATTCTAACTTCTCCAAAGATGATGCCGCAATACGAGTAGATAATAACTTACTTCAATAATTGTCTTAGTTTTTGGTGTCATTCAAAATGGGTCCAGTACTTGTTAGCCTGGGAGAATAGGAGCAGCAGTCCAAGCTGCTTCACCAAGGATTGCCTGCATCTGTCCTCTCTAGTATTTTGATTATTGGCAAAGACATTGTCCACCTTATAGTGCCTATTTCAGGTAATACCAACCTGATAAACCTAGCAACACAATGAAACAAGCAAAGTAAAATATGAAGGTGTTACTCATTAATGATAGGAGCCTGTGTCATGAAGGGATATACTGCCAGCCCAGCTATCTGGAATTTTGTAAATAATTATATGTCATTTGTGAATATCAACATGATTCATATGCTTGTGTTACAAATGTATTAGAACTGTATGTTATATGGATATCAAACTGTTGGTACAGAAGTGTGTGCTGAAAAGAGTTTGTAAAGTACTGAGCTGAAAAATGTAACCACGGTGTACCCTACTGAATAAGGACAGAACTGTACATACACTATTTTAACTGTTTAAATGTATATATTTTGACAATGGAAACTAGGACACAGGAGGTTAACTTCAGAAAAATAACTGAAATTAAATTACTTTATGGCCATGTGATAGAAGGATGTTATCTTTCAGTTTCAGTACAGTAATTTTATTTATTATTTATTTAATTATTTTATATTTGATGACCAGGAATGTCCAACTGAGCTAGGTAGCCCTTTTTCAGTGGAGGCCCGAGGGGAAAAGCTCCAAGAGAGATTACATGATTGACATACAAAGTAGTAATACATAGATAAGTCACAAAAAGTGTACATAATTCAAGACTCATACAATCTTAATTACAGTGAAGTTTAAGAAGTAATAAAAACATATTTACATGTGATTAAATCTGGAGGGTGTTGATATAAGAAGTAGAATACAGTTGTTAGGAGGGATAGGAGACGGAGCTAGGAAAGAGTTAGGAGCTATAGGAGACAGGTTTATGGGGGATGGTTACACTGACATATCCATTTAGTTTGTAGGTATTGTTTTGTGGCTGTTTTGAATTGTTTTGTTGTTGAAGGGTCCTGATTTCTAGTGGCAGATTATTCCAAGTCTTAGGGTTAAAACTGTAGAGATTTTGCCCTATTTTAGTTTTAGGTTTATGAATTTTTATTAGCCCTTGGCTGGAACTACGTACAGATCTTGTTGGGGTGTAGTAGGATTTTAGAGTAGAGAGAGTTGGACAATAATAAGGTTTGTAGAGAATTGAATGAATGATCTGAGTCTGAGTTAGTAGCTAAAGGTTGGGTAGTTCAGACACAATAACAGACACAATAACTAGAACTAGAGGCTTTTGGTATTGTCTTGGAAGTATTTTATTGTTTTATAACTTCCTGGATCTGCAAAGATCTGAGGCAAAGCTCTTGTGTATGTATTTTCACAGATAGATGCTAAATGCTACCAACAGCATCAGTGGGGGTTTTCACCTGGGATAGAGTCAGATGACAAGAAGTGATGTCATTCTGCAAGCCATCCCAGCAGTAATGTTTGAGATATTAATTTAAGAACTCTTTGAGAGAGACAGCATATTCTGCATTTTATCTTTGACCTGACAGCATCAGTTGGAATACCCATTCACCATATCTGCCTTGCTTGCTCTGTAAGTAAGTTATTAGGGTACAGTAATTTCTCTTTGATACAGTGAGAAATACAGCAAAGCTTAATTTAGATGTTTTTCTTTATTGATTTGAGACTGTCCTGCAATGTAGTCTTCTTTCGGCTTTTCCCAGTTAGGGGTCGCTACAGCGGAACTCTGGTCCACTAATGATTGGCAGTTGATTTTTACATACCGGCACCGGCTTGCCAGGCCTGATGCACAACCTTCAACGAAGATATGCCCATTCACGCATGTCTCCACACAGAAGATGCTCTAGCTGAGAATTGAACCAGACAGCGTATTGCTGTGAGGTGACAACGCTACCGCAGCACCACCACCGTGGGTTGAGACTGTCCTGCAATGTTGTTTTAAATATTTCCTGTGATTTTGAACTCTGATGTTTCAGTGATTATATACTAAGTATTTTATTATTTATTATTAAATATAGTTAAACCTTTCTTGGCTGATATTTGCAAGACATATTTAAGTTCTAAGACTACTTGCATATTTATTTGGTGGCACTGTGTAGGCCACTCCTAATAGCCTTGCTCTTGGTCAAACTACCATTTGTATTAGCACTAACATTACACAGTATGATTTGCCACCCTTTGTAAGGGCTTTAAAGTAGCTGATAAGGAGCTGGCTGGTGGCAGTGAAAACTATCTTATAGTCTGGGCAAAAAGGGGCAAAGCTAGTAAACCTGTGCCAGCCTTTCCCAGGAGTATGTGTATGTTTATAAATCAAACCTCAAAGTGCGTGTATGTCAGCTACTTGGGCAGGAGCACAAAGCACCAGTTGGACAGAGAGGCTTCTGGAGGCATTGGCTTGGCTACTCCACTGAGTTATCAACTCTGTAGCTGTGCCATTGGGGAATCTTACTGGGGATCTGAAGAAAGAGGGAGAAAGCAGCCCCAGACTGACTGTGGTTTCTGTGTGCTTTTAAGGGAAATTGCACTTGATGTAGAGAGCTGCATCTGGAAATACTGTGTGTGTACTTGTCATCCTCCCAATGTATGTCTCCCACTGTTGCTAGTGGTGAGGATTGAGACTCTTTGATTACTATTGCCAGTGATTGGGCATCACAGCCTGAACAAGAAACTGCACTCCCAACATGCCCTGCTCACCCTGGAAGACATTGATGCCTGTCTACTGACAGATACATGGTTTAAACTAGAAGAGAGAAGAGACTTACACCAAGACTGGTAAAGCAGCATGGTGCATTAGAGCTTCATCATGTCCACATAACTAACAGAAAGATCCCATATCACATATTAGCTAGCTATAGAACTTTGTCTTTGACAAAATAAATCCACAATGCCTATCTATAGGAAAGAGAATCAGTCAGTATTAAGCCCAATGTCATTTTCCTAGGTGATCTTCTTCTTCTTTCGGCTTTTCCCAGTTAGGGGTTGCCACAGTGGATCATCTGTCTGCTGATGATTGGCAGTGGAGTTTTACAGTGTCAAGTTGCCAGCCCGATGCCCGACCTTCCACAGAAGGCACACACACACATGCACACACTTACACCTAGGGCCATTTTAGAGTGTCCAATCCACCTACTGCATGTTTTTGGGATGTGGGAGGAAACTGGAGCACCCGGAGGAAACCCACGTGACCACAGGTAGGACATGCAGACTCTGCACAGAAGGCACCCCAGCTGAGAATTGAACCAGAGAACCTCTTGCTGTGAGGTGGCAATGTTAACCACTGCACCACCGCGGCTGCCCTTTCCTAGGTGATGTAAACTATCCAATTACTGACTGAGAAAGCTGCACCACTACAAGCACAACAATTCCTGAGCTTTGTCAATACAAATGCCCTGGAACAATTAATGAGTACTCACTAGGGGGAGAAGCATTGTGGTTCTTGTCCTTATTATATGGGAGTGTCCTTTGCTTATCTTCATCACTTGTTAGGTCTGACCATAAAGCAGTCTCCTTCGAAATAATACTGGAAACCAGAGATCCCTTCTTTAAAACAAATGACCTACTCCTAACTGATACATTGGAAATTTTTTTCAAACCTAGTTAACTCCACTGAATATGGAGTAATCTATGCAACCACATTATAACAGCATGTATGCAGTTGCAGAGATGCAGTTTTACCCCATGAGATCAAGTGCAGAGTAATCCCAAGAAAGAAAACCATGCAGTGGAACCATAATATAAACAAGCTTTATAATAAAAAGAAAACATTTTAATCAACAGTAAGAAAAGTAACTCCCAGAATGGTAGAGCCCTTGTCACTGAAATAAACAAACAACTCGAGAGCTTAATAAAATCCGCCAAAGCCAAGTTTGAGGTTAAAATAGCTACCCAAGTCAAAGGCAATCACAAAGCATTTTTTAGTTATTTTCATAATCTCAAAAGCATAACACAGCAATGGTCTGAGCAGATTGTGAATGATGTTAGTTACCTACAGTGAGGCTAAACATATAGCTAACCTACTGGCTGATAAATTTAGCTTTAACTTTACCCTTCTCTCCACTCCATGTGTCCTTCAGGATATACTTGAAACTGGTTCATCTCCAGCTATCACACAAAACCAAGCCCTAAATGTGCTATGAAAAGCTAAAAATATTACATCAGTGGGTCCTGATAATATTCCTGAAAGCATTTTAAATAGCATAAAGCATGATTTAGCCACATCCCTAACTACACTGTTCATTCTCAGCCTCAGTACAAGATTTGTACTAAATGAATGGATGGAGAACAGCAACAGTCATTCCCCTGCATAAGGGAGGACCTTCCATAGACCCAGGTAATTACAGACCCGTAAGTCTGACCAGCTTTATATGCAAAGCCATGCAAAGATATATGATGGAATTAATGAGTCAAAACAGGGAACCTCCAAGCACTGTACCCATATCAGTCTGAATTTTTCAGTGGTGGGTCATGCTTACTAAACCTGTTGGATTTTTTTTTGAAAAGGTCACTGAAGCAATGAATGAAGGCAAAATGGTTCACATTTCATACCTCGACCTAGTCAAAGCTTTTGACACAATTCCCCACTCAGGCATAGTAGAAAAGCTAAGTAAACTGAGAATAAACCACTGTGTCACCTGCTTGATTGCCAAATGTCTCACAGATAGGATGCAGATAATAAAATAGGGGAAGTTACCTCCATAAAGAGAGCAATCACCAACAGAGTCACCTAGGGTTCTGTGCTGGGAAATCGCCTGTTTTGGCATCTAATTTTGTGAAGTAAAAGTCAAGTACAAAAGGGCTCTGGTTGACTAAGTTTGTAGATGACTATAAGTGAGGAACAGTCATTGAATCCCCCTATGACTTAGCCATCCTACAGGAGAGTTTGTCTCAAATAAATAACTGGTGTCAAAATCATGGTCTGAAATTAAATGCCAAAACTTGCAATTTTTTATCCCTTAGAAAGTCATCTACCTCAGGGAACTATCACATTGACAATACTCCTCTAATAGCTGACCCAGTTGATTTGGGATTTGGAAACTTATGTGGACAGTGATCTAACTTTTGACCAACATGTCTAATGTTGTAAGAAAATCCTTCTATATTGCACAGCTTTTAAACAAAGGGATTGTGACTAGATCTAGAGATATCATTGCCCCCCTTTACTCAGCCCTCATTAGGTCAATCATTGAATATAATGCCTTGTTTAGCATGTATCTGTCCAAACACATGCAACAAATGGAATACCCAGAGAGATACCCTACTAAAAGGATATAAATCCTGAACAGTATGTCCTACATGGACTGATTCAAAGCCCTGTCACTGTATTCAGTATCCTACAGATTGCTAAGAGGGGATCTGTGTCTGTCAATAAAATGCATCCTTTGACCTATTACTTATGGATTTACTGCACATCAGCAAGTCAAATGACATCAGAAATACTCAGTCTAGGAATCTAAACCTCTTCTGCAGCATTAACAGGACAGTTTCAAGTGACGTGTATACTTTGCAGAGGGTGCTGTTGCTGCTGTGGAACAGACTCCCCATCCACATAAAGCAAAGTCCATCCCTGTCCATTTTCAAACACAACTTAGATCTATGGATGTGAAACAGAAAATGTACCATAGGACTGACCCCTTTACTAGTAATGGACAAAGGTAGCTCCTAAATGCTTTATCCTGTGCATGGGTCCCCTCAAATTATTTATAGTATGATGTGAGTTATTCTTAATAGGGGTGATGTGTAATTATTAACAACAGGATGGGTAAGGCCTATCTCCAACCAAATGGGATAGGTTATTTTGAGCACAAAAAGGGAAAATTGCTAGGCTTAATATGTCCCCGCAAGGGCAGCTAGCCTAGTACTTACATATGAACCTATATGGCAAGCAGTAGTTATACTTGAGCTACCAAGGGACACTATGCTGCATTTTTGATATTGACTGAAATCCTATGATAAACGCACCAAACATTTGTTTGGCCTAGCTCTACTAGATAGTTTGAGTATCAGGATGGGATTTGATAGCCAGTGCAGTTTACAACCATCAACAAACTTGGTTAGCAATAGTCCTGTGATATCAGCATTCTGTAACAAAAGTATATAAAAAAGAGGCTTGGACCCTGAAAAGAGCATTGTAAGACACAACACAATCTATTTACTCCTAACCTTAACATCATGTGCTATCTCTGACAGCCAGTTCCCAATACAACAAACTGTGTATAGATTAGCGTTACTTTGGGAGAGTTTGTCAATAATCTCAGCATGGGAGATAGTGTACAAGGCCTTAATAACATCCAGAAATATATATAGTGTGGACTATATGGCCCTTATCTATGGCCTCTGTAACTCTTTCAAAGAACTCAACTAGGCTGAGAATGCACGATCTGTCTTTTAAAATAATTGGTGTGTACCCCAGGATATAATGACACCTATATTATTGTTTATTGGTTCAGCTATAGAGCTTTCTATTGCCTTGCAAATAATATTAGTGAAATTAATAGGACTGTTAAAGTCAATACAGGCAACAACCACCTTTATGGAAGGGCATCACAACTGCCATTCTCCACACGTCAGGAATGTAAGCAGTGAAAAGACATGGGTTAATGAGTTGATATAGAGATTTTGCTAAGCGCAATTTTATGCTTCTCAGCAAACATCCAAGGATATCTTTGGCAGCCATGGCAATAGTGATTTTACTTTTGCAAAGTGCCAAAATGACTTGGTGCAAATTGATCTTGGGATGGGACATGAAGTTGGAAGAGAATCTGGCTGCAGGAATAATATTCTTGGAGTCAAAGAAGTACAACACTATAGGTTACTCTAAGCTTCATAATCCATCCATCCATCCACCATCCATCCATCCACAACTCCTTGATCCCATTTTTGCATATGGGGTCAGGGTGTCACTTCAACAGTGACAGTCATCTAGAGCCAAGTTTACACCACTGGGTGGCTAGCCCTGCTGTAGTAGTTCATCCACACCACCCACTTGCCTCTATGGCCAATTTAGAGTATCTACTCTACCTACTGCTTGTCTTTGGAATGTGGATGGAAACCAGAGCACCCAGAGAAAACCTACTAGAACACAGAGAGGATATGGCAGACTCCACACAGAAAACACCCCAGCCGAGAATCAAACTGGGAAACCTTTTGCTGTGAGGCAGCAACACTCTCTGCTGCACCACAGTGCCTCCCTAAGTTTCCTAATATAGCTGATGAAATGGGGCAAATTCTTGCAAAGTTAGTTGTATGGGGGAACTGGTAGGTAAGTGAAGACATAGCTGGTGGAGTTAATATAAAGTACTTCAATAATCAGTCTTGTGTTACAAAAGTTTGCATGCAAGCCTGACCAGAGACTGCACAAAAGGCAGTTTATAAGGTCCCATTTGCAATCACTCGGCTTGAATAAGCCATTTCTGCAACACAATGACTTTACAAAAAATTCATGAAGAACTAGTCTAGTCTGGCAAGAAAAGAGCCTTTCAATGTGAAAGCAAAGGACGGGATGTATTCAAACAGGAATTGTGCTGTGTTAAGTGGTATGTAAACAGTCAATTTTTTTAACTTTCTTAGTGTTATAGAATATGACTACATATGCCCCTAAATTAAATGCTTAGTACAGAGGCATATCTAACCACACAATATGAAGGTAAGAAAGGTACAACAAATGCAATCACATTCTCAGGTAAAGAGCAAATGTTAGAGGTGTGATGGGGAATATATAGTAAGACCTTGTTAAGTTTAATTCTGTTGGCTGTCAAAAAAGCAATTTCTAGAAAATGGAAATCACCGTCTAAACCAGCTGTATTTGAAGTACTGAATATTATAAAAGAGATAAAAGAACTGGAGGAGTGATCTGTACAAAAGAGAAGGGGCAAGTTACATAGAAATAAATGGAAATTGTGGGAAGAATACATGCAGAATAATGTTCAGGAAGAGGAGTGAGACTTAATGCAAGGCAGAAATTGATCAACTTATGTAATGTTGGACTGATGCTAGTTATAAAGAAAGAAAAGATGTGTGATGTATAATGAATGTAAATGAAAAAAATATTAATATGGCTTGTTTTCCTTTCTATTACTGTATGTTTGACTATGTCTTAGTTTAATAAAGGTGTAAAAATGTGATCACATTAAGTCATTCTTTGCACTGTACTATTCTTTACTGAATATCCCCGAAAGACAGTTTAATATCAAGTGCATATAGTAACTCAGGAGTTCTTCCTGCATTCATACTTTGTCTATTATATGTCTCATTCCTCAGTAAAGAAATGTTTGAGCTCTAGGGTCAGAATGGAAAGATGAAATCAACAAGAAAAGGAGATTAGTAGTTCTGGAACTGAATTTATCCTCAAGTCTTGGAGTGTATCTTCACATGATGGATCCTGTTTGTACAAAAATCACACTGAGATGACGTTGATGTATAGAATGCATTTTATATGTCATTGAGACAGGTAGGTTGAAAACATAAAAAAAGACTGGGTGCACAGATCTCAGGATAAAAAAAAGTGACCAATTCTGGTATACACATTGCCTGGACTGGAAAAATGGCAGTGTAGAATTCTGAGGAAATGGAAAATTCCTGATAGAGATGCCAGGCTCAGAGGGAGGATGATCCCCTGGTAGAATGAAGAAGTAGTCTATAGAAAACACAAAAATTGACAGGCCAAAAGTGAGGCATAGAGATGATAAAATGGTCTTTTAAAGATAATGAATAAACTGGTATTGTTGGTGTTATGCAAGAAGTCCAGATGTTGCAGACAGATGATCTTTAAAAAGATTAAGAGAAGAATTAGAGGAAATAAAAATAATTGCGCAAGAAAAACAATGAAAAGTTACAAAAAATGTATATATATATTAATGCAACAAATCAGTGCAAAGGCATTATCTAGCTGAAGAAACATTGGGCTCTCAGGAAAAAGAAGTGACAGAACAAGTAAAAAAAGATAAAGAAAAAAACAGAGGTTTTTGAAGGTTATAAAAAAGAAATATGGGCATGGAAAAGAAAACAAGATCTGATATGGTGCAATATGTATGCAAATGAGAAAGCCAAACTAATCAATACAAAAAGCAGCTCCAAAAATATTTGAAAAGAAATATAGCCAAAGGTACCCAGATATAGAACATTTCACAATACAAAAAATAAAAAGGAAAAGTGGAAATACAGAAAAGAAGATTAGTGCAGTAGAAGTTAAACAGAAAATGAAGTGATGGATCTGTGGAACGATAGCTTTAGTGTGAAAAGCCCAACACAGGCAATGTTGCAACATGATGGACCAGTGGGTCCCCAGTTAGAGGAGCAGCACGTGCAGCTGGATGCAGCTAAAGAGGATTTTCCACAGAGCATGAAAATCCAGTTGAAGTTGCTCAACAACTGAAGGATAAAAAAAAAACCTCTGACACAGGTAATGTTAGGCATAAGGGTCGAATGAGCCTCCATTTGGAAGAGCAGCAGATGAAGCAGGATGCATCTCAAGAAGATATGTCACAAGATGATGTTCTGGAACTTTCTGTAGAAGATTTACAAAGCACAAAGAGTGAAGAAAATGCTGTCAGTCTCCCTGAAAATGATCTAAGGGAAGACCTTCTAAATGTAATAAAGATGGACAGATACATTAAGAGAGATAAAACAATAGATCACAGAAAGTAAAGTAGACCCAAAACGTTAGAAGATTGGTGAAACATATGAAAACAGTAATCAGGACTACTGTTAGAAATTGTGTGATATAGCAGAAATAAATAGGAAATAATGTATAAATAAATTAATAACTATAAAACTTTTATTTTACCACAAAAATACAGAGTAATAAAGGGAAGAAAGGGAGCAAGAAAAATGCCACCATGGAAGCATCAAATAGAAAAACTACATTATAGACAATAGGGAAACAAAGCAAACATAATAGAAACTTCACCGAAAAAGAAGAAATGGATACATTTTGAGAAGTATTTATATAGATACTATTGTATGTAACAAAGATGCTAAATGGATGCTAGAATTAAAATAACTAACTAAATAAATTAAATTAAAAAAATAAAACTGCAAGGCTCTCTAATATAGAGGATATGAAATGGAATGATATAACAACCAGTTCCTAATTGGAAAACCTGAGGCCCAGACACATTACCTAACTTCTGGCTAAACATATTAACATTTTTACACAAAGTCTAAAAAAAGCCTGAGCACTGAATACACAATAAATCAAAGAAAAGACAGAATCCAGCAGTCATTTCCAACACAAGTGCTCCTAAATTCCATGTTTATTTCAAAAACATTGTAAAACTTGTCAGAAAAACAAATTAATCAACATAACACTGAATGGTTGAGCACTTTCATCTTAATTAATTGACATCATCAGAACCATCAGTCAAAGTCATGCAGACTTTAAAATAATTTTTTTCACTCACACATCCTTTAAAAACAACTAATGGTAGCTGTTGTATGTAAAAAGGACACAACTACCAATACTCCTTCACTAACTGTAAACATAAAGTCATAATAAACTAACTTAAAAACACTTTATCCACCATCAGGGATTGAAAGCTGGTCTCCTACATAGCAAGAGGGAATAATCACCACGGTACTAACTTTGAAACACACTCAAATCCTAAGAATGGTGAAAGGATAAAATATAGAAGAATAATATACAAGAATCGAAAGTAATAATTAGATTTACAACTTGCTTGCTCGTTTCTTAAGTTCACTATGTAATGAAACATTTTCATTCAGGCCTTTTGGATGTGTAGCATCCAGCTTGAGCTGCCAATGCAGCTCCCTGTTCAGCAGTTTATTATGCCAATCGTCCACAAAGGCTGAAGCATCCACCTGCTCGATAACTGAAAAGGCAAAACCAGTAAAATCAACACAGGTCGCAGAATGTTTGGCAAAAGCACTTTTACTATCAGTATGTTGAATAGGGTCTATATAATTTCTTCGAAGAAGTGTTCCATTGAATGCCTTTTCATCAACCCTAAAACCATGAACTTTCAAAATGTTGAGCCTCCACATAAGCAATTTCTTTCCCTTTTTGAAGAAATTGGTTGCCCTACAAGGAAATAATAGGAACCTGTTGAATACTATATACATGTTGGTAGATTCTTTTATTCAAAGCATGATCTATTTTGCCAATGTAAAACATGGAGCATCAGACACACCGTGCATAATACACCACTTTCTCAGATAAACAAGTGAATCTACCACTTTCACCCTCCTTATTGATTGTCTGACAAATCAGATCATTATAATCAGTCTCAAGGAACTGGCATTGTTTACATCTACCACATTTCCTGGTGATGTTTGTGAATGTATCTATAGTGGTAATGAAAGGCTACTGCAGTAAATTCTTGATATTAAATTTGTTTCTGTACGTAAAAGTAGGCACTATATTATTCAATTTCCTACTGTCATCGTGGCACTGAAAACTGTCCCATTTTTTCCGAATATTGCCTTCTATATTTTTGACATCAATGGTGTAATGATACATCATATTATGAATAGTGTCATGAGACACAGTGCAGCCACTGTCAAATTCCTGGCCACCACAAAGATCGTATTTTGTAATAGGGGCATAGATAACTTTTTAAGTATGAAAGACAACGCAAACTAATTTTTATTTGCCAAAAGAACATAGAAGTATCTGCGTTACAATAGACATAGATGGTACTTGTACTGAACAAGCTAGGGACGTTAGTGTTACTAAGATTACAGCCATTATTTTGGTGAAGTCATCTGATAATTTTATTTTGTTGTAAGTAAAGCAAGTTAAAAAAGTAGCACTATTTTATATAACAAACATATATTTTATATACATGTAGAGAAAGGGAAGAAGTACTTGAGAAAGTTAATGACTTGTGAGACCTGAAAGAAGAGTTAGGAAAATGATATTGTTTGAAAAAATGGAAGCTGGTAGTCTGAGACTGTAATAATGCAAGTATGAGGAAGTTTCAGATATTTGACGGGATGGAGGTTCAGGTTGCAGGAACCATTTTATTGAAAGATCTTTCAGTAGTAAGTAGTACGAAGTGAGGATTTTGCCAAATGATAGCCTGTGATGGTTGTGATCAAAAGCAGTAGAGTTTACTTTTGATACTAAACTTGTTGGCTAGCTCGTGATATACACCCACTTTTCCTAACACATAAAGATAACAGAATTTCTCTTCCATTAGTATGAAAAATGTATAGACAGAGGAAGTAAGAGTGCATTTGACAACTGTTGGGTCAGATGTATTTATGAATTTTCAGATTTTACTGCTTAATTTTTTAATTGAAAAGGATTACAAAGTTAGAGAGGGAGTCTAAGATAAGGGATTAGGATGTTACTTGAAGCTTCAGGGGTGGGTATGTTGGTGTGTCAATAAGCAATTTTTAGTTGATTGAGAACTCTATTTTTGATCATAACAGTACAGGTTTGGAAACAGTTTGTAAGGTCAAGAATAGTGCCAAGACACTTAGAGATGCTGAGTTGGACAGTAAGATTACTAATAGGTATGCAATTTTTAAAAGTGATTCTAATGAGAGGTTTTGGTTTGTGCCACAGATCTTTGTGTTTGGTTTGGCATAACTGATTACTGTTTTTTTTTTGGCTTTTAAACCAGAGCAATCATGTAAGAAGGAAGACTATGAAGAAGGCTCAAGAACCTGGAATGAGCCTCTTTCCTCAAGGAACAGTCAGAAATCAGTGTCAAACTTGGCAGTCATTTGGGGAAAGGCTGTTGGATGGTTATTAAAATAAGAATATGAGAGCAATGATTGAGCCTTTGTATGCAGGTGTTATCTTTGAATTGCTGGGAAAAGGATTTATAAAAAAGGATTTGAGCCTTCTTACCTATAAGACAATTTGTGGTTCTAGTGTATGTGTGGGAAAGCCAGTATCCCCTAGCTGGTACAGAAAGAAGTAAGGAATGGTCACCTAGATCAAAAGTCTACAAGTGCTGTACTGGACATCTAGTTTTTGACCATATCTCTGTAAAAAGTATCTGTGCGCTTAAATAAAATACAGTAGAGGTTGTTTTACATTCTGGCCTAAAGCCTTGCTGTTGGGATGAGAGTTTACCAGAATGTTCAGTAAATTAAAAAAAGTATTTGTAAATGAGTTTATCAAATGTTTTAGCTGATGATGGAAGTGCATGGGTTTAGAGTGATTGGAAGTTTTGAGTAGAGAAGTTGTCAGTGATGATTTACATTTTGGTGGATTAATGCCAGTTTGGAGGGAAAGGATACGGAATAATAACAATGGTTAGGGAATGCCCAATGCTGATGTTTTAAAGAAGGCAGATGTAAAGAACTGGGAAATATCTTATTCCTTGTCTGAATTTTTGTAGGAAGCTTGGATGCTGCACTCACTTTCTGATTTGTAAAGTGAAATTGTAAGTTGAAATGGATGGAGGTTGGAATCGTGTTTGTGAAGAGAAGGACTGATGGGAAAGTAAAAAAAGGTACCAAGCATATTTGCTTACTGTGTCTGGAAGAAAGGTTTCTGATGATGATATTTATAAGAAGATTATGCATTTGTCAATGGAGTAGGCCTAAGATGTAATTCATTTCTGATTAGTAAATGATTACATCCTTAAAGAAAGCATATTAGCCAATATATATATGCAGCAGCTTGATTTGATTGCCTTACGTGAAGTCTAAGTATCTATCTTTTAAACATTAACACTGCAGGATGGAATGATTGAAACCTTGACATTAACGCTGAAGTCACTCCCTAATTTTCATTACTTCCTTTATTTCTTTGAAAGGACAGTCACAGTGACATCCTTTGAGATGGTGGCTTATGAGAGAGTAGAGTCAGTCTTATACTAGGGTGATAGTATTACAGAATTCGGTTAAGGCATTATTGGGGTTGTCTGGAATGCTTAAACCTGACCAGGGCCTGCCTGTAGTTAGGCACACAAAAGTGTGGATTCTTTCTCTATAACTAAGTGTTCCTACTTTGTTACTCACTCATAAATACAATCACAAAAAGTGCATTTGTTGAAAAATAGCTACATCTGAAAAAACTATTACCAACTAAAAAAAAAAAATGTTTACAGGGAAGTTCCCTTTTCCTTTCTACTACACAATGTCCATGCTTCAGTTTTTCCCATTTCTGTTTAGTTTCATATACAGACCATTTTTGCACACCTGTGCCTGTTCCTTTTCTATTTGTTGCATAATACCTTTGTGGACTTTCATGGTAAAATAATAACACATACAAGAGAAATGGAGCTGTTATTTAGTACATCTGGTATGCAACAACTTCTGCAACTTGAATACTGCACCCAACTTTTAAGAGTATGGAAACTGAGGTTATGATCACCCAAAATCATGCAGTAGAATTACAGTGTATCATAATAAAACTTAGTACAACTTTTTAAAGCAAGGACATTACTGACCATAAAAATCATATAGCAACTTTTTCAAGAGTGCTGCACTGCTGAGGTAATAAAAATAATTATTTCATTCTTCCTTTCCTTAGCAGCCTGAACCTTGGCAGTTACATTTTGAAGGAATTCCACTGGGAATAAATAGAATGAAAGACATATGTAATATTTTCAGAGTAGCTGAAGTAGTTGTTTCTCCTTTAGACATGAGTCTGATAGAAACAGAACTGCATGCAATCCTCCTAAGCCAATATTTTGAAATTATTATAATCGCTTTTGCTGTCATGTTGATGGGATGTCATAATGGCTGTAATTAATTTTATTGGGCCTGAACACTGGAACTGTCAATTGACACTCCTACAACCACTTTAGAAAGTACATTTCCTAAAAGAGATTGAAAAGTAACTTACAATGTCAATGTCCTAAAGCTTACTGACTTGGAAGTGTGGGTGTATAGAGGTTTTACATTCTGATTTTGTGTTTTGTCATCCGATGCTACTTACTAGTCAGAGGTTGCTTGTTCTATAAAGAAGTTTTCAAGTTGGATTATTATTGTGACAAAGTTGCTAAGGTAATTACAGGCACTATCTTTTTGGATGCATTTGCAGATTTATATGCCCACCAAGAACAAGGAGCTCATAAAAGCTTGTAGGATTTATTGCAATTTTAATGTCTCTCCTATGCTTCTGTGCCATTGTTCATCTAACTTGCATTTCTTTTCACAGTAGATCTCTGACATCTGACTTGATGTTTTCATGAAGGAATTAGTACAGCTAGTATTTACCAGTGAATTAAGTGATTAATGAAATGATGACCTGTCTCCCCATAATTTAAGAACGAACTAAAGGACTTGACTTTACCTTTAGATAAGTTTGGGCTTTTTCCAGATGTGACAATGTCTTTCAATAATATGTTGTTTACTCAAGAACACATACCTGCATTAGCCAGTTGCTGGACATGTACTATATGACAGACAAGAAGTGGGATGCAATGCTTTCTCCAGTTTTAAAGCACTGAGTCTGCAGTTCCCATTAGATGTCCTGAGACGTGAACTTATTCTAAAGGCAAGGAACAACAGAAATGAATAAAACCTGTTTATCTGCTAGCAGTCTTCATCGTGTAGCCATGGGTTTGATTCTCTCGGTTTCTATTTTACATGTTGTATGACCTGTGCAAGTCACATAACTCAAAACTGATTATGAGTTGCCCCAAAAAAAATCATGTGTGTGTCTAATGAATTTATGTGATTAACAAGTAATAAAAACAAAAAAGAAAACTACATCAGTATGTGGTCTTCCATCCTCCAGCTCTCACCCTGCATCCACACTGGTTAAAGCTATTATAGCTTACCTTTTATTAAAGAAGCATTAGAAATGACAGAGTTTGTGGCCTATGTCAATTAAATTATTCATATGGTCAATCATTGCTACATTATGTTCTTTATTTTCACTACCTCATTCATTTATTAATTTTCTCATACCTGTTTACCTTATTCAAGGATGGAACAGTGCGATAGATACTACAGGCACCAAAGAATACAAGGCAAAAGGCAAAGTTCATGATGGGCTAGTAAGTAGTCAATGCACATACATCAGGATGCACATACATACAAATACATTTATACAAATACACAAACACACATATGCACACACACACACACACACACACACACACACACACACACACACACACACACACACACACACTACACACTACACACACACACACACACACACACACACACACACACACACACACACACACACACACACACACACATCTATGATTAACATGTTTTTGCTGTAATGTGACACAGAGCTGATGATGTTTTAAGTATATGCTGAATGCATGATGCAGTTGCTCATAACATTATGGTGGATAAATAATTTTCCTTCATCAGTCTTATTCGTTGGTATTATCAGCAGTGCAGCACAACTCAAAGAGTTGCAGGTGACAGATCACCTGATTACGTGACTTTTGGTTATGAAAGAAAACCAGAACACCCATATAAAATCCACTCAGACACAGAGATAGGACATGCATACCCCACATTATGAACCCCATCTGGTATGCTAACAAGAAAACCAGCTTTAAGCTATATATCTAGCATACATATTGATAAAGGCTTCTAATTAAGTGCAGTCTTTATTATATACCTTAAGTGTAGACGTTTCCAAGACCAAAGGCAAAATTCAGAGGCAGAAAACATGTTAACAAACCATAGCAGGTTTAAAACGAACCATCATCTGGGGCTCTGTATGGGAACTGGTGCCAAGATTGATATAGCATCTGAATACAACATTATGGCATTGAATACTACTGTATGTTGACAGCTATCTGCTGTTCCTTTGTTTAGCATAAGTACTAATTTTACCTTAGCAACTGACAAGCCAATGTTAGCTATATGTTTGTAGCACATTCACATTTTCATTTCAACCAGTCTTTATTTTCAGTAAATCATCCTTCACAGACATTTTTGAATGTTTGGTCATTGTGTCCATAAAAAAATAAAATATGTTTTGGCATTTCCAGAGCCTGTTTTTGGAATAGCTCTTAGTCTTGAGCATTATTAGCTAGGGACAACAAGACAGGTTTATTTCCCTTTTTTTTCCAGAGAGATTAAACATGTATAGATCTCAGACAATTTCCAAATAGGTCCATCCATCTGTCTTCGAGTATTCGCACTGATGGGTGCATGTCTGCCTACTGAAGACATTTTAAAGGAATTCCATCTTAATGAAACCAATTTATGGTAAAGTGCAACTGAAAAATTTACTGCAAATAATATTAGAATTCAACTCAAATGTTACTTTTTCTTTGCAGCGGGTGGACCTGCTGGAGTCCCCATACTTAATGTTATCACTTTGAGGTTGCACTGTGTTGAACAAAGATTTAACTAGTCACATTTTCTTCTGCTAATTGTTTAAAACCTTGTTTATAACAACTCACATACTTGTCTACCAATTGTTAATACTCTGTATAATTGAAATGCCTGAGGAGCTTTTGTTCTCTCCAGGTCTCTGCTTGTAAGATCCTATAGCTGATTGTTACTACTATGTTACTAAAATTTAATAAACTGTTTTCTAGTCCTGAGGAGCTTTTCTCCCCGGGTCTGAAAATGAGCCAAAACTCAGCCAGACTAACCCAGTTAACAAATGTAAAATAAATAAAATAAATTAGTATATGGTGTTTGCACCACTCCAAGTGTATATATTTTCTATTTTAAGGTTGTAACCATAGAGTGAACATAATTATGATATACAGGACAGCTGTCCAAACTGGGGAGTGAGTGAAGTGTCCTTTCCTCATGTGTGTTACATTTCTGTGGTAATTTGTGGCAAATTGTTGGTTAAGCTATACTTTTATGCAGTTTGGTCTCAGTAAGTTTTTGATTCCTAGAGAATTGTTGGTAAAGTCTTGCTGACCTAGTTATTTATTCATTTATTCTTTGGATGATAGTTTAATAAGCTCCACCTAGTAGACCATTTTCCTTCTTTAGCTTAAAGAATTCCATAGCCATACATTACATATAAATAATAATGCACTGGATCTAGAATAAAACGAATGTGCAGCATGTTAAACTTTACTTTCAGAAACCTTTTGTAATAGTCATAAGTACCTTACTCATTTTCTTTTTTTAGAATATACAGGGATGACGATTTAAACATTTTATATGAAATATTATCTGTGGATGTTAAGTAAATCAACATGACTTCTTAATTATTTTTGGATGGTGCAGATTTAGGGGCAAAGTATTCAAGGGATGGCACATTAGTTGGTACACTGTATATGGTGTCAATTTCAAAATAGCAATATAATGTAATGAAAGCACTTCTTATGAAAATGATGGTCAGGTGAGATTCTTCATGATTGCAAACGTAAAGTATTTTCATAGTGATTACATTTTGTAGAAACACTAAGGAACAGACTAATGAAGTCACAAGTAATTATATCTTTACCAGGTTTGAGTCTTTGTTTTTCTAAATTAGGTGATGGCACATAGTTATGGGTAGTCTTCAAACTGCAGCTCACACAGACATACACACAGACACACACATATACATGGGTGCACATAATCAAACACATATGCACACATCCAAACACACACACGCGCAGGTGCACACACACACACACAGGTGCACACACACACACACACACACACACACACACACACACACACACACACACACACACACACACACACACAAACATTCTAGCTATCACAGAGCTTTGTCTGTGAAGAGGTTGCAGTATTTTTTATGCTGCTTTTGTAATGCTTTCAATAATGGACATTATATTAACTTCTTAATAGGAACGTATGTAATCTTGGTGGAAACTCTTTGATCATATTTAATTTTATTTATGTTTATATTTATGTTGGTTTTATGTAAGAAGGGTCCACTCTTCAGCTATGGCCAAGTTAGATATCAGAAAAATAAGATATAATTTCTAAGAGAGATGTAATTATAACTGGATAATAACAATATACACATTAAAGATGCAAGTATAGTAAAAGATGTTGAGGCAAAGTAACATTTTCCATTATGGATTCCAGTAAGTATTAGCAATACAGGAAGTGCATTGGCAAGACATGCATAGCAGTGCAAAGAGTTGGAGTCAATCCCGGAAAATTAAGAGGCTCTGCCCCTGAGTTAATGTTGGGAAGATGAAGTCATAATATGCAAAGATGAGGAGTTCCAGTGTTTGGTATCCTAGTGAGAGATGGCTGTGTTAAAGCATTCTAGAAATTACTGTTTGAACGAAGATCAAATAATCAGATAACGAGTATTGAACTAAGTAGAATTGTTTTGGCTTAAGTAGAGAGTTGGGTGTGGATGGAGTTGGAGGTTTAGCAAGAAGGTACTGTATTTAAGGTTCCTGAGTACTTTCAGATTTCTAAGAAGAAAGTTATCCATTTACAGAGTGATGCTCTGTGATATTTGTAGCAGGTGATTATTATATTTTGCTGTAATGTCAGACAATGCCGATGATGTAAGTGTATGCTGATGGCATGGTGCAGTTGCTTCTAACATTAGGGTGGATAAATAATTTTCTTTTATTAGTCTCACTGGTATTCTGCAGTAGCCAGTTCAGAATGCCTTCTCCATATGATGACTTCCAGATGCAGGCATTAATGTAAGTCACATAACTGCTGCAGCCATGCCTAGGTCTTCTGGAACATCTATGGTTCAATGATATAAGCACTTACAGCTATCCATGAAAGGGTTAATAGTAGAAGAACTAGAATAAAAAGGTGAAGAAGGAGAAAAAGTTGAAGGTAGAAAAGTAAGAGGTACAATACTCTGATTTCCCATTTGTTTTTATTTTGTTGGGAAACTAAGCAGTCATTTTAGCTGCGCATAACAAGAATACGCCTTCTTGTCCTACAGACATCCCATAAAATATTTCCTTCTAAATATTAATACTTTTATAGCAGACAATTTAGACTGTAAAAGCAAAGAAAATGTCTAAAAATACTTTTATTAATAAAATTTTATGAACCCTCTTCAAATAATTGATCTCAAGTTGAAACAAAAAAATCCATGCCATAAAATTGTAAGGCCAATTTGAGGTCAAAATGGTACCAATACTGTACTCTGGCCATGTGACTAAAATCCTAAAGGTTTAGGACACCATGTCATACTATATACTATTTTCTTTTGTTATATAAATTATCTGTATTTTTCAACAGCATTAGCGATGGTTGTGTTCAGCCATTTGTGACAGTTAAATGATTTGTTATGTGCTATCTCATGAGAAAGTCTTTGCAACACCTCAGAAGGAAAAGCACAAACTGTTTTTGGAGTACTTGAAATAATAGTAATACAGACTGCAGTGTTTCCATATTTAATGCCAACTGTCAGTTTTTCCAAACTTGTTTTGCTATCCTTTTGAGCTATGTTTACTCCCTCTCTGACATAGCACTCAACTTCTTTGTTCAAGAATCAAGGACAAAGACAAAAATAACTGGGAGACAAAAGCCCAAAATCCTGGAAAAGTTTTAAATATTTCTCTAGTTTATTTAGACAATAAATAACAATAGGTTTTCCATTAACATGTATTTTCTGAAGAATAAGTATGAAACTCTAATGTCTGGTATGATTGACTGACTGCAATCCTCAGTGATTTACCAGAAAATGAAACATTTTATGAGTGGCAGGGTAAAAACATGAGGCAAAAATAAGGGATATCTTGCAAAATCAAAGACACTTAAGAGGTATGCTGCCTGACAAACCACTAAAGCTACCAAAGAGTAGGTGATGCAGAGAAAACATCCTGCCAAGCTGACCTGTGAACGTGCATTTTTCCCATCAAGCAACACAGCCTCTTTGTCATTGGTATTGTTATTTTATTATGCAGCTTTTCTAGAAAGATGCAACTCTGAGTCCAATATTAATGCAGCAAAAGGTTAGTATGGAAAGATGAAAAACATTATATTCTCCCTTCATTTGGCTGAATGGCATGATGACTTCTGTTACTTGCAGTTTTCCTCTCTCTCTCTCTCTCTAGACTGTGCAGTCATACAACCAAACAAAAGTAGAGCTGCTTACCATGGTCATCCCACACTCCTTTTGTCAGTGGTTGAATACTGTCCAGTGACAGATTGATGCAAGGAAGTGGCAAGTCATAATAGCGATGATCGTAAGCTAATAGTAAGGTAGCAGTTGCTTTCATTTTCTGTGAGGTTGGTCAAATATTTTTCAAAGAAAATTCACAGACTAAGCATGTGGTAGAGCACAGTGTTCTAAGTAAAAGCACCATCATCCAACTACGGGATATTACATGTCAGATATCATGTTTTAAATGTTTATAGTGTTGACCCAAGATTTTATAACCATCAGACAGTTTCAAAACACATGCAGCATCCCTGCATTCTCTTTCCACATCACCACTTTGCACTTTTCATAACCATTTCTTTCCCACCCCCATTTTATGGTATTTGAATAATTTTCCAGCAACCCTGTTCTTTCATTTAGTGCAAGGTAGATTCCCCTGCTTTCCTCCCTTTAGCTCATTCCACCTGCTGTAAGTAATTATTCTTTATCTTTTGTCTGCCTTTCCCATTCAGGCTTCTTCTCCTTCTTTATATTATCCAATATGGAATATTGGTGTTGCATAAAATTCTGCCAGCCTCTCTTTTTATGTCTAAATATATTGTTTGCCTCTTGAAATGCTACTAACTCATGCTTATTTTATTTTCATATGTAACAACGCTAACTATTCATTTGTCTTTCTACTCTATTTCAGTTATACACTCCACATTAAGTAACTGTGCCCCAACTGTCTCCATGAACACAAAGATACAGCCCTAACCTGACCCAAACTTTAGTAAGGGACCTTGCAGTGGAGGAGCTGGCTGGGATAAATATCCCAAAGGAGGGGATCAGTCCAAGTCCCACTGCATAAGTTCTACTTGATGGAATTATAATGAGTCAAGCCTGCATACCCACCACCCTTTTTTATTTCCACTGAGTGCATTATTACTCCATGCCTAAGTCCACAAGATCATAAAATTTCAGACACTGGACCCAACCTAGTTTGGTTTCATCAAGGGCAGATCATGCCTCCTCATCCTGATAGAATTCTTTGAGAAGATAACCAAAGCAATGGATGAGGAAAAAATGGTTCACACTACCTACCTTGACCTGGCCAAGGTATTTAACACAATACCCCCACTAGGGCATTGTTGACAAACTCAAGAGGTTAGGTACAAACTCGTATGTGTGCCAGTGCATATCCAACTGGCTCACAGACAGGACTCAGGAAGTTAGAAATGGAGAGTCCACCTCTACAAAGAGGCCAGTCACAAGTGGAGTCCCTCAGGGATCATTACTTGGACGGCTCCTTTTTGGCATTTACTTCTGTGAAGTCAAGGCCTATGTCAGTGGTCTCTGGCTGACTAAAACTGCATATGGATTGCAAATTAGGAAATGTCATTGAATCCCACATTGACACAAATCTTCTCCAGGAGGGGCTGACACAGACAAACAAGTGGTGTCAAAGCCAAGGACTAAAACTAAATGCCAAGAAATGCATAATAGTATTTGGAAAGTCATCCACCCCTGGTAACTGTCATATTGACAACAGACCTCTTAGAATTAACTCAGTAGCCAAAGACTTAGGGACACACATATATAGTAATCTAGTCTTTGACCATTACATTTCTACAGTAGTAGGGAAATCCTTCTATGTTGAACAACTTATAAACAAAGGTATGGCATCTAAGTCCAAGTAAGTAATTGTTCCACTGTATTTGGCATTCATCAGACCTATCTTTGAGTACAGTGCCGTCTTTGCTATGTACCTAACGAGGCATATAAAACAATTGGAATGTCCACAGAGGTTCCTCACTAAAAGAATACAGGGCATAAGTAAAATGTCATATGCAGACCACCTCAAGGACCTATCCCCATATTCTGTCTCTTACAGGTTTTGGAGGGCAGATCTATGGCTGGCATGCAGGGCATTGTCAGCCCCCACTCTGATGGACCTCCTGGATATCCACAAAACAAAAAGCACCAGAATTACTCATTCTAAGGACTTAAACCTTGCCTGTGATAAAAATTGGACCTGCTGGAGAAATAGGTATGTATCCCAGAGACTACCCTGTCTATGGAATAGGCTCCCTATCCATATGAAGCAGAGCTCCTCCTAACCCATTTCAAGTATAGCTTGGATTATTTGATGGGGAACAAGAAATTCATCCCTGGTTTTGGCACCTATGTCTCTAATGGACACAGGCAACCTGTAAATAGTTTACCTTCAGGGCCCCTGCTTGTAAATGTTTCATCTCCCAAACCCCTGCTTACATTTATTAAGGTTATCGGAACTTGTCAGAGATTTGGAATGCATGGCTAGGCTTAAAAAGGCCCTTGTGGTCATTAGCCTAGTAAACACCTATGAACCTATTATGGGAGTTCTTATGAGGACTGGCAGAGCCCTGCATCTGATTCCAAAAGAAGTATCGGGCACTTCTTATAGAAATAATTTGGCACATTGGCAAGAATCTCCAATGTATGGGGTTGAATTATTGGCAAAACCCACTGAAATTAATAGGATTCTTGGTGAGGTAGCTTAACCTGTATGTAGGACTAGGTAATGTAGGTAGTATCAAGCGCTTCATACAGGTGGAGCTGTACTGCAGATGTCAGGAGGTAGTACAGGCTGTCCCCTCAACTCCTCTAGGTACAACTCATTTTAGGGTGTTTTCAAAAAATGTTGCATTTTCTGGTGGGCTTCTGGCATCACACCCACTTCCCTCTTCTTTGACAGACGTAATGTAGACATGAAGCCCATGCTGGTCATCTTGCCTGCATTCAGCATTCTGCCCTAAGGATGCAGCTGTGGTGCTGAA